>NC_137794.1:52365240-52957740 GCF_963383645.1 Muscardinus avellanarius
TAGAAACATAATTCACACAAGACAAGTACATTTCTGTATACCTAGTATACATGCTAGCCATCCTTATATTTTAAAGAATGTTGGAAGTCTCTGTATTTCAGTAAGGGCACTTTAAAATTAGTCTGAGAAAACACAATTTCAATATCTAAAGGAAGTCATATAAGAAATGCATGAGTTACATCTCAATAAACCTACTTTTAAAATGTGAAGAAAAATGAAAAAATAAAATGGTATTCATATGAGAATAAAGCTTGACTCTTTCAGTGGGAGATGTTGGTGCAGTGTGCACTGGATGTAAGTGGCAAGGTCGAATAGCCAGAGGGAGGTTTCTAGTAACTTGGTTCTGCTGAGGAAGGGAATCCCCGGTGAACCTTTCAAGGAAATCCTAAGACATTAGAGATATTAGGAATTCTTGGTTGAAGCAGGAGGATCACAGGTTTGGTGGATGGCCAGCCTTAGCAACTTATTGAGACTCTCAGCAACTTAGCGAGATCCTGTTTTAAAATAAAAAATTAAAAATGCTGGGGCTATAGCTTGGAGCTAGAATGCCCCTGGGTTCAAACATCAATATAAAAAATAAAATAAAAGTCATGGCCCTAATGAGAGTATATGGTGGCCAAGATAAAGTAAACACAGTGACACTGAAGTATAACAGATTCACAGCTTTGACTTTGTGGCCAAAGTTAAACCAGTTGGGGTTGGCACAGACTTACTCAGCTTTCTACATTTATATTTAGTCATTTATAAATCCACAATCAGAACCCATATTGAATATAGAAGCCTTCTTTGCTTGTTGATAGATTTGACACTTGTCTGAAATCTAAGGCATTTATTACTCTAATAGAATTCATTCTTCAACCACAGCTTCATATCAGTAGATTGTTCCTAGGTTAACATGTTGGACTTGTTACTCTAATAGAAGGTCTGGCAGCTTTTCACAAGTACTGTACATAAGAAATATTCGATCAGAGAAATAACTCAGGCTAAACTACATGCAAATAGTCATTGTAACCTACCATGTGTCCATCTAATCTAAGATGTGTGTGTGTGTGTGTGTGTGTGTGTGTGTGTGTGTGTGTGTGTAGGTGGGAGTGAGTGGAGTTCATGTGTGTATGGGTCCTGGAATTTTTAATAATTGTCTGTTTAGTAGTCTGCTATGAAGAAGGTATTCATAGGACAGAGTCTTAGCATTGCTATTGCCAGGTATTTTACCCAATATTTTATTCAAATCTGGCACTGTGATGAAATTTGAGAGAATCTTTGTGGTTGCACAAATGCGAGAAAAGGGGTTCCTGTTTTATTATTCTTATATAAGATGTATAATAATAAGTCTGTGTAATACCAACTCGATCAAAGGTAAGAATTTAGTGTATAGCACTCTGCAAGCTGCAAAGACATTATTTAGAGCCAGTAAGTATTATTTTGTCTCACTTCTGTCCTTATTATTGACTCCAAGAAGTCTGTTTAATGTTAGTATTTTTTGTTTTGTTGTAATCAATATCCCTTATAAACAAAACAAAGCCAAGCATACTGGCACATGCCTATATTTGGAAGACTGAGACAGGAGGTTCACTGCTTTGAGGTTAGCATCAGCAGCTTAGCCAGGCCCTTTGCAACTTAGTGAGATCCTGTTTCAAAATTAATAATAATAATAATAATAATAATAATAATAATAATAATGAAATAGGGATGGGAGTGTGCTTACAGGTAGGCATAGCTCTTGGGTTCACCCCCCAGTAACACAATAAAATTAAATAAATCAAACAGAACTGTAAGTGAATAATACTCTCTCCGTGTACTGGTTTTACTTTTAACATAGAAAAGCACATTGTAGAGACTGAATGAATATGACCAAATGGATCAGGCTCTTGCTTCCAGTATCGGTATACACGATGCCTGAAAAATGATCTAAGGAATCAAGCATTTTCCTATTCCTGCTATCTTTTTGAAATTATGTTTTAGTTTAGGTTAATTACAGCAATAATATTATAGCAAATAATACCTTATTAATTTTTAATTCATTCTTTTCTTATTTCCAATAATTTTTACACAGACAACTGTGTGGTAGGTAAACTGTCTCACTTACTGAGACTAAGGTCTAGGTCTCTAACCACTTCTACAGTCGGGTGTGATTTGTGACTTATACAACTAATTAATGAAGTATTTTTAGTTATGTAATTAAAACTCATCTAAGCATGCCGCTATAATGTTATTTGTTCCGATTTCTGCTTGGATTAGTAGTAAACAGTAAAATATTTCGTAGTTTGAATTCCTCTAGATAAGGATGTTCTTCAGAAAAGCATATTCTATCACTAAAGAGAACCTTTAGTAGATTAAGCAATGTTAACATGAAATTCTTTCTTAATATGCAACAAATAGGTTGTAGACCTGATAAAAAACGGTTTAGTTAAAAGAATTCCATTAGCATCATTACAATGATAGAAAAAAATAATGTGCAAAATCGAGTCGCTGTCATGATCCTGACCTTGTGATACAAATTAAAATAAAGAAAAGTGTCATATTTCTCTGTGGTTCAAATTGGGTTCACCTAATAGAACTCTGACAAAAGCAAATGTTTTGTCACTTAGTCTGTTGCCAGGAACATTTTAGTGCATAATTAATGATAATCTACTCCTTAATGTGTGTGTATGAATGAATACAAAGTTGTTTCTGGTGCTACGGAAACAGTATCATTTCCAGTGTGAAGAGAGCAGCATAATTTCTTCTAAAATAATGAGCCATGGTAAGGATAATGGAAGGTGTCAGGAGCACAATAAACATGATTTGAGTGGACGAGGAGAAAAAAACAGTATTTAACACCATCGAGTTTTTTCTTTGAAAAAAACAGAAAGGACTTAAAACACACCATATATGAAAGAGTGTGCTCATTCACTATACCTTGTTATTTCTTTCTATAATAATATTATTTCTCTTTCTCCTACTGATGAATTCACACTCATTCATGGAATGTATGACATAGTATTTTCCTTCCTCCATGATTCTAGAGGACTTTGGTATTCACCCATTGTGTGTGTGTGTGTGGGGGGATTCCTTGAAGAATGAACCCAGTGCCTTCTACCTCAGAGCTACATTTCAGTCCTGTTTTATATTTTATTTTGAGACAGGATCTCACTAAGTTGATGAAGGCTTCCCTCAGTTGCTGACACTAGCCATGAACCTCTGCTTCTCTTTCTCAGTTTCCCAAGTACTTGGATTACAGGTGTGTCCCCCCACACCCAGTTGTATTCACTCCTTTTAAGAAAATCATCTCATTATATTCCAGTTATTGGTTGGAATATCTCTCTTCATACCTTGAGATGTGAGCTTCCTGAGGCTAGGGATGGAGTCTTATTTACTGTTAAGCTTTTTAATTATAAAAGAAATACTTGATATTTTAAAAAATAAATGAAATGATACAGAAATATACAGAAAGAAATGAAAATATATCTTCAAAATGTTCTCCTCAAATACCACTCCTTTGTGGACACCATTTTTATTAATCTGATATATATTAAAACATATATATCATGTATAGGTTTATGTGCATGAACATATAGAATATAAGGTGATTGATATGATATATACTATTCTGTGATTGGTTTTATTTTCATTACATACATGTTTTAGTTAATTTCTGATGCCTGTATATGTAGCTATGATATTCTTCCCAATGAAAGTGTAATAATTTATGACACAGAGTTACAATATTTTATTTATTTATTTATTTATTTATTTATTTATTTATTGGTGGCACTGGGGTTCCTGGAAGCCCTTCTACCTCCGGGCTACACTCCCAGACCTATTTTTTTTATATTTTATTTGGAAACACGGTCTCTTAAGCCAGCTGTGGCTGGCTTCCAACCTGAGCAATCCTCCTGTCTCAACCTCCCAAGCGCAGGAATTACAAGCACGCACCACCACGCGCCGGCTATACTTGGGTAATTTTGAAAGCAAGTCTAGTTTCAAAACCACCACCACCGTAAAGAAAAAAATTATTTTGACACTGTATAAATATAAACTTTATTCTCCTTGCAAGTGATTACTAACTCCCTGGCAACCATATATCTAACTTTTTTTTTCTCTTTATGTATCTATTTCATATTGAAAGAGAAATAGAATCATTCAGTATGCAGAGTTTAGTGCCTGTCTGTTTTCTTTTAGCATAATTATTTTTAAAATCATACATTTTGTACAGGTATCAGAAGTCACCAATTTGTAATGTTAAGTAATATTTGTTAAGCTGGGCATGGTGGTGCACACTTGTACTCCCAGCATTTGGGAGGCTGAGACAAGAGGATGAATCACATTTCACAGATAGCCTCAGCTACTTAGTGAGCCCTCTGCAACTTAGTGAAGCCCTCTTTCAAAAATAAAGACTATAAAATAGGGCTGGGAGTGTTTCTTGAAGGTAAAATGCCCCTGGGTTCTATCTCCAGCACAGCAAAATAATAATAATAATTAATAATAATAATAATAATAGTTAAAGGTGAATATGTATGTCCCTATCACTCTGAACTGCATTATAATGTGAAACTACAGTGAACCAAAAATATATATTAAGATAAAGGGCTAGATAGATTTTTTTAAATTAGGTCATCAGTTCAGTTGGTAGGTTTGGGCAATCATACATAAATGACTACATGCAGTCATTTATAGATCTTTGTGTGGGCATATGTTTTCATTCTGTTGGTTAAATAACTAAGATTGACATTACTAGGGTTATTACTTAGCTCCTGTTTTTCAAGATGGCAATAGCATTTTTCATTCTCACCAGGAATATATTAGTTACATTTGCTTCTTATCTTTGCAGGCATTTGTTATTGTAGGGTTGTTTGTTCATTTCTTTTTTTAGCCATTTCACAAGACTGTTGCAGGCCTATGGTCTTTCCCAGCTCATTGTGATTTTAACTTGTATATCTATAATTACTAATGATGAAGAGTATAATCATATACTTATTTGCTATCTGTATCTCTAAATGGAAATGTCTATTGAAATACTTTTATTTCTTTTCTGTTATTTTTTTCCCACTACTGGAGACATAATCCATAGAAATTCTACCTCCAACCTACACCCCTGATTTTTTTTTTTTTGAAACAGGGTCTTACTAAGTTGCTGAGGGAATAGCTGTAAAGATGAAGCTGACCTCAGATGAGTGATCCTCCTGTCTCAGCCTCCCAAGTACTAGGATTACAGACACAAACCACCATGCCTGGATTTGGATGTAAAATCTTTATCACAAATGTATTTTCCCAAATTTTGACCTAGTCTATGTCTTGCTTTTTTAATTTTATTATTTATTTATTTATTTATTTATTTATTTATTTATTTATTTGCGGTACTGGGGATGAAACCCAGGGCCATTGTACCTCCGAGCTACACCCCCAGCCCTATGTTTTTATTTTTGAAACAGGGTTTCACTGAGTTGCGAAGGGTCTCCTTAGTAGCTGAGGTTGTCTGTGAACCACAATCCTCCTGTCTCTGCCTTCTGAATGCTGGGATTACATGCGTGCGCCACCACACCTGGCATTGCTTTTTTATTTTTAACAGTATATTCCAGAGAGGTTTCAATTTTAATGAAGTCAAATTTATCTAAGTTTTCATGTATGTTTTTTGTATTCTATTCAAGAAATTATTGTGTAATCAAGTTACAAAGATAATTTTTTGAAGGTGTAGATGTCCTTTAGATTACATGTTTAAATTTAGGGTTTTAGTGTTTACTTTTAGGACTAGAATCCATCTTTAATTTTATTTCGTATGGTGTGAAGTGAGTATACAGGTTTATTTTTATGCTGATTGTCCTCATCTGTTTTATAGAAAAGAGCATCCTCCATTAAAATATCTTTGACAACTGTGTCAAATATCAATTGCATAAATTACATATCTACAATGTAATAAGCATATCTTATTATATAATGATTACCACAAAATTTAGTAACTGCAAACATTAAACACTATTATGTCATATTTTTTGAGGATGAAGGATCTAGGAACAGTTTTCTGAGTAGTTTTGACAAATGACTCTTATAAGTTGTAATAATTGTTTGTTTGTTTGTTTGTTTGTTTTGGTACTGGGGTTTCTGGAAACCCTTCTACCTCCGGGCTACACTCCCAGACCTTTTTTTTTATACTTTTTAAAATTTGGAAACAGGGTCTCTTAGGCCAGTGCGGCTGGCTTCGAACCCGCACGATCTTCCTATCTCTGCTTCCCAAGCACAGGGATTACAAGTGTGCGGCACCACACCCGGCATAAGTTGTAATAATAGTTTGCCAGGGGCTTAGTTAAAACTTGGAGAGGAACTGCTTCTAAGCTCTTTCACAGATTATTGCAGGTCTATGGTCTTCCCCAGATATTGGCCAGATCTATAACTTACTTGCTAGGTGGGCCTCTCTTAGAGATAACTTGCTTTTTCTAGACCAAAGGATCCACTCACAATTTACTCCTTGTAGCTACTGACATGATTGTCCTTTTTACTTTTTCAGTCTATTGACATTTATTGACAATAAATTACATTGGCTGAGGTATGAATGTTAAACTGACCTTGCATGCTTGGAATAAACCCCAGTGGTCACATATATTTTGTGCATTATTTGATACTAAATTATATGTCAAATGCACTATTTAGCTACTGGGCTATTTTGGTAAATAAAATGTGTGCACACACAGACATATACATACCTATCCACATACACTCACACACATATAATAATGTGTCTTAGTCTGTTTTGTGCTGCTATAACAGAATGCCTGAGACTGAGTAACTTATATTTAAAAAAAAAGCATTGATTGGCTCTAAATTTTGGAAGCTGAAAAAATTCAAAATCCAGGGGCCAACTTTTGACAAGGACTTTTTTGTTGTGTTATTAATGGCAGATGACCAAAGGAAAGATGAGAGAAAGCAAGAGATTCAACTCACAGCCTCAAGCCTTTCTATAACTGGCATTAATCCACTTATCTTTACCTCCCATTAGGCCTCATTTCTCAACATGGTTGCACTGGGGATTAACATTCAAACTATAGCAGTATGTAATAATAAGCATGTGATAATAAGCATAAACAGCAATAAGTATATATGTACATGTGTGTGTTTTAAATAAAATACATATAAAAGCCCTTAATGTGGTAAGCCTGTGTCTTAGTCTATAGAATCATGATGATAATATGTCGTGCCATGTAACAGCATCAAAGGCTTTAGTATCATTATATAACTTGGTGACTCTGGGCATGTGGAAAGAATAAAAAAAATATTTTGGAGAAAGAAGAATCTAAGGCCAAAGATGTAATTATTTAGATGACATTCAAAACCCAGATGTGACACAAGATTACTTGGGCCAGAGGACAAATAGAAAAAGTAGAATGGGAGTAGTAAGTGTAAAATATTGTAAGAAAAGCAAAGAAATTTAATTTGAAATAAATTGAATAGTGGAATATACTCAAGAGAAAAGGAAAGGCCATGAATGGCTCTAGAAACATTGAATCCATGTGAGCTAGAGATAATAGTACTATTGTTAACTTGTGTATTGTTATGGTTTGGATTTAGAATGTCCCCCTAGCCCTCTGAGACAAGGTGGCAATGTTGGAAGCTGCCCTTGGTTGCTAAGGAGGAATCCTTGAGAGTGTGGTTGGAGATTACATGGCTCATGTGCTTGTGAGCTCCACTTCCTACAGCCGTGCCTTGGGCTCCCCATAAACTGGCCTCACATGGACTGACCCTCAAGTCTCCAAGGATACTATGAGAAATTAAACCTTCCTTCCTCAAAGTTGTGTGGTCAGACTTTTTGGATTAAGGCACTGAGAGAGTTGACAAGACAAAAATAGATATCAGAGAAGTGAGGTCACTTCTGTTTCTATGTCTGACTATGTGTATTTTTTTTCTTTGGAATTTTTTTTTATGAGAAGTACCAGAGAATGTGACTAGAAATGAGTATGGTAGAGATTGTGCTCAGGAGAGTTTGTAGGAAAAAGAGGACTCTGTAGGAAAATGAAGTAGAGGCTAGACATGTAACATTATGGCAAAGAACTTATTGGCATTTTGTCTGTATTCTGACACTTTGCATAAGACTGAATTGAAAGATGATGGGCTGGTTAACCAGATGGAGAAAACCACAGAATAGCAAAGTACCCAAAGTGCATTATAGATATTGATGTCCATGTTCAATAAATTGTATCCAGAATTTTGAGAGTGTGACGTAAAGCATAGAGCCTGGTGTGTTGGTGCATGCTTTTAATCTCAGCATTTGGGAGGCTGAGACAGGAAGATCGCCATTCGCAGATAGCCCCAGCTACTTAGTGAGGCCCTTTGTAACTCAGTGAGACCCTGTTTCAAAATAAAGAATGAAAAATAGGGCTGGGGGTGTAGCTTGGAGGTAGAATATTTCTGGGTTCCATTCCAGTACTTCAAAAAAAATAAATAAATAAAAAAGAAAAATAAAAAAGAAAGTAAAGCAGAGAGTCTCTAGTTTTGTAGTTTGGTCAGAAAGGCATGTATAGAATGAGGGCCCAGAGAGATGACATTATGAAATAAAAAAGAATGGATGAAAGAAGAGGAAGCAGTGGCCATGATGGAGGTATAAGCCAAGTGGTAATTGTGATGGAGGTATGACCAGATCTGGCCTGGATGGAGGCAGGTCTCTTCACTATGATTTTTTCAATCACCCAGTGACAATGATTAAAGAGAACTAACTGCCTTTCCTGCTAGCAGTCAATATCCTCAATCATCATAATTTTTTTTGCAAATAAGGAGTCATGGAGGTTCCCCCAGATTTTGAAGGAAGCCCTGGGAAGTCAGGCAACTTGTGGCAAGGTCAGAATCCTTGCAAGCAGGCCCAACTGGAACAATTTGCAAAGCTGTGAGGCTGAAACAAGGTTGTAAAGAAAACTCCCAAGATTTAGAAATGCAAGAAACATGGAATCACTGGGGAAAAAAGCTATAAGCTGTAGGTCACAAATGCAGGCTAGAAAAGCCAGTTTGCTGCCCATTGCAATCAACCAGGCCATTGAGGCAGGGCTGCCAAGTCCCCTTGGACATCACATCTAACATCAGTGTGCCCTGGATGCCAGAAATGCAGTTGCAGAATTTATTGCTTGTTCTGCTGAATTTTGATACTCTTTTGGTCCCATTCCTTCTTGCTGTGGCCTTATTTATCCCTTTTGAAATGCAAATATTTACTCTGTGCCATTGTACATTGGATGTATGTAACTACCTTTATTTGTTTTACAAGGGCTCACAGTGAAGAGTTTACCTTGGGTCTCAGAGGAAACTTTGGACTTTTGAGTGATGGTATAATTGATAAGACTATGAGAACTCTTGAAGATGGACTGAGTACAGTTTGCATTGTGAGGTGACCATGAGGTCTAAGGACCTAGGGGTGGACTATAATGGTTTAGATTCATAATGTCCCCCTAGCCATCCTAGAAACAAGGTAGCAATGTTGGAAGCAGGGCTTGGTTGCTAAGGAGGGATCACTGAGAGTGTGGCCTTGGGGACTGTATGGTTTTCATCTCCCCTGCTTGCTCACTAGCACGCATGCGCGCTCCCTCTTCCTCTCTCTCTCTCTCTCTCTCTCTCTCTCTCTCTCTCTCTCTCTCTCTCTCTCTCTCTCCTTCCTGCCTCCAGGATGTGAGAGAGGAGCTGTGCATGCTCATGTTTTCCACTTCCTGCCCCCATTACTTGAGCTCAGCAGATGCTGGCCTCATGTGATCTGGACCTGAAGTCTTCAAGGAAACTGAAAGCAAATAAATTTCCCTTCATATAAGTTGTATTGTCAGTCTTTTTGGATTATGGAAGTGAGAATGTTGACTGAAACAAATATTTAGCAGTTTAGAATACAACTAACTTACCAGACTGATAGGGACAGAGAGAGGGTCAAAGAAAGAGTATCTGTAATTGACTAGAAAATAGAGTTACACATGGGCATCTAACTAAGTGAGAATAAAGCAATCCTAAATACTGTGGGGGAAATGCATGAGTGTCATGGGCAATCCCAAGCACAAATTATTGATTATAATTTCAAGTGTTTGAAAGCTATAGCAACTAACATCAGGCATGGAAGGACCCCTTTGACATAAGTGTCAGGCACCAAGGTGAAATCAAGATCATCAAAAGAAACAGTTATATACTATGTATGTTATCAGAGAGAGTTCACAGAATATGACTTTTAGAAAGCATCATTTTCAAATAAGTGGGGAAATATGAATATATATATATATATATATATATATATATATGTTTTTTTAACTAAAGTAGAGTGGGTTACTGGAAGCCAGTTTGTTTGCCAGTTTTATTTGCATTCTAGAAACAGTGTTGATGGAGAAAAATGCAGTGTTTAACTATGTTATTTATACATTAATATTTTCTTACTATTTTATGTTGATACTTATATAGTCATCAACATTTGTATATATGACATATTTTAATATATTATCCACATCACTATTAAGTGTATTTAAAAAAATAAATGAAGGCCTAAAATTACTTTATTCCACATTAAAGTTATAACATCAAATCGCAAACTATCTTATCCTTTTAAAAAGTTATTTATTCCTACCTTCAAAAATTTCGTTTTCTCCCTTTTTTTATTCCTTTCTGGACTCTTCTTTGAAAAATAATTAAATATTTTTAGGCTTTTTCTGTTTCAAGTTCCTTTCTTTCATTTTCTTTTGACATAATTAATCTCTTAGATTATATATATGCATTATATGTTCATTTAACAAATATATATCAAGGATCTGCTACAAAATAGTATTAAGATAGGAAACAGACAAAAATGCTTTCGTAATTATTATAGCCTATAAGACTAATGGCAATGATAATATAAAAATAAATGATGAAGGTATTTAAATGAAATATAGTATATTAGATAAAACAGTCTTTAAAAGCAAAAATGAAGCAGAGTGATGAAAGGGTAGACAAGGAGAGTGAAGGGGAGGAAGGCAGGTTACATTCTAAATAAAATAATGAGGGTCGGGGTACAGTGTGTTAAGAAGAAAACATCAGGACAAACCTTGGGGTGATATGGAGCAGCCGCCCAGTCGGGCAGACTAGAGACAGAATGAACACTGCAGGCAGAAGGTGAGCAGAGCTGAGCTCTCAGGTTGGAGCTACAATGCAGGGACAGCAGCGTGATTACCATGTGGGCACAGAACAGACCAAAAAAAAAAAAACCTTCGTGGGAAACAAAGTCACCAAGATACAGGAACATGATCATGTAGGACCTTGTGGGTCATTGTCTCTTGCTAGGGAATAATGTAAAAGCAGCTTGAGCACAGGAGTTACTGATTTTATACTGTTTTAAATGAGTTCCTTTGGAGGCTGTGTTTTAAAGAGGCAGTAAAGACATGAGGATAGAATCAGGAAGATCTGTTTAAGGGTGATCTAGGAGAAAAAAATCAGGATTTTCTGATGATTAGATTTGCTATGTAAAAGAAGAGGGGAGTTAAGGTTTCCAGTATCTGGCCTAGGTCATGAGAAGGATGCGAGTGAAACAAAGTGAGATGAAAATGCTGTGAGTAAAGTAGATTTGGGGTATTAGGAGTCAGTTCAGGACATATTAAATTAGAGATGTCTAATAGACATCCAAGTGGAGATGCTTTAGAAACAGTGCGATGGAAGAGTCTGGAGATATAATGTGGCAGTCATCTGCATTTACTTAGCATTAAAAGGCTAGATGCGATTCTGAAAGAGACTGGATGAGACCTCTAAGAAAGGGCTGTGGGTAGACACAAGAACAAAGGACTATGGCCTGAGATGCTTTTATCTCAAGATATAAGGAAGAAGGGAGGAACAATGGGAAGGAGCCATCTCTGAGGGGGATGAAAAGAGAATGCTAAGTGTATGAGGATGTGACTCACCAGGTTAAATGCTGCTGACTAACACAGTTGAGAACTGGCCATTAGACTTGGCGCTGTGGAAATTACCCATGACTTCCAAAAGCCACTTTGGTATAATGGTTGGGGAAAAGCCAGACTAGAATTGGAAAAAGAAAATGGAAGAAGAAATGTTAGAGAAGATTAGAGACAAATTTCTGAGATCATTTCTACAACTTAGAGAAAGGAATTAGAAGAATATAGAGCTAAGAATGTTTTCACTCTTACTTTTGTAATAGAAGAAAAGATAGCATGTTTCCATATCTGAACAGAAAAGGAAAATTAATGAAGTAGTAAAGGAAGGGAAAAATTCCTCAACCAAGGACCCAAGCAGTTGAGAATTAATGAGATCTAGCTTGTGAATAGAAGTGAAAGCTTTTGAAATGGAGAGTCCATGTGCTATAACAGAAAGACAAATAACTCAAATAACTGAGTCCAGACAATGATAGTTGTGTAGATGCAGTAGTAAGAGTCTAAGGAAGTTAGTTATCTTTCTGCTTTTATTTTTCAGTGGAAGTGAAAGCAGGGTCACTGGTTGAGAGCAGAGATGAGAAGAGGTTTGAAAAGACAGAAATTACAGACAAGTCTCCTGGGAAAGTGGACTAACAGTTAATGGACAGGTGAAGTAGAGTGGACCAGCATGGGCTCCTAAAAGTTCATGATCATGAATTTTTGCTGAATTATATGCACAGTCTATGCAGCTATAAAGTTTTCCTTCAGATGTATTCAGTATGTTTTTGGATATAGAATAGGTAGAGAAATATACTCGACTGTAATTAGTTTGGTTTTTAGAAAATTGAAATAAAAAATAAAGAGCCATGGATTCAGCATGGATGGCAATGAAAAATAAAGGAGTAATTTGGATCAATGGCTTCATTTACAGCAAAATTCAAAGAAATGAGATCTTTAGATACTTTGCAGATTCCTAGAGACTTTTGACATACCAAATAATTTTGCTAAGGAAAATAGGGAAGTGGAAACAGGCTAATTGGAAGGGGAGATGTTAAAAAGAAAGGCTACAAGGCTCAATACAGCTATAAAATAGCTGAATATAAACGGTTTCAGTTATATTCACAAAATTCAAAATGGCAACCATCTCTTTGTTGTCCCTATTTATTTTTCTGTGTCAGATCCTTTTTGTGATTCAAATACCATATTTCATGTGGTTAATTCAGCTGGCAATTAAGATGAAATTTTACCTAAAATAGTCAATATTTCTATCTTCCCATATAACATAATTTCAGGCATGTATTTAAAATATGAGCCCATTGTGGTGGTGCATGCCAGTTATTCCAATACTTAGGAGGCTGAAACAAGAAGATTATAGTTTCACAGACAGCCTCAATAACTTAGGCCTTCCACAATTGAGACCTTATTTCAAAATAAAGAGTAAAAAAAAATACAATAGGGTCATGAATGTAGCTCAGACATAGAATGCCTTGGGGGTCAATCCCCAGCACTGCACCACCACCACCACCACCACCATCATCATCATCATCACCATCATCATCATCATCATCATCATCACAACTATGAAAACAGGACTCTTCAATAGTATATGACATGTGGACACAAGTTCAAAAGTTTAATCCCACTGTGTTGCTAAAATTTAGTGACAGGAAAACAGTTAAGTACTATTCATCAGTCATTTAAATTGGTTATATACTTAATGGAATTATGACAAAATCCAATATTCTTTTCTTTTCAAGAGTATTGCCATGTTCAATTGTAGTACAGTGTTAATGATATTCTACTCTTATCATTCACTTCAGGAAATGTTACAATAAGCATTAGAATATGATTACTGTGTAATATAATAACTTCTGCTTCTTGCCAGGCACACATCTGACTTCAATGCTGTGGCTCTTTGTCATAGATCTCAATCTCTTGATGTTTCCAGTGTTGCTGAACTAGTTGAGAATACTGCATTTGGGGGTCTCAATCCTGCAGCTGGAGAGCACAGTCAAATCTGTAAATAAAGCTGCATGTCCTTGTTTGGAAGCATGAACATCATCGTTTCCACTTATGAGCTGGGAAAAGAAACCTTGGCACAGAGCCACATCCTTTCCTGGCATTACTTAGATGACCCTTAATGAGTGTGATCAGGGTATGAGTCACTGTTTCTGAGAATTGGAGTTCTTACAGACTGGTCACCTTGTTGGAAGGAACTGAAGATGTAATTCCTTAGTCACACCTCTATGATCTCAGTGTCTGCCATAAAATTGATAGAAAATTTTAAAATAACATAATCTAAATACAATAATCCAATTGGAGTTGATAAATATTTCTTGTTTAAACAAAGGTCAAGTTCTCTATCATAAAATAGATCTGTTTTTTAAAGTATCTTATTTATTAAAAATGGAGGAAAATCAAGCTAGTCATCTCTCTTTCAGCCTTCTAAATGCCCTTTTCCATAATTATGATGTTAGGTTTACTTTTTCTTGCATTTGAATATGTAAGTGTTAAACTATAGGACTTTATCTGCCAGTGTTGTTAGCAGAATAGAAGAAGGAGGAATGAAATGGAGGGCTGATGAATATTTAACAATGCTTTTAATCAGCCCCACCAAATAAACATTTTTTGTGTTTTGCAAATGAGGGTTCCCTCATAACATCACAAGACTCACACATGATAATTTCTCTTTTCCTCAGTGAAAATGTTAAGATGCTGGTGGTACTGGTAAATCATTTCATAATCATTAGTGAATCTTAAATACTGACAACTTAAAGTAAAAAAAAAATATTAAAAGTGTTTGGTAAAGTTGCTATTAAAAATACTCACTTATTATAGGCATATTATTTTACATCTTGATGTTTAGTTTGTTTTTTTCTTATAAGACCTCTTAATCATTTTACTTGGAGCATTTGGAAGCTGTGAAAATCAGTAGCAATAATATATACCAGGAGGCACAGGACATTGGCCACAAATGTCATTTCAGATCATAATTAAATAGGAAATAGTAAAGAGTTCACTATGGCAAGATTTTCTGAAGGAAAATTCACTTTAGTGATACCTCTTTCAGTAAGTGTAAACAAAAATGGATCAAAATTTCTATGGCTGGGAAAATTATCAATATGGAGAACATTATATAAAGTAATATTGAGAAGCAAGACATATGGAACATAAACCAATAGCATATGTTCAGAATGAGCTAAATATTTCTTGGTCTGATCAACTGTCTTCAGGCTAACTAAAAATGTATCATTGAGTCTACAGAGTCAAACGAAGTTGTTGTAGAAATCTATTCAATTCTCAAGGTGACATATTTTAATCCCTTATAACTTTGTGTTCCTTCATAAATAGGCAAGATGATTTGAATAAGATTTCTTCTAAATGGACTAAGATCTTTAGGGTCTCAAGAAAGGCACAGAAATGAAATAATGTTTTTAAATATTGTTTTACTATATGGTTGTTTATGTGTATGTCATACATGTGTACATGTGTGTGTACGTGTAATGAATAATTGCAAAAAAAGTCTTCTCACTATTATTACATAGTTAACTTGTGTTGTATGGAGAAAATGAAGTCTACATCATACAAAGTGAAGCAGTTGGAGAATAACAACAACAACAATAAGAAAACAAAACAGTTAAGGCTTGCCATCTTGGACTCCCTCCTCCATAGACTTCTGACGTCAGTTAACTTAAAATCCGAAAGCAAAAACACAAACACAATGAATTCTAGGCATGGTTGTTGAGAAGGGAAATTGAGTTTATAATATTTATAAATTAAATATCATAAAATATATTTGTTGCACAATATGTATTTTAAATTATAGTAGTTATGACTTTTTTTAAAGCATTGTGTTTTAATCTGAGGTATAATACCAAAGAAGTTAGATGGCTTTGGGGACTTGGTACTGGAATTTGACCTAAATCATGCTAGACTGTGGCTTCCTATGCTTTCTTGCAGACTGGAAATATTTCTCCAAGGTACTTTGTAAGCCATAGTGTTAAGGATGGTCAGGGATAAATCTTCTAGAGAATAATTCTAAACCTTATCCAATACCCATGTTCTTCTTAAATCTTTTGCAATCTTCTTCTCAGTCTTTCTGATTCATTTCTCAGGAGTTTTCTGATGACTTTTTATTGGAAGACTTAAAAAAATACTCTAAGTTTTCTTCAGAGAATGACCACATTTATAGTTCTACTCTGAAAGTGTTTATCTACAGAATTTCCTATGAGTTCATCTCCTAGGTTAGTTCCACCTTTCACCTCAATCAAGGAAAAGCCATCTGTTATGGTGTAATCCAAAATCCATATTCCCCAGGGAGGTCCTGCCCAGACATTTTGTTCTGTTCAGTGGGATAGGAATTTTTTTTATCTATCAGCAGTTAAAATTTTGAAAGATAGACACGTTTTTACCCTCCTCCTATAAATATACTTTTAAAAGCCAATCTAGCAGAGATTGAAGAGATATAAAACCTCTTCCTTTTCAAAATGTACTCTTTAAGATCATATTTATTTAAATATATTCTGTCAAGCTAAAACAGATAAGCAGATAGAGAAAAAAACCTGGTTCTAAGAGGACAATAGTTAACTAATTATAAACAAAGTTTATCCCAAACAAAAATTTTCAAGTTTAACTTAATGAATATAGGAGGAAAACTGTTAAAATGTATAAGCATTTCTTTTTATTTTTCAAAATAGATGGTTAGTTATAAAGTAAAAACCGTGAATTTTGTGGATAAAATTTGTTGCTAAAGAGCAGTTTTAAAAGTGCCTTCTTTTTGAGAGAAGGTTTTGGTCTATAACAAAATTCAATAGAAAGAAGTATGAAGATTTTCCATAATCTCTGTACCATTACATATGTTCAGCCTTCTCTCCTATCAATCTCCTGAACCAGAGTGGTACACTTGCTAGAAAAAGTGGGCCTACGTGGACACATCATTATTACTCAAAGTTCATAGTCTACATTTGGGTTCACTCTGGGTGTAGTGCAGTCTATGGGTTTGGAAAAATGTACATTAGGGCCCCACAATAATAATTTCATATAAAGTAGTTTCATTGCCTTGAAAATTCTCTGATGTCTGCATATTTATCGCTTGTACATAACCCATGACAATCACTCATCCATGTACTATCTCTAGAGTTTTTTCTCTTCTACCATAAGATGTAATTGAAATTACATAGAATATAACTTTTTAAGATTGTTTTTCTTCACTTAGCATTATGCTTTTAAGTTTCTTCAATGTCTTTTCATTTTTTAATAGAACATTTCTTCTTAGTGATGAATAATATTCTACTGCATGTATATACCACAGTTTATTTATCTATTTGCCTGTTGAGGTATGTATTGTTTGCTTTCAAGTTTTGGCAATTAGAATAAAGCTGCCATACACACCTATGTGCAGATTTTCATTTAGATGTAAGTTTTCAGTTTATTTTAGTAAATATCAATTGTTATATCATTTGATAATATGTTTAGTTTTTTAAGAAACTACCAAATTGTCTTCCAAAGTGGTTATACCTTTTTTCATTCTTACTGCTGATGAGAATTCCCATTGCTCCCCATCCTTGCCAGTATTTTATTGTTAATGATTTTCATTTTGGCCTGTTTAATAGATGTATACAGGCATATTGTTTAAGATGCAATTTCCTAAAGATTATGAGGTGCAGGATATTTTTATGTATTTATTTTTACTCTCTGTGTATCCTTTTGGTAAAGTGCCTGTTCATATCTTTTCCCCATTTTTAATTGAAATGTTTGTTTTCTTACTGATGAATCTTTGCATATTTTGAATAATAGTTTTTTGCATATTGTTTATAATAGTTATTTATTATATATTTTATATGCATTTTCTCTAATTTGCCTTGTTTTTTTTTGTTTCCTTGATGTCTTCTGTAAATAGACATTTTCAATTTTAATGAAGTGCAGCTTATCAGTTATTTGCTTAATAGTGCATGTATTTGGTGTAGCATCAAAGAGTAATCTCTACAGTGCTAAATAACCTAGTGACCTCCTAGAAAGTTTATAATTTCTCTTTGTGCATCTAGACCTATGATTCATTTTAAGCCAATTTCAGACTGTAAGTTCTCTGTCTAGATTCATTTTTAAATATATTTGACCAGATATTCCACCATCATTTGTTAAAAAGATTATTTAAAAAAAAATTATTGGTGCATTGTAGTCTTACATCTTATGTGGGTAAAAGATAGTGAAAACATACATGCACATATCACCCAATTAGCCCTTACCCAATTCCTATCCCATTTCCTCCCCCTCCTTCCTTCTCATGTTTGGCTTAGTGATTGACTTTGATATGTCTGTTAAAGTATATCGTGTGCATTAAAGAATTTCCCTCTTCCCCCCTCCCCTCCTCTCAGTTAGGTCACCTTATTTGTTCATCTATAGAATCACCTTCTTCATTTAAGGTTCCTCCTATGACCTATTTCCTATTTTCTCCCTGGCTTCTTCATATTAGGGAGAGCATCAGATTTCTTTTTGTGTGTGTGTGTGATTGACTAATCTCACTTAGCATAATGTCCTCCAGTTTCATCCGTTTCCCTATAAATGACTTAATTGTGTTTTTCTTTATGGCTGAGTAAAAATATATTATGTACATATACTTATTTTTGTAATCATTTTATTTGTTGATGGACATCTTGGCTGGTTCCAGAGTTTGGCAATGGTGAATTGTGTAGCTATGAACATAGATACACATGCATTAGTTTGTTGGTTTTATTTCCATTATTTTGAGTAGATACCCAGAAGTGGTATTGCTGGATCATATGTTCCCATTTTTCTGAGAATCCTCCATACTGTTTTCCAAAGTGGTTGCACTAATTTGCAATCCCACCAACAATGTATTAGAGTTCCCACGTCTCAGCAAATTGACTGGATACAAAATCAATCTTAAAACATCAGAAGCTTTTCTGTATATTAACTATAAATCCACTAAAAAAATCCAGAAAACACTTCGATTCATGATATCCCACACACAAAAATAAAATAATACTTAGGAATAAACTTAACAAAGGAGGTAAAAGACCTCTACAAATAAAATTTTAAAACATTAAGAAATATAAGAAGACTTTAGAAGATGGAAAGATCTTTCATGTTCATGAATAGGCAGAATAAATATCATCAAAATGGCCATAATTCCAAAAATTATCTATATAGATTTAATGCAATACCCATTAAATTACCAAGATCATTCCTCACAGACATAGAAAAATCAGTCCTTAAATTCATCTGGAAAAACAAAAAATCCAGAATAGCCAAAGTTGTTCTCAGAAACAAAAACTATGCAGGAGGAATCACAATACCTGACTTTTAAAGATACTACAAGGCCTTAGTAATAAAAACATCATGGCACTGGCACAAAAACAGATATATAGACCAAGAGAGCAGAACAGAAAACTCAGAAACCTGCACACTTATAATCAATTGATTTTTGATAAAGGGGCCAAAAACATACACTAGAAAAAAGATAGCCTGTTCAACAAATGATGTTGGCAAAATTGGTTAACCATATGCATAAAAAAAAATAAATCCCCTTTCTCACCCTGCACAGAGTCAATTAAAAATGATTAAGACTTGGAAATCAGACCAGAGACCTGGAGGTTCCTTGAAGAGGGGATAGATCCAATGCTACAACATATCGCACAGAGAAAAACCTTCTCAACAAGACCCCAAAGGCACAAGACACTAAAAGGCAAATCAATACATGGGATTGCATTAAACTGAAGAGCTTCTGTACAGCAAAGGAAACTATCAAGAACCTCATCCGAGAGCCAACAGAATGGGAAAGATTTTCGCCAACTACTCCTCTGATAGAGAACTAATATCTAGAATATACAGAGAACCCCAGAAACTTAGCACTAAGAAAACAACCCAATCAAAAATGGGCAAGTGAACTAAAACGGCCAATAAATTATGAATAAATACTCAACATCATTAGCAATCAGAGAGATGCAAATCAAAACTACTTTGAGATCTCACCTAGCTCCTACTAAAATGGTAATCATTCAAAACACAAACTATTTTTGCTTTATTATATTGCCTTTGACTTCTTTGTCAAAGACCATGTGACTTTACTTCTGTGTCCATTTTGGGCTTTCTATTATGTTCCACTGATTTATATACCTGTTCTTTTACTAGTAACAGAGTACCTTGATTACTGCAGCTTTATGGAAAGTGCTGAAGTACAATATTGTTAGTCTATCAAATTTGTTTGTTTTTTTTTGCGGTTCTTGGTTATTCTTTATTTTTTTCTTTCCAACTAAATTTTAAAATTAGTTTATCAATATTCATAAATTAACTTGCTAAGATTTTGGGTAAAATTGTGTTGATTCAGTATATCAAAATGGAAAGAACTGAGATCTTGACCACATTGAGTCTTCCTATGCATAAGTGTGAAATATATCTCTAAGTATTTAACTATTTGATTTCTTCCATCAGAATTTATAATTTTTCTCAAATACATCTTGAACATATTTTGTTAAGTTTAAATAGTGTTTCACTTGAGAGTTGCTAATGTAAATTGCGTCATTTTTTAATTTTAAATTTCAATTAATTTTCTCCTAGTATATAGGAAAGGTTTGGCTTTTGTATATTAACCTTGAATATTAGAAACCTCATGATAGTCACTTATTCATTTCAGTAGCTCTTTGTTTATTATTTTGAATTTTCTGCATAGATAATCAAGTCATTTGTGAATAAAAACTTTATTTCTTCCCTTTATTTCTTTAACTGTATTGTTCATTAGCTAAGACTTAGAACATGATGATAAAAAGGTGTATTGAGAGGAACAAATATACCTTATTTCTGATCTTAGTATAATAGATTCCAGTGTCTCATAAAAAATATAGCATTGGTCATATGATTTTGTAGATGTCACCAAGTTGAAGAAATTCTCCTATTCCTCATTTTCTGAGAGTTTTTTCATAAATTGATGTTAAATTTTATCAAATAATTTTTCTGTATCTATTAATATAATCATGTGATTTTTCATTAGCCTGTTGAGATGAATTGTATTAATTAACTTATAAATGTTGAACCAGCCTTGCATACCTGAGATAAATCTCATATGTTCTAGCTATATAATACTTAATATATTTTTATGTTACAGTTTTGTGAAGATGATGTTATGGTTTGAGGAAACTTTCCCCAGGGATCCCTGTTAGGGTCCCAGACACAATTTTCCCCAAACCACAACAAAACCCCAAAACAGAAAACCTGCAGGTTCTTGTCCTGAGCTAAGGATAAGTATACCATAGCCTGGACTCTTGCTGAAGATTTAAAAAAGTTTATTAAAAAGATAAAAATACAGAAGATAGTTACAGCCCGGGGGGCGGGTGATTCGAGCAAATGCTCCACCAAAGATAAAACACATGGACAAGATCTTTTATACCCATGACCTCCATCTTGTTTACATAATTCTGAGGTAGTAAATGTCCCTGTAAGGTACCTCCCTTTAATTGCCCATCAAGGTGGGGCCCAGGTGTCCTTTCCACCTAGGTCTCTTTTCAGGAAGCTCATGATCAAAGGTCAGGTCAGGTCAACCCCCTCCTTCCAGCCTAGCTAGATTATCTAATTATTATGTAGATCTGTCTTTAGACAGAGAAAGTCCTAGCTCCCATTTCCTATGGACTTGCTAATTACTTTTATCTAAATCAATTTAAGTTTCAATAGCTGTTTGCTTCCTGACCAAAACCAAAACCAAGTCTTCCTTTCCCCAGGTCTGCCATTTTGACACAATTATTTTTGAAATATATTAATAATCAGAGCTTTCCCAAATCTTCCTAAGCCATTCCCAATTTTTTGCAATGGCCTAGACAGAAGTCATTCTTCAAAAATATCACCCTGTTTCACATGCTACTTTCCTTTGGGGTTTTTAAGGCCCTGCCTTTAAAATATTATTTGAGGTGTGGTAGAGACAAGAAAGAGATTTGGATCTGTATGCTACTGAAATTCTTCCTCATTCTTTTTTTTTTTTTAGAAAAGGTAGAAATTCTTCTTGTATAAAATTTTCTATTTATAGACTAATACTTCATTTTTTATTGTTTATTTAAACACATAGTATTTCATTGGTTAATTCTGTTAATATTCCCAAACTTATAGTGATTTTGTATCATTCAAATATTTTATTTCTTTACTTATTTATTTATTCATTTTTATTGGTGCATTATAGTCATACATCTTAATGGGGTACAAGATGGTAGAGGCATGCATGCATACATCACTCATTTAGCCCTTCCCCAATTCCCAGTCCATTTCCTCCTCCCTCCCTTCTTCCCATGTTTGGCTTAGTGATTGACTTTAATATGTTTGTGAATGTACATCATGTACATTAAGGAATCCCTTCTTTTCTTTCATTCCCCTGAGTTAGGTCACCTTATTTGCTCATCTACAGTTTCTTCTTCTTTGCCTAGAGCTCCTCCTATAACCCTTTCCCCCCCTAGCTTTTGCATATTAGGGAGAGAATCTGATTTCTTACTTTTTGTGACTGACTAATCTCACTTAGCATAATGTTCTACAGTTCCATCCATTTCCCTGTAAATGACATAATTGTGTTCTTTATGACTCAGTAAAATTTCATTGTGTACATATCCCACATTTTTGAAACCCATTTTCTTTTGGTGGAGACCTTCGCTGGTTCTGTTGTTTAGCAATTGTGAATTGTGCAGCTATGAACATAGATATGCATGCATTCATTTGGTAGTTTTGCTTCCATTCTTTTGGGTAGATACTCAGAAGTGGTATTGCTGGTTCATATGGTAGGTTTGTTCCCATTCTTCTGAGGATTCTCGATATTGTTTGCCAAAGTGGTTGTACAAATTTGCGACCCCCACCAGCAATGTATTAGAGTTGTCACTTCTCTATATTCCTGACAGCATTTGTTGTTGTGTTTTTAATGATTGCCACTATAATTGGAGTTAGGTGAAATCCCGGGGTAGTTTTGATCTTCATCTCTCTGATTAATAATCATGCTGAACATTTTTTATACATTTATTGGTCATTTGAATTTCTTCTTTTGTGAACTATTTAGCTCACTTGCCCATTTTTGATTGGGTTATATGTTTTCTTAGCTGTGAGTCTCCTGAGTTCTCTGTATATTCTAGATATTAAACTTCTATCGGAGAAGTAGTTGGCAAAAATTTTCTTCCATTCTGTTGGCTCTCTTTTGAGGTTTTTGATAGTTTTATTTGCTGTGGAGAAGCTCTACATTTTCATGAAATCTCATGTATTGATCCTTATTTTAATTTTTTGTGCTTTAGGGGTCTTGTTGAGAAAGTTTATATCCTGTTTCTATGTGTTGAAGTATTGGAACTATGGCTTCTTCAAGGAGCTGCAAAGTCTCTGGTTTGATTTCCAACAAATATTTTAATGGAACATTTTTAGTCTAATATCCTTTAATTTTATGAACTCTATTTACCATGTACAAATATGTTCTACTAGTGATATTTAGAAAGAAAAAGATGTGTATTTGTATAGAATTTTACTGGGCACATGATTTCTGGATAAATCATTCCTGTGGGAGATGGTAAAAATATGATCAAGAGCATATTTTCAGAAAGCATACTCATATTAATTTTCATGTGACTCAGTTTCCTCAAGTGAGGAATCAGATGGGATGGTGAACATTTATCTTGAAAAAAGCCTTTGTGATGCAAATATGAAAAGTATCTGAAATAGTGTACAACATGCAATGACTCCTTGATATATGTTAATTATTATTAACAACAGTAATAATATGATTATCACTTGGTTGGTAAGAAATCAGGAGTGAAACACAGTAGATTGGACTGATGTTTTGAACTTGGATTAATGGAACTCAGATATTAATTTATTCAAAAAGATTATTATACAGAGACATTATATTCCATGCTGGGGGTATAATTAACTTTGATATAACTTGATTGTTTTAAAAGAGACATGTAAAATATACTCTGGGAGCAGAGTGGGATTAATTAATTCTTCTAGTAAAGTTACAGGTGACTTCACAGAAAAAAAAAAAGCATTGGAATTTGGACTCCAGAGATATTAAGTGGCTCAGTAGGGGAAAAATGTAAAAAAGTTAAAAAGAGAAATTCCACATAGAGGGCACAGGTTGAGCAAGAAATTGAGGTATGGAAGTATCTGGTGTGTTAATGAAATAACAGATAGATAGCTTTTCTAAATGGATGCCAGTGTATATAGAGAGAATGGTAATCAATAAGCATGCCGATCAGTTTAGGATTTATTATGAAGGACTTTTAATGCTTTGCAAAAAAAGAGTTTATGCTTATTCTGAAGAAAGTTAATTGAGAGTTTTCTGTGGACCTTTCAACTGCTCAGTCATTGATTAACTTACTCATCAATTCAACAAATATGTATTAGTTCCTAAGTGGCTGTTCTGTCCTAGGCACTGGGAATAGTGAGCAAAAGATGAAATTCCCTGCCCTCGTGTCCTGCATATTTTAGTTTGAGAAAGCAGATAATAAACAAATACAATAACATAGATGACAAGAAATATTAATAGGAAAAAATAAATCAGGGAATATTGAAGGGAAAGCTGACATTTAAGTCATGATGACCTAAGAGGGCATTGGCTAAAAAATGGTATGTGAACCAAATCTGAAGAAGGAAGGAATAGCATAAGGACGGCAAGGGCCAAGAGGTTCTAATGTGGGCAGAAGATAGCAAAAAGACCAGAGCTGCAGGAGCAGAGGCAGCAAGGGATAAAGAAGTCACAAGCAAGGTACAAGAGGAGTGAGCTGGAGCAAGGTCACAAAGGGGCTTGGAGGCCATTTCTTGAATTTAAATTTAATCATAACAGAGAATATGATCTGATTGCTGCTTTTAAAAGATCACTGTGAGACTGTAGAGAAAAAACCAGGATGTGAGGGTAATGAAGGTCTAGACTCAGGGAGGACACTACTGAGATATTCCAGAAAGTAGGACAATGGTTTGGAGCAGGGCGATAACTAGAGAAGAGGCAGTAGGAAGAAATGTTGGGGAATAGAGTGAGAAGCCACTGGAGTCCCAAGCCATTCACTTGGGTGTCAAGCATTAGAGGAAGGGTGGGTATTACCCCTCAGTTTTCAGCTCTCTGATGTTGCTTCCTCTGCCCTTGCTACTGACCCCTGGACCTTGTCAGCTTCTTTTTAAGTTTCTACTACCAGCCTTTTCTAGTCTAGTTCACCCAAGATGGTCTCATAGAAGGAAAAAGGGTTCTGGCTCCTGTCTATTCACAGCCTGAAAGTTTACTGGGTAAACTAAACTTCAGCTCCTCTGGTAAAGTAAATGAAGACTTGTCAGGAATACTGTTTTCCTTTGAAATAGTGTGCTTCATTCCCTCTCTTTGCTGAAAGCCAAATATCCTATCCAAGAAAATCATTTTTTTCCCTCCTGATGAGAATGCAGCCTCGAAGAATGATTTCTCCTCCTCTGTTAACTAAGAATCAGGTTTATCCTTGTGGATTTTAATGGTGTAACCAATACCAAAGGGCAGATCCAGGTTTTATGGCTCATGCAGTTTAATAAATTTGGGGAGAGCCTCTTTAGGAAGTGACCTCACGATTTTGTATATATCACTGTTAGCGCTCCTCTCAGAACCTGGAAGATGCTCTATCAATGAGGACTTCAAGCTCACATTTTATTAGCCACAACACACTCCTGCCTCAGGCCAGAGCCCTTGCTGTTTTCACCATATATCTGTTAGGTAGGTTAATGAGATATGAGCTGGGCAGACCTGGGAGGTCTTAGACAAAACTGAAGGAGGTCCAAAGCAGCATGCAGGCAGAACATCAATCAGGAGCTTGTGGTCAATCTTGCCTACAAAAGAAATATAGGAGAAAATAACAGAAAAACAGGTATTGGAATAAATCAGAATAAAGCACCTTTGCCTTCAAAGTGAGGTGAGGATGAACCTGGTTATTATGATGTAAGTAGCATTGTGGTTTGGACCCTCAGGCTGGGCATGCCAGGGGAATTGTGGGAAAGAAAATGTGCAAGGCAGTTTAGCTTATATGACATCACTTGTCAATTAAACTTGTCAGTCGAGGTGACAGGAAGATTAGACACTTTCCTCAGGGGGCCAAAAGAAATATAAAAACACAGAGATACCCAAGGTCCAGGGTCTCTCTTACTAAGGACAGTGGGTTCTCACCCCTCACTGGCTAGTGTACTATCATTTTCCTGTAATAAAAATTTTGTCTTTGCTTACATAAGGCTCTGTGTGATCTCATTTAAAATCTTTCCTATGAGAACACCAGGACACCCTACAGTCATGCTGTGACATGTTCACAAGAGATTCCTTTTTACTTCTGATTTGGTTTGTGTGTCTTTGTGTATGTGTGCATGTATGTGTGTGTGCTCTTGTGCGTGTGTGTGTGTGTGTGTGTGTGTGTGTGTGTGTGTGTAGTAAATATTCATAAGCCAAACCACTATATAAGAAATCGCATTTTTCCCCCAGTGGAATCTTCAAATCTGTAGCCTTTTGTGTCTTTCTTCTTCTCTCTGTCTCTCTCTCTTCCTTTCCCTCTTTCCATATTATCTTGTCTTGGATTTTTCGTAGCAAATAGTTATAAATTCTATAACACAAGAAAACATATAGGGGCAAATTAGCATCTCTAAAGCATCAGGTAAGTTCTGTGTCCTCTGCAACAGTGGCTCTCTTGAGGGGGCGGGTTGAGGTGGCTGCAGACTTCTGTGGTTTCCATCAAGAAATGCTGCTAAGGGTCTTCATCTGTATGCACCACTGAAAAATATTTTTACCATTGATTTTCCTCCAGCATTGATTTACCACCTGACGCCATCAATAATGAGGTTTGTCGGCTGATTTCTTAACCTGTCTGGAATTTTTCTTTTTCTTTTCTTCTTTTCTCCTTTCTTTTTTTTTTTTTTTCTTTTTTTTTTTTTTCTTCTGGCAGAAGAGGAACTGGTAGTAAAGCAGGAAGAAAGGTTGATAGCCTGAGCTTGGAAATGTATAGCCAACCATCATCTCTGCTGACTTATTCTTTCCAGCCCTGCTTCCTCGCTTCCTCTCCTTATTTGTCCCATCACTTTATTACTTGATAGGAAGTCTTCCATCGGGTTGGCCTCCTGTGTATTGTTATTTTTCAGTTTGGTATGCATTGGAATGCAAATTAAATGAGACAATTATCTGTGGTAAAGTGTTTTCTTGATGCTGGAAGAATGCTTTTTCTTTTGCTTCTCTTAAAAATCTAAAGGCATCTAAAAAGCTGATTCAACTAAGTACTTAGTGAGAAACCAATTCTGTAAACTATGCCACTTTCATTTATTGAAGTTAGCCCATGTTTGGGCCTAAAGGGAGAATTTTCTGAAACACATGTCTATTTCACTGTGGCAGAATGCTTCCCTTTATAAAGCAATAATATGGGGGAAAAGTAGAAAGTAGATAGTCAGCATTCCCAGATCTCTTATAAAATAAAATGAAAATGCACATACCCTTCTGTCAAGGTCCTGATCTTAGACAAAATTATATACCAAAATTTGGCAAGGCATGTTCTGAGGAATACATACACATTATTATGCATGAACTTAACTAAGTATTGATCTCTCTAAGTGGAACAGATGGAAATAGTCATTTTTCTGAATTCAGGATATTGAATTATGAGAGGTCAGGGGAAAATCCTTACTGACTGGTCAAGACAACATTATTTAAGAAAGAATTTAAGAAAGCAATGAATTTTATGTATTATATATCTGGTTCCTTTTGCTTCCATACATCTTTAAGGATTTGCAGGCATAATAGATGACTTTCATGGAAAACATAGGTTAGACATAAAGAATTTCTATTATCTCACCCTTTTATTATAAATGTTTGTAATCATATATTTAAATGCATATATATTAAGTAATAAAAGGTTTTTCAAAACATTCAATCTGATGCCGGGCGTTGTGGCGCATGCTTGTAATCCCCGTGCTTGGGAGGCGGAGACACGAGGATCAAGCAGGTTCGAAGCCAGCCTCAGCTGGCTTAAGAGACCCTGTTTCCAAAAGTAAAAAATAGGTCTGGGAGTGTAGCCTGGAGGTAGAAGGGCTTCCAGGAACCCCAGTACCACCACCACCAAAAAAAAAAAATCAATCTGTCTCTTAATTAGTTATAACAACTTAGTATTTTTAAACTTTTTATAGAAAAACTTAGATAATTTCATAGGTAGTATAGAGTAATATAGTCCTTTGTTGAAGATACTCCCCACTCCTACACACACACCACACAAACTAGATAGCTGTGTCCTGTGGCCCTGGCATATTCAGAAGGATTGATTAGTACTAGAATATTGAAATATTTTTATTTTATTTTATTACAGTCTGCCAAATGGCTCTCTGTATCAGCATTTGTTCTCTAGCTCTCTGAATTTTGCCAGCATTTGATGTGATCTTTCCTGTTTTCCATCCACATACGAGCCTGTGCTCTGTAATTATCTTCTATTTTAAGTCACTGGTTTTCTCCAATGCGAGATCTTAATAATCTCTTGGCTACTCCCAGCATTTCTCAGTTTTCATACTAGCTTTTAGGACCAGCACCTCCCTTTTCCTTTTGAGCCATCTACTGGTTTGGTTTTGTAGGGAAACAACTGAACTAATGAGATAAGGTCAGATCATCGATATTTTGGAAACATTCATTGGTGTGTGTGTGTGTGTGTGTGTGCGCGCGCGCACGCGTGTGTGTGTGTGTGTGTGTGTGTGTGTGTGTAGTTTTAATCTGTTTGAGTGTTCTTAATTTTTATTCTAGCTGTGTTTTCACCTTCACCTCAGTTCTATTTTAATAGAAGTCACCTCTTCAGAATATCTTCCACCTGTTAATGAGTCCACTTAGAGGTCATTTTCTTTTGTCTAATACATGGTCTCAGAGCCAGCTGCTAGGATACCACAAGTAGAGGCAATCACACAGAAACTAGTTGAATTTCCAAGTTATCCACCCCATCTAAAAGAAATAGGAAAGAGCTTCTCTACCCACTACATCTCTACTCCTTTTTATCTCCCAGATTCAGTTGAAACAAGTATTTAGCTTACCTGGCCAGCATCCTTCCACCCGTAGGGAGACCAGTTTGACCAGCTGGTTCTTGCATGGATGCTCCTGGATGATGTCCTGCTCAGCCGTTCTGCCATCTCTTCATGGAATGCCAAAGGCCAGACAGGGGCTAGGAAGAAATAAAACGTAGAAGATACCAAAGGTATAGCAGGGTCAAATGCTGAAAGAACTTTTTTTTAAAAAAGCAATTTGAGAGCTGAAAAAATTATTAAGGTTTGGCGTTTTGGATGTGATCAATGTCTTTTTCCCATAGTAATATCATAAAATTTCAGAAAAGAAGCAATAAATGAAGGTAAGAATAAAAAACCACTAATAAGGACTGTTCTTTCTATGGAAATTCTGATAAAAATGATGTACAAGTATAAAAATCAGATGGCTAGATGTAGACATAGGGTCAGAGGTCATGAATGCTTTAAATTTCATTAATGAGAGCTCTTGAGAGTGTTTCAGCAAATTCTGAGGCAGCATCACTGACTGAGAGAAATGAAAGTTTGCAATGGGGCAAAGGCTGTGATGTGCAGAAGCTGCCTACATAGTCTTACAAGAGCTGATTGCTAAGTTTTCAGGAATTTAGAAAGCCACTTGTTAAATATGGCCATTATTGAAATGTAAATTACATAAATTTACAGTTAAATTATATTAATGGAAGGTAATAAATACTCAACAGTCATGACTTCTCAATGATTTTCTATATTTCACTATTAATTATACCCCTGAGAGTATGTCTATTGTGTCTGAGAATTTATATAAGATTGCATCTGGCAGAAATTCCACTTAAAGGTGTGCAACAGCCAGTGGTGATGGTACATGCCTGTAACCCCAGTACTTGAGAGGGTAAGACAGGAGGATCACGGGTTCAATGTCAGCCTAAGCAGCAACTTAGGAAGGCCTTCAGCAACTTAGTCAAACTCTGTTTAAAAATAAAATAAATTAAAATAAAAACAAAATAGAGCTGGGAGTGCAGATTAGAAGTAGGTTGTCCCTGGGTTCAATTACCAGTGAAAGAAAGAAGAAAAAAAAAGAAAGCTATCTGCTATACATTGTTTCTCCATTCTATGTTGTGACATCAGATTGTACATGGAATTAACCATAGTAGATGTATTTATAGCTTTAAATCAGAAAATGTTACAAATAAGAGCTTTTTGTTTGTTTTGCAAAAATTCAAATATTAACTTGGCATGTACTGGCATGACATTAGGTAAAGTTTTTGAGGGTGACAGTGAATATTTGGGATGTCCACTTTGAGGAATAGTAGACATTGATAACTAACAGCTGACCACTGACTGATAAAGACCAAAGCCACATGGGATGGGCAGAAGTTATCTAATGTGTTTTTTTCTTTATGGTGGGAAGTGAACTCATGGCCTTGCACATTCTAAGCACACACTCTGTCTCTGAGATACACTCCACACCCCTAATGAACATGCTTGTCAAGGTAATATATCCCATAAAAGCTTGGGGATAGAAAGAGAAAAGTATTGAGTTTAGTTGAATTGGAGTGCATGACTTTAGATGGTGGGTTAAGAATGGTTGAATTTGAAAACTTTGAGTTCTCAGCCAGTTATAGAGAGTAATGATTCTAGGAATAAGCAAGTTTGGGGTGCCTGATTTTAAATAGTAAGTAAGAATGACTGAATTAGAATACTTTGAGGTATTCTATAGAGAATAGTGATTCTAAGAGTAAGCTAATATACTGGGAGAAAAGGATGTGTAGACCAGAAAGGTTAATGAGGTAGAAGTCAAAGTATCACCTGAAATAGTTCAAGGAATGGTACAAAGTATTTAGGAATTTAGCCTGGCCTGGTGGCACACGCTTGTAATCCCTGCACTTGGGAGGCGGAAACAGGAAGATTGCACTGGTTTGGAGCCAGCCTCGCTGGCTTAAGAGACCCTGTTTCTAAATAAAAATATAAAATAGGTCTGGGAGTGTAGCCTGGAGGTAGAAGGGTTTCCAGGAACCCCAGTACCACCAAAATAAATAAATAAATAAATAAATAAATAAATAAATAAATAAATAATTTAGGGCTGTATTCAAAGAGTGGGTTTTCCAATCTAACAACTATGATAGAGTCATTCCCAGATGCTGGCTGCGATGCTACTTAGGAGTTTGCTCAAGTTATAAGACAGAGTAGAATTAGAAGAAGTCAAGATTCACAAATTTGGAGGGTAGTTGTACCAAAGATGATGGGGAGTTGTGGTACAGAACTGAGGAGGTTATAGGAGTTGAAATGGAAAGCTACCTTGAGTTGGAATGAATAGTTAGAGTTCCTTGTGGCCAAAACAGTGTTCTAGTGAGGATGCTTTCGGTGGCATGAATATTGTATCCTGTAGGGCTACTTTCCTAGCCTCTGTCACCTTAGGCAATAGCTGTTCTGGTTATAAACAGTGGATTGAAGTATATTAACAAACTAATGCATTCGTATCTATATTCATAGCTATAAAATCCACAATTAACAAACTGTGGAACTAGCCAAAATGTCTATCAACAGATGAATGGCTACAAAACTATGGTATATCTACACAATGGAGTTTTACTCGGCCATAAGAAAGAACAAAATTGTCATTTGCGGGGCAATGAATGGAATTGGAGAACATTATGCTTAGAGAGATTAGCAAGTCACAAAAAATTGGATGCTCTCTCTAATATGTGGAAACTAGGGAGAAAAAGGATCATAGGAGGAACTCTAGACAAGGAAGGAAAAACAACAGAGGAGAAAATAAGGCGACCTAACTTAGGGAGATGAGGGAAAGAAGAGGGAAATCCTGTGATGTACATGGCCTACATTCACAAACATATCAAGGTCAATCAGTAAGCCAAACATGTGAAGGAGCAGGGGAAGGGAATGGGGTGGGAATTGGGCTAAATGAGTGTTGTATGTATGTATGCCTCTACCATCTTGTACCCCATTAAAATGTATGACTGCAATACACCAATAAGTAAGGATTTCAAACTGAAAAAGAAGAAAATATTTTTTCTTTTCTTTTTTCTTTTTTTAATTTTATTTGTACACTATAGTTTCACATCACAATGTGGATCATATTGACAATGGCATACATTCACACAGTACTTGGTGCCCTCCCCACCACTTCTCCTTCCCCCCTCCCATCAATGAGTGTCCAGGTTGACCATGCTACATTCACACTTATACACATATTTGAATGTAGCTCCTCCATGAATCAACCTCAGTCTTCTTCCTCTCCTACCCTTCCTTTCTAGCTTTGCTGAGGTTTTCCCTCCATTATCTGGAGTCTCTCTGATATTCCTAATACTCTCTAGTTTGAGCATATTAGAGAAAACATATGTCCCCAAAACATTTTAATATAAAAAATTCTAATGTTTTGCAAAATATAATTAGTTTAACATTTTATAGGATATCTGATGAAACTGATATGCAGTTGTGCTAATTGTCTTATTAAAAAAAATTTACCTTTTCTAACCCACTGGTTCTATACTATGTGGGGGCCACTGCAGAAAAGCTTTTTCTTCTGCTCTTCTGAATGTTCCTAAATAACTAAGACAATAGTTGCTGCTCATCTTTCTCTCTCAAATTCTTATGTTTTCAAGTTATTAGTATTACAACATACTTTACAGAATTTATTTTAGTATTTATTATGTCTCACTCCTTTTACTATTCCCTCTAGGTGTCATTTCCTACTTCTATTTTTATAATGAACATCATATTGAGCTCTGTCAAGCATTAGTTCCCAGTTTTGTCTTTTATTTTTGATACAAAGAGCATGTATAAAAATCATTTTATTCTTTAATATTGCATACTGTTATAGAAGTCTCAGTCATTTTTTGCCAGTTTTGAAAGTAGACACTTAACTCATATTTCTTAATGATGTGCCCTTCAAAATGGGGATGTCATCACTGAGCACATGCATTTTCAATAACATATCTAAAACCTTGATGCATAAATCACTTGCTCAGTGCTACTTATGCAAGACAAAAATCCAGCAATATAACAATAGGTTATTCTCTGTCTATATTTTCTCACTCATTAGAAATAAATATATCCAGCCGGGTGTGGTGGCACATGCTTGTAATCCTAATACTTGGGAGGCTGAGACAGGAGGATCACATGGGTTTGAAGCCAGCCTTAGCTACTTAGTGAGGCTCTAAGCAACTTAATGAGACCCTGTTTCCAAATAAAAATATAAAATAGGTCTGAGAGTGTAGCCTGGAGGTAGAAGGCCCCTGGGTTCCATCTCCAGTACCACAGAAAAAAGAAATAAATATATCCATAGTTTTAACAAAGGGTCAATGACTTAACACAAAGGATTAATCTGGAACCCTTAGTTAGGTCAGCAGCTAGATCAGGGACATCTATCCTTCAAATATCATTAGCAGAGAGCATTTCTTAAAGAGAACTATGCAAGAAATGGAGAAGAAGAGGGGGAGAGAGAAAAGAGGTACATATGCGCATACTTGTACACATTCACAAACACATAAACAATCTCCACTTGAATTCCATTTTATTATCTACTTTAATTAAATATTTAAAGCTAGAGATTTAGTCTTCATTCTTATGCAGATTTGTTTAGTCTTCTGTCACTATTATCTGAAATGGTGGAAATTTTGATAAACTCTCAGGGAGAAGAAAACAGTAATGTTAAAGTTTAGTGTGAGTACTTTGTAAAATTTGGACATCTCTGAAGAGTCAAGTGCTAGGAGGACGGAGAATGCTTTTATTTCCATTTGGTACAGAGAAAGCATGTCAAGTTTGTGGCTCCACAGTTAAGAATTTCAACTTGGTATTTGCCCTGTTCTATTATTTTGGCAAGCTATTTAACAATTTTAGATCTTAGATAGGATCTATAATTTGGAGATAATAATATCTGTTTCAGCAGTTTTGGAAAGGTTGGTGTGTAATATTTTACTTACAAGCCTGACAGTATATATACATGATATAGATCAGATTTTCAATAAATATGGCTTCCCATGTCTCTAACGCCTAGAAGATCATTTGCTTTGCAATCTTCTATCAATATTTATAGACATAATTTCTAAAACTTAAGTTAGATTTTCAATGTGCAACCAAAATAAATTCTTTAAACTTAAAATAAGTAGTTAATATATACAGTTTAGATATCTTAGAAGGACACGTGAGATTTAAGAAATGCCCACAAAGAAAACAGTTAGTGAAAAAGGAAAAGTGTGAAAATGATGCACTTCAATAGATGAGTTAGTAATGCATTTTTGAATGAAGCATTTTCTGCTTCATTCTTTCCTCTGGGAAAAATATTCTCTTATCTCTAGCAAATGATAAAACTATAGGCTTTCACTTTTAAATTTTAGATTTTTTTGAAACTATAAAATGTTTCACTGCCTTAAGATTATCACTTTTAAACATAATAACTTTAAAACCTAATAACTGTTATTGATTTGCTAAAACATCTTACTTTCTACTCCAGAATTGCTTGCTGCAAAATTAAGATCTTAATGGAACATAATAAAATGTAGTTGTTCCTCTTGTTTCCAAGGTCTGCTATGAAAATAACCACTATTGGTTACTTTATTTAATGTTAATTGAGATTATTTATTAGACATGTTATATTTTCTTTTTTGTCTGACATTACCATCGAATATTACTTTGATATTATAATTATTATTGAGATTTGCACTTAAGTGTTGGTGTAGTAATATGTTAAGGTGAGAAAAATGAGTATAGTTTTTTTAGTTAAGGTAAATCATCATGAGACTTTTAGGTCTGATATTACTTTTTCTCAAAAAAGGCAAATTTCAGTACTTGGAAGGCTGAGACAAAGGATCAGTTTCATGGCCAGCCTTAGCAACTTCTGAGGCCCTCTGTAACTTAGTGAGACCCTGTTTGAAAATAAAGAATAAAAACTGGGTTGGGGGTGTAGCTCAGAAGTAGAATGCCCCTGAATTCCATCTCCATTACCGCAAAAAAAAGAAAATTTATCATAAATTATATACTAAAAATTACTGCATTCTTTGTATAATTGAACTGGCCATTCAAAATCAGATACATATACATTATATACACATATATACATATATACATATATATGTATATTCTATTTTGTACTGACAGTTACAAAATTACATGAATGTGGATTTATTTAAAGTATGTAAGGTATATACATATATTAGTTAAGATTACAAATGAGGATGTGTCCAAACATTTTTTTAGACAAAAGAAATAACTAGCTAGGTGTGCTGACACATGCCTGAAAAGCTAAAACAGAAGGATCAAGGATCACAAGTTGGAGATCAGCCCAAGGCAATGCAGTGCTTAAGAAGATGCTGTTTCTACAACTTATAGGTACAGGCAATAACTTTCTCAACAAAACCTCCAAAGCTCAGGAAATTAAAGCAAGAATTAACAAGTGGGATGACCCCAAACTAGAAAGTTTCTGCTCATCAAAGGAAGCCATCAATAACATAAAGAGGAAGCCTACCGAATGGGAGATCTTTACCAGCCACCACTCTGATAGGGGGATAATATCCAAAATATACAAAGAGCTCAAAAGACTCTACACTAGGAAAACAAACAACCCAATCAAGAAGTGGGCAATTGAACTGAATAGACACTTTACAAAAGAAGAGATACAAATGGCCAATAGATACATGAAAAGATGTTCTACATCACTGGCCATCAGGGAGCTGCAAATCAAAACTACGCTGAGATTCCATCTAACACCAGTCAGATTGGCAAGCATAAAGAAATCAAATAACAACAAATGCTGGCAAGGATGTGGGGAAAGAGGAATTCTTTTACACTGTTGGTGGAAATGCAAATTAGTTCAGCCCCTATGGAGATCTGTGTGGAGATTCCTTAGAAAACTGGTAATAGATCCACCATGTGATCCAGCTCTACCACTCCTGGGTATTTTTCCAAAGGGGTTGAAATCAGAGAACCACAGCAACATATGCATACCTATGTTCATAGCAGCACAATTCGTAATAACCAAAATATGTAACCAACCCAGGTCCCCATCAACAGATGAATGGATTGCAAAATTATGGGAAATACACACAATGGAATTCTATTCAGCTATAAAGAAGAACAAAATCATGTCATTTGCAAGAAGATGGAAAGTCCTGGAGAGAGCATTATGTTAAGTGAGATCAGCCAAGCACAGAAAGAGAAGGGACATATTTTTCCTCTAATATTCCCAAACTAGGGAGCATAGGGGATATCAGAGGGACTCCAGGTAATGAAAGGGAAATCTCAGTAAAGTTTGAATGGAAAGATAGGAGAGGAAGAAGGCCAAACTTGATTAATGAGGGTCTACATCCAAATATGTGTAAAAGTATGAATATGGCATGGTTACCCTGGACAATCATTGGTGGGAGGTGGTGAAGAGAAAACAGGGATGGGGGGAGAGGGCACCAAATATAGTTTAAATGTATACCATTTATTTTCAATAAAAAATGTATAAAAATAAAATAAAATAAAACAGTTTTAAACAAAAAAAAAAAAAGAAGATGCTGTTTCAAAATAAAAAATACAAAAAGGGCTGGAAATGTAGTCAGTGTTAGATTGCTTCTAGGTTCAATTCCTAGTAACCCCCACACGTACACACACAGCGATTTCCTCCAAATTAAAGCATCAATGAAAAGCAATTGACTAGATTTTTTTTTCTTTTTTTAAGTATGAAGGAATGATGTTATAGTTTTGCTTAAAGATTTTAGTTTCTGTTTATGGCACTTTAGAAAGTTTAAGCATGTTTTTATAGAAAACAATCTTTACAAAAGGATCTAATCCCATTAGACTGCTAGTTGCTAGGAGAACATTAGATGCAAGTTAATCAGTAAACATCTAGTAATCGGCTACCCGAAAAGAAGGAGTAGGAGAGACTTAGAAGCTGGCCAGCAGAAAACTACTGATGGGAAAATGATTGTCCAGTTTATTTTATATACATACCAGTGACATCACACTGTGATATGATTTTTTCTCTCGTTCTTGTGAGTAAGGAGGGGAAAAGAATTCAAGAAAATTTGGAAAGATAAAAGGTTTTTCCTGAGAAGGTGAGATTTTTATTTTTCTGTTGAACTTTGGCCAAATTTCATCAAATTTAGGTAGCTACTTGATACTGCTTAAGTTTAACTATATATCCTGTATCCTATTTGAAAGTAACATTTGTTTGTTTATTTACTTATTCATTCATTTATTCATTTATTTATTTTGGTGGTACTGGGGTTCCTGGAAGCCCTTCTACCTCCAGGCTAGACTCCCAGACCTATTTTATACTTTTTTAAAATTTGGAAACAGGGTCTCTTAAGCCAGTGCTGCTGGCTTTAAAACTGCAGGATCCTTCTGTCTTGCCTCCCAAGCATGGAGATTACAAGCATGCGCCACCATGCCCAACAAAAGTAATGTTTAAATAAATAACAACAGAACAATTTGTGTGTGTGAATAGGGTCTTTCTTATTTTAAAATTTCAACTATGACCACGAGTATTTTAGAAAGAATTAGGCATAAATTTCTCCTCGCCACTTTACAAGTTATACTTTACAATGTCAGTGAAATGAGAATATAATTGCTTTCTTAAATTATAATAGAATTTTGGGGTACTCTACAGGAAAATTTAAATCACCGACAAAATCTTTATCTGTGAAATTAAAATATCATCGTGGTGAGCTGAAGAAGTTTTCATATCAGGAAACAGCTACTTGACTATACTGGATCTGGCTCATGTACTTCTTAATTCCTAACCTTAACTCCTTTCAGGTTTCTTAAACTATTGATGAAAACAAAAAGTGGAACTCAATTTATACATTTCTCTTTTCAAAGAATTTGAGGAGGATGTAGATGCTTTATGTTTAGATCTATGAAAATACATAAAAACAGAAACATCTCATAAAAACTAAAAAGAAAGTGCCTAAAAACATGCTTGTCATTTGCACATAAACTCAATCAAATATTTTTTTAAAAATGAATGAGCACCAGGCATGGTGGTGCATGCTTGTAATCCCAGTACTTGGGAAGCTGAGACAGGAGGATTGCACAGGTTTGAAGCCAGCCTCAGCTACTTAGTGAGGCTCTCAGCAACTTAGTGAGACCCTGTTTCCAAATAAAATATAAAATAGGTCTGGGAGTGTAGCCCGGAGGTAGAAAGCCCCTGGGTTCCATGCCCAGTATCACTGAAGATAAATAAATAAAATAAAATAAAAAAGAGAATAAGCTTTGGTATGGTTAGAGCTCATTTTTGTATGGAAAATAAATTAATTTTTCTATAAAGAAGTTACATTTTACACAATTTACCTTTTAAATGATTTCCTCAGACACACATTAAGCCATGTATTCCAATTTAATTAGAAGTTAAAAGTAATGAATTCTCTTCAGAATTTTGTCAAACATGATTCTTAATAAGATTGAATTTTGCTGCACATGATGTTTAATAAAATTGAAAAAATATCTGATTTCTAATGGCCAGTTCAGTTATATCAGATGAATCAACAGATGTTAAGATTTTCTCTTTTTTTAATAAAACTATGATTTAGCCAATAGATTTACTTATCATCTTCATTTTTAAGTTACTTGGGAATAATTTATATAGAATGCTATTTTTTTTTCAGTATTCTGAAGCTTTCCAGATAAATAAATCCACCCAACTACAAAGTACCATATAACCAACATGATTGCTAGATAGGGTCCATGAACTCAACTTAGTAAGATTGGATTCCTGACTTCAGGGAGATTACCCCCTGGGTTTCATTAAAATTAAACACATAAAACAATTAGTAACAACACATATTTTTGTTATAGAGGGATTTGGAGATAAGAGCTTTTGGTAATTTCCACAGGAAGCAAGGCCAGCCCCAATGAAGGGGCTGAACATGACTGAAGGCTGAAGAATGAAGGATAGTCGTTGGCAGCTGAAGAGTCTTTTAGTCAAGATTTACCTTAAAATTAAGTATTGGACAAGCAAGTGATATCAACTAATTTGCCTTTATCACATGTTACTAAATTTATTAATTTTTGTTATGTTAACACAGCATGTACCTACATAAGATAGCTTTACACATTACATGTTAACTAGATACTGGCTGTGGTTAATAGAATTATTTTAAAAATGCATTAAGCTGGGTGTGGTGGCGCACACTTGTAATCCCAGCATTCAGGAGGCTGAGACAGGAGGATCGTGGTTCGTGGACAGCCTCAGGTACTACTTAGTGAGGCCCTTTGCAACTCAGTGAGACCCTGTTCCAAAATAAAGACTAAAGAATAGGGCTGGGGGTATCGCTCGGAGGTAGATGCCCCTGGGTTCCATCCCCAGTACCACAAAAAAAAAAGCATTAATATTTTACATAGCAAGATCTAGTCGTGGAAATGCTATTAACATAAGCATAGCTCTTTGTAACCAAAGATAACTGAAGAGATGCTTAATAATTCTTTATTATTCAATGACTAAGTTGATCATGTCTTTCAAAATAAACAATGTTATTCCTATTATTTCCAAATACCTGTACTAAAAGATACAAAAAAATTTAAAAAGCATAACATCTAAGGAAAAACCTAGAAATATTGAACTGGTACCAACATATAAAGAATGTATACATATATTATCAGTAGACCATAGATTTTACCGTGTGTGTGTGTGTGTGTGTGTGTGTGCGCGCGCGTGCACATCCCCATTTGCCCACATGGTGCTAGGGATTAAAGACAGGACCTCACATATACTAAGCAGGTATTTGACTGCTGAGCTGCAGCCCTAACTCCTACTTTTTAATTTTTTAAAAAAAGTAGTTTATTGCTCTAAATTTTTTATATTGATCATATAAAATGAGTCTATATTGAACAGCTTAATTTGGATATAGTAATAATTGTCTATAAGAAAGTTGCCTATCTAAAAGTTTATAATGACAACATAAAACATATCTTTTCTCATGTAAATGTTTCTCTCAGGTGCTGGTATGGCTCACAGACACTGCCCAGTTTTCCAAACCTGAACCCCTCCACATTTGCCTCTCCTCGGATCTGTCTTTCAGAGGTCAGTGACATTGCAGGTCTACAGTATGAGTATTTGGGCATCAGGTGTGACTGTCATTTTGAAAGCCATTTGATCTCCAACTTCTATTACATATACTCTTTGTACTTGTCTCATTACTTCGTATGGTTAATTTTATGGGTCAATTTACCTGGGTCATAGGGGTGAAGACATTTTAGCCAAAATTTCTGCCTATGCCTTTAAGAGCATTTCTAGATAAGATTAATATTTGAAGTGTTAGACTGATGAAAGTGGAGTGCCCTCCTAATGTAGGCGGACCCATCCAACCAGCCTGGAGCCTGAATAGAACAAAGTGGGTAACCTTCCCTCCATAAAGAAGTTCTGCTTGACTTCCCTAAAGCTAGGACATTGGTTTTGTCTTGTTTTCAGATTTGAATTGAAACATCCACTTGCCCTGGATATTTTGTTTTGTTTGTTTTGTTGTATGTGTACTTGTGTGTGTATGTGTTTGCCTTACTGGAGATTGAACCCAGTGGCACTATACCATTGAACTACACTTTCAGCCCTTCCTAGGTAGACCTTAAACTTGTGATCCTCCTGCCTCAACATCCTGAGTGGCTGGGATTATAGGTGTCTACACCATGCTGTCTTGCCCTGGATCTCGTAGTTACTTACCTCTTGATGGGAATACACATCACTGAATCTCCTAGATCTCAGACATTCACACATGGACTGGAAGTGAGCCATCAATCAACTCTCCTGGGTCTCCAGATTGTTGTTGGAGAACATACATCACAGGTGTCTCCATGATCATGTGAGAAAATTCCTTATAAAATTTTTTTTGTATGTAAGAATGCATTCAGATGCAGAGCTCTAACACCTTTCTTCTGAATTTTGGAGTACTATCTCTTTATTCTCTACTTTCTCACATTTCTCACGTATCTTTCATACAACTGTCATAGTTATATATCTTGAATGTGAATTTCTTCAGGCCTTTCCCTTGCTTAAAGGTTTTCTTTGCTTCCTCATTTATTTCAGGATTAAGACACAACTGCTAGCATATCAAATGAAGCACCTTAATTGTCCAGGCACCACGTATTGACTCCAGGCTTTTCCTTCCTTTCATCAAACCTTGAAAAGTTTCATTTTCCTGAACAAGTTGAGCTCCTGTGTCCTTGCACACTCCACTCTTTCTGTGATGCCATTTCTTCCACCCTCCCACCCTTCACATACCTAGTTCCTTTGTACATTCCACTTGGAAGCCTCCTTTTAGTTCTTTCTTTTCTCTCCTGTTTAATTTCATTTTATATAGCATGGTATCATAATCATTTATTCTTCACATCTACATTTTGAACAAAAGGATAAAAATCCTTGAGGGGAGTAATCATATCAAATCATTTTGCTAAATGCTGAGCACAGAACTGAGTAGATGTTCACTGAAGCTCTGCTGAATAAATGAATGAACATCCATATCAATTAATTTCACATTTTTAAACAAATGCTTTGATATTTATCATAGAAAAGGCTTTTTGAAAATTCATGCAATTCTGAATATAGCACTCTCTTTATTTTTATTTTCTTTCTTATATTTTTTACTCTGCCAGATCCACCGTGCTCCTGCAGCAACTGATATTTATAAACTTCATTAATGAGATCTCCTGCCCCTGACCTCAGATTGGTTTCAACTGTTAGTAGGCACAGGGAAAAGTCTGTAAGGTGGAATTAAAGGAGGCTGAGGTTGCATTCCCATCACAGCCTTCTGCCAAACCTTGCATTGGTAGTAAAAGCATTCCTTTTCAAAGCTCCCTGTGGCTTTCCTCCTGAGTATCTGCTTCATTCCCTTGTCCTTCAGGCCTGGGGTGATGACAAGTCCCCACTATTAACCTGAGAATCCATTACTTTCTATTGCAGGTTTCACTTAAGCTTGTACAGGCCTTGGTAAAAATCATTTTCTTCAACTTTCTCAATTACCCTGTTGGACAGTATCACTAGCCTTCTGCCAGGTCTATGAGAAATGTAGTATAAGGGCTTTTCCCTCTGAAGCTTATTTTAAGAATCCAACATGATAGTATGATAACTCCATCTTTTATATCATAGATTGGGTGCATCAAACACATTGAATCTACCAGGGCTATAGTAGGCCAAACCTATCATGGAAAATATAGCATTATTTTAAAATTATTAAAAACCTTCTTGCAACTTCAAAGTGCTTTTCAGTTTAAAAGATGATTTAAATTAAGCTGGAAGTGAATCTCAGTGTTAGAGTAGCAGCCTAATTTAGACAAGGCCCTGAATTCAATTCCTAACACCATGTGGGGGGAGATAGTTTAATTTATTATCTTACTTATAAACACCTTACTGGGAAAACAATAAAAGTACTGAAAATACAGCTTATAAAAACCCAATTTTATTAAAAATTTAAAATAAATTTACATTAAAATTTTTTTTATTCAAGCTGGGCGTGGTGGAACACACTTGTAATCCCAGGATTACAATCAGGAGGCTGAGACTGGAGAATCTCGGTTCACGGACAGCCTCAGCTACTTAGTGAGGCCCTCTGCAACTCAGTGAGATCCTGTTTCAAAATAAAGAATAAAAAATAGGGCAGGGCCTGTAGCTCAAAGGTCGAATCCCCCTGTGTTCCATCTTCAGAATGGCAAAAAAAAATTCTTTTTATTCAAAATAATTGTCTTCATCAATGTTACTTAGGAATACAATATTACCCCAACTCAATTGTCAGTAAAAATGACAGTTATAGCCCTGTGTCCTTACATGTTTCCAGGTAGTGCCTCAGGGAGTTGGAGGTCAAGTTAATTCTCAAGGAGGCCCCTGCATCTTAAAGTGCCTTTGATGTGTTCCATGGATGTATTCCATGGATGCCCACACTAAACATAAAACTTAAAACAATGGGATTCTGTTGAGTGCTGCAGGTGATATATGTATACCATGTGGGGCAAGCTGAATTCTCTAGATATGTTATTCCTGTTCCTGACACGTGGGAGTACTTCAAAAACTCTTCACTGTGTTCCCCAGAAAGAAAGCACTAAATGCTTTCCTTGTTTCTTCAGAGTGGTTATACGTCTCTGTGTCTGACACCCAGGAAACTACTTATGTATCCTGAATAGTTTGCTCCAATAGCAGACTCTAGCAGATGCTAATTGCTCTGTAATCCTGCCACAGAAGGTTGCTTCTCCAGGTGGCTACCAAAATTTTTTTCTTCTGGTAAAAAATATAATTCAGAGTCAGATACAATAATTTGGAGAAAATTATATTTAATAATTGTAATAATATGTGGAGTGGTTGAGGAGGAGTTAGCTGACAATTCTTCTGGCCTTCTATGGCCACTATTACTTTTTATAGAAACTTTAAACAAGGATCACAAAAGTTAATTAAACATAATCTAGAGATTATTATGATTATAATAAAAAACTCAATTAGACAGGCATTTGACAAGCTTAGAGGAAGGAAGGGTTAAACATGACTGGGTGGAAAAGAAATCAAAGACCACACTCTACTGGTTACATCAAATCCCTTGGGATTTGTCCACTTGCATAAAATCCCATCCAGCCAATACTGTGTATTTAGCTTGGGCCAATCCAAGATATTACTCTCAGTTTGAGATTCTAAGATTCCAACAGGATTTATGATGTAGATAGTGATTAAATACTCTCTTCTGACATTTGCTGTTTTGATGAAAAAATAACTATGCTGTATACAGGAATGAAAAATAGTAGAGAAGATGGACATATCTTCACAACAGAATACTTTTGACAGAGAAAAAATTTCTATTTCTGGTAGATTCATACAAACTTGTTCAGGCTTCAAGGTTCTCAGACTGTAGAAGTCAAATTATCTTATGCATTGAATATAAAAGGACTGATTAGGTTGTCCATGAGAGCTATAATTCCTGAAAGCTACGTTTAGAGGGCTTAATGTTCTAGATAATTTTTGCCAAAAGAACTGAATTCTCTGAGAACTTCTTTAGTTTCATGTTCTATATACAAAATACACTCAAAGAGTACTCCTGAGTAGGTTTTTTCTTGGTGATTTATTTTTAATACAGTGCCTTGTATACATCTGATAGGATGCTCAAAAGACATTCTACTTAAGTTTGTCATTTGAATTTTATAGAACTACACAAAGAGACTAGACTTTGGACTACACTGACGTCCACAGCACTTCTGTTATATACATAATCCTGTGTCCATATTACAGAAATGGAATATAAATGGCAAAACAAAAAGGGGATTTAAAGCATTGACCCTTTCCCTTGTTATCTTCACATCTAGATTGGGAATGTAGTGTCCTTAAAGGTCTCAGATGCAAATTCAAATTTAATGACTGAATTTCCCCCCAGGGCTGGTTAATTCACAATGAAAAATTGCTGGATGGATTAGAAAACTCTAAGCACACAGTAACAATTTCTGCAAGTATATGAGCAGTTCAGTTCTTATTTCAATTTAAGCAACCTATTCATCAGCCAATCAAAGTACATTATTAACAATAATTCTGTATCCTGTAATGAAGCCCAAACTAAAGTGTCTCAGAAAAGAAGATGGGGCATGGAGGCAGAACTCCATGGTGTTTCAAGTATGTATCAATCAGGTGTGATACTGAAGTGTTTACTGACATCTCTCTGTTATAGTTTGGATCTGAAATGCTGCTTAGAAGTGTTTATATTGAAGGCTTCATCCCCAATGCAGCAAAGTTCAGAGGTGGGGCCTTTGAAAGGTGATTGGTTCACAAGGGCTCGACCTCATCAATGGGTTAATCTGATTTGATACTATATTCATACTATAATTTTTAGGGGGGTGTGCTTTGTTATAAAAATCTCTCTGTCTCTCTGTCTCTGGCTTTCTCTCCCCCTATCTTCTTCCCTCTCTCCTTCTTTTTCTCTCTCTCCTGCTTGACCACCATGAGGTCACATCTTTGCTCCACCATGTGCTTCCCACCATGATGGTTAGCCTCTTTACAAATTCAGAAACAATGGAGCCAACTGACCATGAACTGAAACCTCTGAGACTATGAGCCAAAATAAATCTTCTCTTCTTTAAGTTCGTTTTCTCAGGTATGTTAGACCAAATCCTCAACTCATTAAACTAGTTGCTAGAAGATAGCAGTACTTTCTGGGCGATTACCACTTCTAGAATTAATAGATCTTCCTTCTTCCTCAAAAGAAAATGTTAAAATATAGCATTTAGAAGTTAGCAAAGAAAAAGCCAATTTCTAAATTATATTGTGCATGGTTCTTAGAAACTGACATCTACTTCTCACCTACTGGTCAAATTCTTTCCATGAGATATAGTCACCATTATTCACTGGTAGGCTTGTATTTATAATCCTCCTGGTACTCTACTTTTAACAGAACTATTCACTGCTCCATCCCTGATCCTAATACCATGCCATAGTCTATAAAACTCTTTATAAGCTGTCTTTTGACAAAGAGGAGCCTGTACATTTCCCATTAATGTGGTTAAAGAATATAGAGTAGATATATTTCTATAGCATTCAGAGTTATCTGGATGCAGATTTTCTTATAGGATCTGACCCACCATAGGTGATCTAGAGTTTTCATCTCTGCAAAACCACAAGAGCATGATAAACATTCTTCAATTTATTGCTAAATGAAACTAAATTTTCTTTGCAGTATTTTTTTTAAGAAGTCCTTGATTGGGCTAGAAGCACATATGCTTCACTCCTCAGAGCAAGCTTGTTCAGGAAGTGACAAAGAAATTGTTTCATTTAGTATTAGCATGTTTATTTAATTTTTAACTTATGGCATCTTTACCTAGTATCTATTATAATATTATAATATACAATATAATGGAAATTTTACAGTTCATAAATAATCTAGAAGAGAGCCCAACAAGCATTTTGTGTAAAGAGCCAGATAGTACATTTTTAGGACATGTGCATTTTACAGTGTTTGTGATAACTACTGAACTTTTCCTTATTGTCAGACATAGACAGTATGAAAAAAGATGAGTGTGACAGTGCCTGAGACTGGAGAATTACAGTTCATGGACAGCCTCAGCTACTTAGTGAGGCCCCCTGCAACTTAGTAAGACCCTGTTTCAGAATAAAATAATAAAAAATAGGTTTGGGAGTGTATCTAGGAGGTCAGATGCCCATGGGTTCCATCCCCAGAACCTAAATAAATAAATAAATAAATAATAAATAAATAATATAAAAACACATAGAATGGGACATATTTGGTTCAGGAGACATTGTTTTCAGACCTGAAACCTAAAAGATAGATGCAGAAGTCTGGCCTTAGAGATAGAATTCACTATACTTTGAGTACCAAATTTCAGCCAGAAATAATGTTCATGCCAGGATTTCTTCTCAAGTGAGTATATCAACAAAATTCAATAATAATGATCACTTTATTGTATTCCAACCTGACAAATCCCAAAGGTGAGAGAGAAGAAAGAGGAAATTTTATCAAATTTTTATTTATTGTTTTGATATATTTATTTACTTACTTATATATCTATTTATTTTATGGTTCTGGGGATTGGACTTCTGTGGTCACCGAGATACACCCTCAGCCCTTTTTATTTCTGAAGCAGGTTCTTGGTATGTTACTATCTGCTGACCTCAAATCTGAAATCTTTCTTTTTCAGCTTCACAAGTATTAGGATTTTAGTGTGTTTCACTGTGCCTAGCTTTTTGTAATTTTACGTAAGAAAAATATGCTCACACTACAAAGTGGTGTGGCTAATTAGGATAAGTGCATAATTTTTATATTGAAACATGTAAAACTAGCTCGATTTTTTAAAATTTTGTAGTTATAAACATTAAGTATATCAGTGGTGTAAGACAGATGCAGTCTTTGATAGGTCCCACTGCTGTAGAAGAAAGGGATTTTTAAAAACTACATTATACACTGTCACAATATATAAAGTTATTGCTACATCAGGTGACACAGAAGAAACTAATATTACATGATCTGATGCAAATTCAAATGAAAAATTTAGAGCATACAAATGGATTAAACGCCCTTGAAAACCAGGTAGGATACAATTCGAAAGGTTTTTAGGTCATTCAAAAATGCTATTACCTTCCAGCTAAGAAATGTCAACTGTTTTGTTAGTGATCACACTGAACCATGAAATTGGGGAGGAAGACTCTTAATGGGTCAGTTAAGGTAAGAAGTCAGAAATATTACTTTAAGGTGGAATGTTATGGCAAAGATGTGGTAAAATGTAAAATTGCCTCTCAGATAAAACAAATCTGCATTTATTTTCAGTAAGTATGTATGATATGGAAAGTATATTTTGGCTGAAAAAATCCCACTTGAAAAGTTCTTACCCTAAAAAGCACACCTGCTTTTTCAAAGTAGGTCCATCATTTCCACACCTATTGCCAAATTCTTCTCAGAAAGCAACTTATGTATCATATTAGATGCATACACTCCTCTAAAATTATCATTATGCTTTAAAACAAATTTTTCTAGAGATCACCAAACAATCTGTGATCATATAAAAGAGAGAAGAGTGAACATATATATTAAGGCTGGAATATGTGCAAGCACCAATTACTCAATAAACATTTACTACATTTACTATTCAACTCTCACTACTGATATAATAATCTTAACAGTATTCAATGGTTTTCCATCATAATTACTCTTTTTAACATTTTGAATATGTAATGTTTAATTACTTAATTGAAACAACTCTTAGTATCCTTTAAGAAAAATATTGCTTGGTTCTTCTCATTCTTTCAGATTTATGTATGCATGTGTGTTTACCTAGTAAAGGGATCATTATTTAAGTTCTAAAATGGGATATCAAGCAAATGGAGATAGTAATCAGTGAAGATTTATTAGTTGGTATATCTTATGTGACCATGTGTATTAGAATGTTTATAATGAAAATGTTTACTGTGTAAAATTTTAAACATCTAAAATTTTCAATGTCATACATAGCAAAGGAATGGTGAAAATTTTAGAGGAAGTTATAAAATCTTAGTTACTAAATTAAAATAATCTGATAATAATCCAAGAAACGCATTTCATACCAATTCATTTTTATGAGATTCCTCACTCGCCGTATTTGAGGCACTCACTACCTGCAGTAGTTTGCACGTTGAGGGTACCATGCCTGCTTTGTTCCATTTTTTATTTCCACCTGCTGCCCATTCACCTAGATAACAGAGTATGTTGGCCAGCTTCTCTTCAAACACCATTGGTACATAATAAATGTACCTTTTAATGAACAAATGTAGCAAACAAGCCAAACATATGCAGGATGCTCTTCCCAAGGATAATGCCATGGAATTATCTTATAATGATTGCTTTTATTTCTTTAATTATCAAATTCATTCACCTCAGCGGGCCATGGTGGCGCATGCTCGTAATCCCAGCACTTGGGAGGCTGAGACAGGAGGATCGTGCAGGTTCAAATCCAGCCTCAGCTACTTAGTGAGGCTCTCAGCAACTTAGTGAGACCCTGTTTCCAAATAAAATATAAAATAGGTTGGGGAGTATAGCCCAGAGGTAGAAAGCCCCTGGGTTCCATCCCTAGTACCACACAAAAAAATTCATTAACCGGCTAAATATTACTCTATAAAAATGTCATCAGCACGCCACTTTTGTATACTTTAAACTTGTGCCTGAGAATTATTACAGAATATCCCTGTTTTAAATTCCTAATATGCTTAAAAATTGGCTCTTTGATTTACACATTAATGTATTTTTCAGATTGCACAGTGTCTTATTTTTAATGTTCTGTACTATAATTCTTAAATATATTTATTTAAAAGACACATAATTTACCAAATGCTACAACTTTGAAATGGATTTTGTTTGAAATGAGGATCTATTATTCAAAATAATAGTTGAAATTTATAGAGCTTTATATTTCAAAATATTAACCTTTCACTGAATTGATTAAAAGCATATAATTTGACTTTGAAGTATTTTTGAAAACCTGGCTACATAAAATCAATCAAATTATTTTTGTTGTTTTGTAATGTGAAACAGTTGCTTCATTTTTCAAAGACCAAGATTATCCTGTGCACCCTGCCTATGAATAGATTTAGTAGAAACCGTAAGCTGCAGAGTGGAATCATTAATAAGAGAGAATCAAAAACAAAGGAAAGTAAGTGGGTTAATTATGGTAAATATGATTTAAGCATCTGTTTAGACTATCAGGGGAATACAAAAAGGAATTTGAAAGATATTAAAATATAAACCCAAATTAACAAACCCAAATAATAATATAGGTATTTCAGAGCAGGATAAGCACTTGCTAAATATTTATTTAAATGCATACATAGATGTGGATAGTAGTAAATAGTATATAGTGTACCGTGTTTTCTTTTATTAAGATAGCACCAAATATCTTACCTATACCCTCTTATCATGACAGCTGGTATAGGATCAAGCTACACAGATGTGATCGCAATACCAAGGTATACAAGTTTACAAACACTAGACTGATAAAAGTATTCAGGGCAGAAGATAAGATAATTTTTTTGGTATGACAAGTCTATACTTTTAAGTTGCATACTGCATGATATTTTTCTTTTATATTTATGCTCAACTTTTAAAGACTATTTGTAGCACTTAAAATGTCTACTCTTTATTAATGGATGTGATTGGATGTGATATTTTCTTTGTGGTGAGTTATTAGATTTATTTTGTTTTTAGTATTTCATGGATGTAGTTATATTTCATGGTCATTTCTTTAATCTATTTAAATCATTTTATTTATTATATAATAAAATTATTCTAAGCCCTTACTTAAATTTTTTAAACTAAATCTACAATTCCAAAAGAAAGTCTTCCTAAGATATTTATTTGCTTTGTCCTGCTCTCCTCCAAATCCTTTGGTTGCTTCCCAGCCCACAAAATGAAATTTAAATTTCTTTGTGTGACATAAAAAGCCCTTTATCTCTCCTCTCATTTCTTTCAATTTTCCATTTCCCACATCTGGCATATTAGCAGGTGATTCACACTGGAAAATCTTGTAACTCCCTAAACTGGCCATTCTCTCCACTTCTGTGTACCTTTCTATTTTTCCCTTTGCCTTTAATTACCTTTTCTAAGACCATCAACTAAATTATAGTCTTATCAACACCTCTCCAACTCTGTCTACACCTAACTTGTCCCTGGTAACCACCATTCTGCTCTCAACTTCTATGTGTCTGAAATTTAGATTCCGTATATAAGTGAGATTATCCAATATTTGTTTTTCTATGTCTGGTTTCATTTAAGGTATGTCCTTCAGAGTCATCTACATGTCACAAATGACAGGACTTTTTCTTTTTTATGGTGAACTAGTATTACATTGTGTAAATGTACCATATCTTCATCCAACAATCTACTGATCAACACTATAAGATATGGTAAATTCCATATCTTGGCTTTTATAGATAATGCTGAAATAACTATTATAGTACAGCAATCTGTCTGAGAGCCTGACTTAATTTTATTTGGATATATAACAATTAGTGAGATTACTGGATCATATGGCAATTTAATTTTGATTTTTTTTCTTGAAGGTTGAATTCAGAGGCATTTTACCTCCAAGCTACCCCACCAGCCCTATTTCATTTTTTATTTTGCAAAAGGGTCTCAAGGGTCTTACTAAGTTGCTGAGGCTGTACTGGACCTTAAGATCCTCATATCTCAGCTTCCCAAGACTTGGCATGTGCCACTATACTCAGCCCAAAAATTAATTTTTTGAAGAATCTTTATACTATTTCCACAAGGCTGCACTACTTTTCTACCATCCATGTGTGAGCATTCCCTCTTCACATCTTCTCTAAGACTTATCTCTGCCTTTTTAAGAGTATTCCTAACAGGTAGGAGCAATACTTGAATACGGTTTTAACTTGCATTTCTCATTGGTTGAGATATGAAGCATTTTTTGCATACACTTGTTGCTCATTCGTGTGTGTGTGTGTGTGTGTGTGTGTGTGTGTGTGTGTGTGTGCATGCATGTGTGCATGCATTATCAGGACTGAACTCAAGGGAATTCCACCTTTGAGCCACACCCACCCTTTTTTTATTTTGAACTAGGATCTTGCTGAGTTATTCATGTTCACCTAGAGCCTGTGATCTTTCTGTCTCAGCCTCACAAGTACTGGGGTTACAGGTGCTACTGTATGCTTTTTGAAATATATTATTTAAGCCGGGCATGGTGGTGCACGCTTGTAATCCCAGCATTCAGGAGGCTGATATGGGAGGATCACAGTTCGCGGACAGCCTCAGCTACTTAGGCCCTCTGCAACTCAGTGACACGTGGTTTCAAAATAAAGAAGAAAAAGTAGGACAGGGGGAATAGCTCAGAGGTAGAATGCCCCTGGGTTCCATCCCCAGACCCCAATATATTAGATCCTTTGCCTATTTAAAAAATCCTTTTAGATCCTTTGCCTATTTGAAAATATTTTCTTATTATTGTTTGAGTTTGTTATATATTTTAGGCATAAACCCTTTATCTGCTCTAGGGTTTGCAAATATCTTCTCTCATTCCATGGGTTGTCCCTTCACTTTTGTCTCCTCAGCTTTGCAGAAATTTTTTTTTTTTTTTTTTTTTGTGGTACTAGGGGTGGAACCCAGGAGCTTTCTACCTTCGGGCTATACTCCCAGACCTATTTTATATTTTATTTGGAAACAGGGTCTCACTAAGTTGCTGAGAGCCTCACTAAGTAGCTGAGGCTGGCTTTGAACCTGCGCAATCCTCCTGTCTCAGCCTCCCAAGCGTGGGGATTACAAACACGTGGCAACCACACCTGGCTGTGTAGAAACTTTTTAATTGCATGCTATCTTACTTGTCTATTTTTGCTTTTTGTTTGCTTTTGTTTTCTGTGCGTTGGGAGTTCACATCCCAAGTACTAGGTTTATAGTCATAAGCCGCCATGCCTGGCTAACAGTTGAATCTATTCTTAATTGATTTAATACATAATGGGAGATAGGGATATAATTTCATTTTTGATCATTTGGCTGTCTACTTGTCTCAAAACTATTTATTGAAAAAATTTTCCTTTTACTATTAAGTGTTCTTGGCATTTTTATTAAAAACCATTTGACTATAAATGCTAAATGCAAAAATTTATTTCTTGGCTTTATATTCTTTTCCTTGGTCAGTATATTTATTTTTATGCCAGTGCCATGGTCTTTTGATTACTATAGCTTTTTAGTATACTTTTTCAGGTTTATAAAATAACCTTTATTTTTTAAAGTTAATATATGCACTACAGGAAACAAAAAATACAAGGAGCAAAGAACAAAGTCATCCAGTAACGAGCAGCTTAGTTGGCCATGGCCTTCCCACTCCTGTGCACACATATACAACATGCCATTTCTGTGATCAAGATCATAGTATGTACCATGCTTTCCCATACATCAATATTCAACTCAAAATCCCAAAGCTACAAGAGTATTTTCAATAAGCAAGTATATAGTGCACCAACTCAACCTGTTAAAAGAAATTGTAACCCTGCCTTTTTTTGGGATGAACATTTTACTGAAGATAGAGCAACAGGCTTTTGGATAGACATATTGGCAGAGTTGAGTAAAATATTGCATTCCCTTAATGCTCTATTTAAAAGGAGGTATAAAGTAAGAGTATACCAGCATGTTTTCAGATTTCTCAGATTTCTACTACTAAAATATTAGCTTGCAAGCATGTTCGCAGTGAATTAAGGTGTTACTATGGGACAGCAGCACAGAAGATGCACACACAGCAATGACTCACATCAAAATCAAAATGTAAATCTGAGAAACACTTGCTCCTCATCCTGTGAGCTTTCTTCTGCCCCTCTGAAGCCAGCCAGATGAACAAGTCCTGATATACACTGCCCCAGAGGTGTGACAATTCCATGCCCAAGGTGCACCTTCTTAACAATGATATCAAAAAGGTATTTACAAGTTGGCTGATTCACTAAACTCTACTCATTACCATACACTGTCACTTTGGGACATCTATGAAGTTAAGGTGTTAGGACATAAATATGAACTTTGTGCACAATGAATGCAAGTACTTACCAAAATTACACACAGAAACCTACGGTAAAAAGTCTAAAACTGTCTTCCAGGTATAGAGATACTAACAATGAGCTCTTTCCCACACCATCCCTCCTCTCCCTCTTCCCCATTCCAGTAAGATGTAGTAAGTACAGGATCTCCCCTAGCTCCAAGACACAGATTAACAAAGGTCATCCCAGAAGAGAGCTCTTCTTAACAAAAGGACAATTATATAGGGAGTATTTTCCTACTTCTAACATACTTTGGGCATTAGAATTTATCCTTTAATACTCAGCAACTGTAACTAAAATGTACACATATAACAATGGGTAGACAATATGAACTAACTATGGGGCACAGGAAGCTTCTGTGTGCTCCCCACCCACACATCACCCAGAGTCAAACAGCATCCTCTCCAAGACATCAAGTTTAATAATTCCATTCCCCCAGTGCAACCATTCCTATGTAGTAACAACAACAAAAAAAGAAATTGCAAAAGGTGTTAGTGCTTGCTAGAAAATTTCAGCTTACTCATTTCACTGTATTTTATATGCATTTAACTTTGCTATACTGTATATATATACTATTTTGTCTATTTTTGCTTTTTGTTTGCTTTTGTTACTTTTGCTATACTAGTTTGTCTATTTTTGCTTTTTTTTTGCTTTTGTTTTCTGTGCTTTGGGAGTTCACATCCCAAGTACTAGGATTATAGGCATAAACTGCCATGCCTGGCTAACATATATATATATATATATATATATATATATATATATATATATATATATATATGACATATGAGTCCTAATTTTATAATATCTAGTTTCTAGATATTAATGAGGTTGCCAATGTATGACAAAAGTAGAATTAGTAAACTAACACATTTTGTACACTCTGTGTTAAAAATCATAGGAAGAGCCCGGCGTGGTGGCATATTCTTGTAATCCCCATGCTTGGGAGGCAGAGACAGGAGGATCTCTCAGGTTCAAAACCAGCCTCGCTGGCTTAAGAGACCCTGTTTCCAAATAAAATATAAAATAGGTCTGGGAGTGTAGCCCAGATGTAGAAGGGTTCCATCCCCAGTAACACCACCAAAAAAAAAAAAAAAAAATCATAAAAAGACTTTCTACTGAAAAGGACTTTGGAAGAGAAATTATAACGTCACATCTAAGTGACACATGTGCCTTTATCAAATGTGATATAGGAGAGAAGAAACTAGAAGAAATGAAGGACTAGGCCAGAATGCTCCTGCTTAGAAGATACTTTCAGATATAACTATTGTTGACATGTGTGTAGTTTATCCAACACTACTATGTATACAGTGGACAAACTTAAGTCCCTATTTGAAAACATCTTTCTAGATGTTTAGAAGTGCACAAAGTATGTTAAAAGTAGAGGTAGGAGATGCATTTTGTAGATATTCTTTTGTTAAAATTCATAATGAAATAATTGTCTTTGAAAGTGGAATGATCAAACCACTTTTCTGGGCAGGACAAATTATTTTATATGTACAGGCTCCAGGAAGAAGGGAAGGAATGCAAAGGACTTCGTACCAATGTGGTTTTGGTGAAGTAAGATTGCGTATTGTTGTCCCTTATGTCTGTGTTTTGTTTTACTTTTCTGTGTATATTCTATATTCAAAGGGCAAATGAGTCCTAATTTATAACATCTAGTCTTTGTAGATGGTAAAACGGTTGCCAATGTATGATAGAAGTAGTAAACTAATACATTGAGAACACTTTGTGTTAAAATCCATAGGAAAGGCTAAACTTAAAATTCCTTAGGAAGTGAAATTACTAAAGTCCTAAGCATTGCAGATGCATATGTCTGACCCTTGGGTTGATAAGATGGGAAGGTGAAGGGTTCTAGGCCCGAATGTTTTTATCTTAGAAGACACTTTCAAATGATAGTATGTGTGTGCGTTTTATTCATTGCTACAGTATGGATAGTGGGAAATAAGTACTTGTTGGGAACATCTAGGCTTTCTGGATGTTTTAGAAGTGCATGGCACATGGTAAAAGCAGAAGGCTAAAGTTATGCTCTTTTAGTATTTTTAGTATATTTTGAAGTCAAGTAGTGTGACACCTTCAGCTTTGGGTTGTGGTTTGTTTTTTGCTTACAATTGCTTTGAATATTAAGGGTCTTTTGCAGTTCCTGGAGATTGAACCCTGTGAGTTGCACCCTAGCCCTATTTTATTTTATGTTTTTGTTTGGAAACAAGTCTAACTAGGTTACTGAAGCTATTCTTGAACCTGCAATTCTCGTTTCAGCTTCCCAAGTACTGGTGCGCCACCACACCGGCCTAGGATTATTTTTTGTGTGAAAAATGTCATTGGAATTTTGATAGAGATTGTAGACTTTTGCAGAGAAAAAAACTTTGGATAATTTTAACATCTTTTTGAGTGGTATGGGCATTTTAACAATATCAGATCTTCCAATATATGAATGATTGAACTGCATATCATCTAAGGCACTTGGAATGTATGGTCACAGAACAGAGATGTTATTTATATGAAAGAAATTCTTTGGAAAAAGAACTAATCTATTTGAATTAGAAAATTATTTTAAATACTATTGTGTTCAAACAGCACTAACAGGTAATCTGGACATAAATGCTAAAACAGCTTTTTTGATAACTTTTGTTGAATTTTAAATCTACTAATTTCTGCTTCACCAACATTTATGTTCATCATTTTCCTAACCCTATCAATGTCCAATACATTTGATATTTGTGTTAGAGAAGCCCAAGTATGTGCCAAAACTTCAAAATCCTCTGAGCAATTATTACCTTAACTGGACATAGAAGTAAAAGTGAGCCCATCTTTTGTCTATCTAGAGTAATTTTAAAATATAGCTATATAAAATATAGAGGTTTTAGCTGAGTGTTTGTGGTGAACACTTGCAATTCCAGTACTTGGGAAGCTGAGACAGGGGCATCACCGGTCTGCGGCCAGCCTCAGTGACTTAGTGAGTCACTCTACAACTTAGTAACACTCTGTTTCCAAATAAAGAACAAAAAACAGGGGTGGGGATGTAGCTCAGAGGTAGAATTTCTCTGGGTTCCATCCCCAGTGCCTCAAAAAATATAGAGAGGTGGGGGACAAGAGAGAGAGAAGAGAGAGAGAGAGAGAGAGAGAGAGAGAGAGAGAGAGAGAGTTAGTTTATATTCCCAACTCAACAAACTTATATTTATTAAATGATCCTGAAATAATTATGGTTATTTATTAAAGCTTAATTCTTTTGACTCTATCTATTTAAGCAAATTAGTTTGCCTTTGAGCATCATAATGTTCCAGTGACTCATAGCTTATTTTCTTCTTTGAATTTTATAAAACAATACACATTATTTAAATTTTATTATTAAATGATGTTTGTACAAATATACAATTTCTCTTTTACCTTTTATATTTTGAAACAAAGACTCACAAAGTTGCCAAGGGACTCACTAAATTGCTGAAGTGGATCTCAAATCTGTGATCTTCCTGTCTCAGTCTCCCAAGTATTGCCATTACAGATATGAGCCACCACATCTGGCTTCATTTTATTTCTATGAACTAACTTTGAAAGCACAATACTGTGGTCATCATTTTCAATACGAAAAAAAAATGTACATTTTCACAAATTAGTTTATAAAATAACTTACATAATAATTGGTTTTAACTTAAGAAAAATAGATAAAACTAAAACAGGGAACTTTTAACCAGAATTAATAAGGATATAGAAATTGAGTGAACTGCTAAAAGCAATTTTTTATTCAGTAAAAATCTTGTTCAGTTATATTTTTCCGTAAAAAATTCTTTTTAAACAAGTGTCACATTTACAAATTTTAAATCAACTTGGTAATCCATACAGAGAAGTCCTGGGTGAAAGCTAGTAGCTGTTTTTGCCATGGTGCCCAGAAGGATGCTTCTGTTTTGCCAAAAAGTGTTCTGTCACTAATGTGAAGCCTGTTGACAAACTGTTTTTTATGTGTCTTCAGTGCGATGCCAAGGCAATTGTTTCACTACGGGAATCTGGCTTTGCCCCAGTGGCTGTCTAAGTCTTTGTAGGAACAGAGATACTTTTAGGGAAGGAAATTGAAGGTAAAATTTTTATTTTAATTTTACTTGGCTTTTTATTTCACCAAAATTTTGTAAAGATATGAAAATAAGCAGATATTGCAAATAATTTTGCAAGAACTGTAAATCTAAAGAATTAGACATATGGTTGGCTTTTAATTCCTCTAGCTGTTAATTAAGAGGCTAACTGTACAAGATGGTTAGGTATGTCTCAGCTTACAAGTTTTACCTTATTTTATTCCTGTCATTCACAAGATAGAAGTTTTGTAGGTCTTGCCCAGTGTGCTAGTGCACGCTTGTAATCCCTGCGCTTGGGAGGCAGAGACAGGAGGATCGCACAGGTTCGAAGCCAGCTGCACTGGCTTAAGAGGCCCTGTTTCCAAATAAAAACGTATAAAAATAGGTGTGGGAATATAGCCTGGAGGTAAAAGGGTTTTCAGGAACCCCAGTACCATATATATATATATTTGTAGGTCTTATTCATCTTCTACATTAGTGGTCACATTGGCATGATATTGCCCTCTCAGAGACATTTGACAATGTCTGGAGAGACTTTTTATTTTACTATTATTATTTTTTTCTGTGGGTCTGGGGATGGAACCCAGAGGCATTTGACCTCCGAGCTACACCCGCTGTCCTATTTTTTTATTCCTTATTTTTAAACAGGATCTCACTAAGTTGTGGAGGGCCTCACTAAGTAGCTGAGGCTGTCGGCAAACCGCGATCCTCCGGTCTCAGCCTCCCAAATGCTGGGATTACAAGTGTGTGCCGCCACACCTGGCTTGGAGAGACTTTTGTTGCGATTGGGGGAGGTGCTAAGGCATGCAGTGGGTTAGGACAGGGATGCCACTAATCATCCAGCAAAGTACAGGCCCCCACCAACAAAGAGCTATCTATCCACACTGTCAGTCTGTTGAGGTTGAGAAACTATGATTTATGTTAAATAGTTGAGGAGTGAAAGAATAACATTAAAACGTTATAGTCAATAATTGTTAGAAAATATATAGTTCTTTTTGCTAGAACTTTGAGGGTGCAGGGGATATAATTTATAGCTTTGATATTAGCAGAAGAAAAACAGAAGGGAAAATGAAAAACTAATAATAATTACCATATAAAATAAATGGTGAGAGTTGGAGAGAAACAAAGGAAAAAAATAGAAGCAAAAAATTTAATTCTGGAAAGATCTATTACATCACTGATCAAAATATACATATATAGGACCTGACCAAAAAGGATGAGTAAAATATTGGCTATATGTCTCATATATTCAATGCAATATATATCTTATATCAACTGACATATATATACATGTTATATATCAAATTCAATATATCTTATATTAATGTATATCATACATATTAAATCCAAAACACATTTATATTAATATAAAAGGAACACTCTTAAAAGACCACAAAAATGTTGAAAATAAAATTACAAGCACTGTTTCAAAAATTTTATTGTAGTAAAATTAGTGTTGGATAATATATGTTTCTAGAAAAAAACATTAGGTTAAAAATTACAAATTGTTGAAGACAACAATGCACAAAGATGCTGTGCAGAATATGAATTCTTTATACAGATAATGAAATAAGCTTGAAATATATAATACAAATCTTGATAAAATTTAGTAGGAGAACTAGACAAATGGCAACCTTAATAGATTGAATATTTATGTCAAAAGAGAATTTTTTCAAACCCATAGAATATTCAGCACCAAGAGTGAACCCTGAAGTAAACTATGAACTGTTGTGATACTATGTCCATAGAGACTAATTGATTTATAACAAATACACCACTCTAACAGGGAATGTTGATAACAGGGGAGGCTCTACATGTATAGGATCACAGAGCATATTGAAAAACTCTGTACCTTCCAATGTATTTTTCTGTGGAACTAAAACTGATCTTAAAGATGAAGCCTATTTAAAAAGAATAGTTTAATAAAATTTCTAGTCAGAAATAACAAAGCAGCATAATTCATAATAGCCAAAATATGGAACCAACCTAGGTCTCCATCAACAGATGAATGGATGGCAAAATTATGGAAAATACACACAATGGAATTCTACTCAGCTATAAAGAACAAAATCAGATCATTCACAAGAAAATGGACAGACCTGGAGAACATGATGTTAAGTGAGATCAGCCAAGCACAGAAAGAGAAGGGACATATATTTTCTCTAATATGCCCAAACTAGGGATTATTAGGAATGGCAGAGGGACTCCAGATAATGGAGGGGAAACCTCAGCAAAGTTAGAATGGAAGGATAGGAGAGGTAGAAGGCTGGAGTTGTTCAATGGAAGAGCTATATCTGAATATTTGTAAAAGTATGAATATAGCATGGTCAACCTGAACATTCATTGTTGGGAGGGGAAAGGGAAGCAAGGGGGGAGAGGGCACCAAGCACAGTCTGAATATATGCCATTTTTAATATGTTCCACATAAAAAGAAAAAATTATTTTGGTGTCTTTAATTTATCATTAGAGATATGATGATATTAAATTGCATCAATATATGCAGATCAACATAAATAGGTGTTTATGATATAGATATCAGGGTTTCCTGTCAGATTATCTTTCCCATATTTATACTAGTGATAGTTATAGAGCACCATACTCCAAAAAATGATTTATCTTTTTTTTTTTTTTTTTGGTGGTACTGAGGTTCCTGGAAGCCCTTCTACCTCCAGGCTACACTCCCAGACCTATTTTATACTTGGAAACAGGGTCTCTTAAGCCAGCAAGGCCGCCTCTGAACCAGCGCCATCCTCCTGTAACCACCGCGCCTCCCAAGCGCGGTGATTACAAGCGTGCACCACCATGCCCGGCTAAAAAATGATTTATCTTTGAATCCCATCAACACCAGAAGCATTCCAAATTATTCTAATATGTGATCGAAATAAGATTTCATTGGTGATAGTGATGGCTTGTTAATTAGCATTATGGATATTACATATTGGTTCTTACTGATGAAATTAGTGGTAGTTGACATAGACGGATAGGCTAATATTACATGTAGTATTTTCACACATGAAAGGAATATGAATATCTAGCCAGTACTAAAGACCCTGCTTCCTAAATAAAACACCCTAAGATAGCAGAAATGCTTAGCTGAAATATGCCATGATATGTTGTTCTATTTGATTTAGGTAAAATTGTTACACAAGATATTTGGAGAATACCCCAAATAGCAGAACTAAGACATCAAGATACATAACTGTTGTAAGGTAGACATGATCGTAATTGTCATCTGTGTGAATGAAATAATTCAACAGAAGGTATCAAGATCTAGAAAACCAAGCCCAAGTATGAAAAATGACCAAGTTGCTTATAGATAATTCACAAAAATGCTTAATGACTTGTATTTATCCTAGACTCAACAAATAATTTTATACACTATTTTTAACTTCCAATAAAACATTGGCAAAAGGCAATGACTACCTACTAGGTCAAAAAGCATTTATTCACATATTAAAAGAACATGGTTGCATACAAGCACAAGTTTTCCTATGAAATTATAATTGAAAAATCAGAATCAAGAAAAATAAACAAATGAATGACCAAATAAAATCTTTCTTATGGTTAAAAAAATAAAATTCACTGACTAAAAGAAAAATAACTAAATTAATGATGTAATATTCAAAACTCAATGATAAAATATCTATATACCAAGAATTGCAACCTAGATAGCTAGTAAAAGATTTATAAATATATTTAATACCAAATGTATTAAATATGTAATAGATACAAAATAAACTCATAATAATGGTTCATTTTAGAGAGGGAGGAAGAGAAATAGAATTGGGGAGAAAAGTACTGAGAGCTTCAACTTTATCTGTAAGATGTTATTTGTTAAAAAACAAAGGATATAGTATAATTTTAAATTATCCTTTATTTTGAGTGGCAATTGCCATATTTCTTTCTTATCCTTTCATATTTTAAAATGCATATAATAAAATTTATGAAATTATTTCCAGATATCTCATTTTTACCTGTTCATTTTACTGTGGTAGAGAATATCAGAATCACATGTTTATCTCTTCCTAAAAATTACCTGAAATTGAGGTGATACTGGATTTTATGGCACAAATATGGTGCCTTCAAATCTCAGCCTTCTGTCCCTAAATAAAAATTTTGCTTAAATTAGGCTTGGAGCAATGTTTTGTTTGTGTTATACTGAGGCTCTGGCCACTTAGATTGCATTTGTATTAGTCTTGCCTGAATTCCTCAACTGGAATTCCACTAAATTTTTTTCTAACTTTCTCAAAGAGAATGTCAACAGAAAAAATAGTAAAACAGAAATTAACATGTTATACTTCTATTTACTATAATACTTGACTTATATAAAGGGCTTACGTTGCATGTTTTATTGTGAGTATACATTGTCTTCATAAATATATAATTTTTTTATTTTCTTGAAATGAAAGTTTCTCAAGGATTTTTCAAATAGTATGAAGAAATTTAATATTTGGCATTTATTTTCCAACATTTGTAGAGATCTTTTAAATAGTAATAAAAATAAGTTAAGTTTTACTGATGTTTACTATATGCCAAGTAGTATTCAAATTCATGCAAACACATACACTTATGTAATTAAATAATGGATTCCTTGGTTACTAGGACACTTGGATGATTTGCAAGTGTTTGTACTTGTTAAATACATAACCTCAACCAAACTATATAACCTCATTTCCATATACATACTTGGCCTCTTCTTATGTCTTACCTAGAGTTACAAGTCACAGGTTGGGAATCACTGCTCTAAAAGTTATAATTGTCCTTGAAGTGCAGACAAAAATAGTAACAGAAATCTCTGAGGGAGATAGAGCATCTTTTACTTATTTCCAGAAAAGTACTATAATTGGTTAAGCAGGATGTGTCCTATACATTAGAAACTGAGGTGGGACTAAAATTCACAAATATTATATATTAAAGTTGAAAGGTATTTTCTGGAATTACAAAAATATGAGCTCAGAAAGAATAATTGCCTTGAGGACATATGATGGATATAAATAACTAAAGCATAACTGTTCTGAATTTTTCAGTGTTTAATTTTCTATTCACCTATTCATTTAACAAGATGTCATTGATAGCTTAATATGTATCATAAGATGTGGAATAGACCATAATTTACATATTTTATTTGGACTTTAACATGTGATTAGTTTTTACTAAATAATTTCTCTCTATTTAACTATTCAGGTCAAATATTAAGACTACTCAGGAGTAACAGTCCAACACATAGCCAGGGAAAGGCAGCATTTTATTTTCTCTAGTACAGATTTGGTAAGATATTTGATACAGTAGTGCTTATTTCCTCACTTAATAGAGCAGGATTGTGGTTGGCTATTTTCCTTGAAAATATTTCCTATAGAAGGAGAAAAATAGACAAAGGAGCTATAGTATTTTGAAAGAAGTCACAGTATTTTGTAAGTTGTGGTGTCAGAGACACCTGCTATGTCAGGGAATTTCACTCTAGAAGCAGTAAAACATTCACTGATGCTACCTATGGTACTGTTATAATGCTATAAGAATTTTCTAATGATTTCTTTTAAATAAAATTAATTATTTGAATTACTTTATAAATATTCATTTCTCTACTTTATTTCAGGGTCTTCAATTTTCACTATCAACTATAATTTTAATCCACTCTATTTTTCCTTAAAATGTTCTCTAGAATTTGATTTTAAAGTAGTTCTACTGCTATGTTTTCCCTTCATGCACTTATTTATCTTTTATACATATTTATTATTTTCATTCACATAATTATAATTGCAATATGATTTTATTTAACTGGCATATATAGACTTTTTATATAAATTAAAACTATAGAAATTCAATGTTCTTCTTTGAAAGGTAAAATTAAAGAAGGTGAATGTAGGTTAAGTGAGCTTATGACTTTACATTTGAACACATTTGTTTATTTATACTTTCTAAAATAATGATGTGGTTGATTAGCTAAATTAGTAAAAGTGTAGTGATGATGGGGGAAACTGCAGAGTGTCAGTATATTATATCCTCTCTGTGTGCCAGGGTACCCTGAACTCTGTGTCCTTGAAACTGCTGCTACACTCTTGAGGCTGGAGGGGGAGGTAAGTGAGCGAGAAGAAAAGCAAAGGAAGTAAACGATCAAGGTTCCCCATCTCTCTCCGATCCACCCTTTTACCTATTCCACGAGAGGGAGTTTGTGTTTCCTCAGGTCCTATATGGTGCATGATGCACTATTAGGAAAGGGGATAAAAAGAGTCAGGTCAATAGGAATATGAAAAAGAGCTGAACAGTCTACCTAATGAAGGACAGAGGGATGTTAAAGAATGTAGTATATGAAAGGGCTAAAGGGAGAGCTTGTAAAATACCTGCAAATGGTGAACAAAATAAATTGTGGGGTTGTTTGCTTGTTTTTTGTGTGTTTGCTTTAGATCTATTTATAGGTATAAATTATATACTATAATTTTTAATGTTATTTGAAAGAGGTCATTAAAAATTCAACTTCCAGCCGGGCATGGTGGCACACACTTATAATCCCCGCGCTTGGGAGGCAGAGACAGGAGGATCGCGCAGGTTCGAAGCCAGACGCGCGCGATGGCTTAAGAGACCCTGTTTCCAAATTTAAAAAAGTATAAAATAGGTCTGGGAGTGTAGCCCGGAGGTAGAAGGGCTTCCAGGAACCCCAGTACACACACACACACACACACACACACACACACACACACACACACACAAATTCAACTTCCTTTTCAATGACTATTGAGTGGTTCCACTGTGGTTTTGTGAATATGGTTTCTGGAATCAACAGGTCCTCATATGCTCAGAATTTATTGAAATTACAGGTGAAATCATTTGTGAGTGACTAATGTAAGTTGTAATGCTACTTGCACAGTCACTGTTGCATTATGTGTGACAGGCATAAGTTAATAGACACAAATAGAACTGCTATTTAAATGAAATCATTTGTACTAATGGATGTGTTTAAGGAAGGCTCGAAATTTAGAATTTATTTTAGTCATATTAATAGTGTCAAGCAAAATCTACAGTCATATAATGGAAGAACACCTGTCTGCAGAGTTGTTTATAAAGATTTTCATATTTTGGGCCTTTATATTATGTCATTATTTTGCTGTAGCAATGGAGATCAAGCAGTGTTGGTAACAATGTTGTCTATAATTTTCACAAATGTAGCTTTAGTTATTCTATTGGAAATATAGTGTGACTTACTCTAGTTTCTAAAGTGTCATATGTAAATCGAAAGTGTTAATTACTATTTTCTATTTTACCAAAGTTTTAATGTATAATTCTGAGATAACATAGTGAAATGAAAATGGCTTTAGTGGAAGTTATAATAAAATATCTGTGGAATATTTTAGAGCTAAGTTTTATTTACTCTGTGCTCTAAACAGGTACTACATGAAAAGAAGATATTGAGAAATTGTTACATACTGTCATATATTTGCAAAATTATACAAGTGCTGTTGGTTTGTAATGGAATAATTCTTGGTCACATTTCAAATAAATATACCAGATTTTGCATTATTAGATAGGAAATGACAATAACAACTGAGACAGATAATTGCTATAAATACTGCTAATATTTATAGATACCTATTAAGAAAGTTTTCAAAAGAAACTTTAGAAGTGCTAGTAATTCACAGTCTCTATAAAAAGTGAAGTCATTTTGATTGGAGGAAGTCCACAAATGATAATCTAAAGGCAAAATTGTATTTCTACAATAATTTATTCATAAAGTATTAATCAGGACTGTCAAGTATTCAAACACTTTGCAGCCACACCTGTGCCATGCATAAACAAAACCACATACTGTGCTTTGTTTAATCCCCGATTTATAAAACAGTGACTGTAATGATTCAAATCTAAATTTTTTTTTCAGAAAGTAACTATTATATATTAGAATTATATAGATGTTGTGAGCCCCTTTCATTCAAGTAACTATCTGAATATTAAATTGTATCATTAGTATCAATCACTACAGAACATGGTATGCACTATAAATGCTTATGACTCACAGTCCTGTCTATACTTAATTATAAATTGAATACAGATTTAATCAGTTCAGTAGGTTGAAAGTCAAATCCTCTATTTGAAATTGTCAACAGTTGTATTACCCCTCACCTTCAGATGCAAATATCACAATTATTAGAACTGAAGAACTTGTGAAAGATAACACCAAATGCAGTCCTTTTCAGACCAGCAAGTTATTCAAATCACTGTAAACTAACAGCTATCAATCAGTAGACCAGTGAAGCTGATTTGATTTGATGTATTTTTATTAGATTTCTATGTATAAAAACACAATCTTCACTTGCAAGTAGTGTATGTATACTTCTTAGATATTTTATTAGATTTTTCTTGACCTTCCCACATGTGCTTTTAATTTCATTCATTGTTTCTCTAGAGAGCAAAGAGAAAGAGAATTCTTAATGTTGTTTAAGATAAGTATACCAAGTTTTGTTTGTTGAGGTTATTGAATCACATGTTTTCCATGTGACAAGCTTAGTGTCCTACACACAGTCAAAAAGAACTTTGAATTTTATTAAAATAGCTCATCATTAAATGCTTAGATTCTAAGTTGCACAAGAAAAAACGGACACATACAGTTTTTATACACTAATATATGAAAGCATTAGCAACAATTCTCTTTAAAAGAAACATCAATTTTTCCAGTTCTATAATTTTGGAGAAGATACATTTTGAAGATGTTAAAGAATATTGTTATTCTAAAGTTTATCTTTTTCCAGTCAGCTATACTATAAAATATGCTCTACTGCTGTAATAATGATATCTTGATAAACATTGCTTAACCTCTTGGTTTTGTTTATTTACTTATAGTATTAGAGATTGAACCCAGAGGTATTCTGTCAGTAAGCATCGCACCCAGCCTGTTTTAGTTTTTATTCTTGAACTAGGGTCTCACGAAGATTCCATACCTCAGCCTTGAACCTGAGATCCTCCTGTGTCAGCCTCACAAGTACATAGATTATAGGAGCCTGAACCCATATCTGGTGATTTGGTTTCGCTTTAATATAAATCTTATGATCTGATTCGCATAGCAGAACCATCCTCCCAAAAGGTTCTCATTTTCTGCTGACATTATAACCATTTTTAATAAGCATATACTTAACACTCAGGAAAAAATATGATTTGACAGTGAATTTCCAACTCATCCTTCCTTTACAGATATATCTGAAGTACGTACCCACATATGTGCATAATGTCAATGGTAATGACTCCTTCACTAATTCTGCCCCTCCCCTGAACCATCTCCCTCCCTCCACTGAAGTTTCTCCTCCACTGTCTAAACTTACTCAAGGTATCTCAAACACTCCCTAGCTTCCTCATTTGACAGAAAGCATATGACCCTTCACTTTCTGTGACTAGCGAATGTCACTTAACATAATGTTCTCCAGGTCCATCCTTTTCCCTGGAATTGACATAATTTTGCTCTTCTTTATTACTGAGTAGAATTCCATTGTATGTATATATATATATATATATATATATATATATATCACAATTTATTAATCCAGTTATCTGTTGATGAATATTTAGCATGGTTCCATAATCTGTCTTTTAAGATTTGTGCTGCTGTAAATGTGGATATGCATGTGTTACTATAGTATTCTGATTTTAGTCTATTTGGAAAGATACCCAGGAATGGTATAGCTATATCATATGGTGGATCTAGTCCCAGTTTTCTGAGGAATCTCCACACTGATTTCCATAGCAGCTGTATTAATTTGCGATTCCCACTGACAGTGTAGAAAAGTTTCTATTTCCCACATCATAGCCAGCATTTATTATTGTTTGACTTCTTGTTAATTGCCATTCTAATTAGCGTTACATGAATTCTCAGTGTAGTTTTGACTTATATTCCCCTGATTGTTAATGATGTTGAACATTTTTCATATTTTATTGACCACTTGTATTTCTGTGTGTGAACTATCTATTCAATTCAATTTCCCATTTCTTGATTGGGTTATGTTTTAAGTGTTAAGTCTTAAATAATGTACATATGTTAGATATTCGTCCTCCACCAGAGGAATAGCTGGCAAAAAAACTTTTCCCATTCTATAGGCTCTCTAGATATTTGATGTTTTCCTTTGATGAGCAAAAAAATTTAATTTAATTTTATCCCATTTATTAATTTTTGTTTTAATTTCCTGAGCTTTGGGGGTCTTCTTGAGGAAGTTTCTACCTGTTTCTACATGTTGGTATGTTGAATCTATGCCCTCCTCTAAAATTTCAGTGTCTGGTCTAATTTCCAAGTCTTTGGTCCTTCTTGATTTGATTCTTGTGCAAGGTGACAGGTAGGAAGTAATTGTAATTTTCTACAAATGGATAACCATTTGTTGAAAACGCTGTCTTTTCTCCAATGAATGTTTTTGGCACCTTTGTCTGTACGTGAGTGGATTTGTTTCTGTATCTTCTATTCTGTTCCATTGGTCTGTTTCTGTTTTGTGCCAATACCATGCTATTTTCATTATTATAGCTCTATAATATAATTTAAAGTAAAAGATTCTGATGCTTACTGCTTGGTTCTTATTGCTGAGAATTAAGTTAACTATTCTGGTACTTTTATTTTTCATTTAAAATTAAGGACTAATTTTTCTAGCTCTGTAAATAATAACAATAATTAGATATGCATAACATTGCTGCTGTTGATCAATTTTGGTAGAATGGCTATTTTAATAATTTTGGTAGAATGGCTATTTTAATAATATTTATTCTGTCTATCCAAGAGCATGGAAGATCTTACTATCTTGTAAGCTCTTCAATTTCTTTCTTTAGTGTTTTATAATTTTCATTTTATAGGTCTTTTGCCTTGTTTGTTAGATTTATCCCTAGGTATTTTGTTGTGTTTGAGGTTAATGTGAATGGAATTATTTTCTAGAGTTTTTTCAGTGTAATTGTGGTTGGCTATTGATTTTTATATTAATTTTGGATTCTGATATTTTTCTGAATTTGTTGATTAGCTTTAGAAATTGCTTAGTTGAGTTTTTTGGGTCTTCTATGGGTAGAGTCATGCCCTCAGCAAATAGAGATAATTTCAGTGCTTCTTTTTCTGATTTGTCCTTCTTTTGTTTTCTTCTCTTGCCTTATAGCTTTGGTCTTGAGAACTGTATTGAAAAGGAGGCTTGAGTACTGTATTGAAAGGAGTGGTAATAGTGGGCATCCTTGACTTACTCCTGACTTTAAAGGGAATTTTCTCAGTTTTTCCTCATACAATATAATGTTGACTTTGGGTTTAAGTTCATTCTATTCTTACTGTCTTTAGTGTTATTTTTTTCAACATAAATGAATGTAATTTTTTTCAAATTCATTTTCAGCAACAATTGAGATGCTTATGTAATACTTTGTCCTTAGTTATATTTATGTGGTGTGTGACATGTTAATTTGCATATATTGCAATAGCTTTGCATCCCCAGAATGAAACTAACTTGGCCATGGAATACAATTTCCTCTATATGATTTTAATATGTATCACTTGTATTTTGCTTATAATTTTTGTATCTATCTTCATCAAGGATATTAGCCTGTAATTTCTTTTCTTGAGGTATTTTTATACAGTTTTTGATAGTAAGTTGAGAATAGCCTCATAGAAGGGGTTTGGAAGAATTTCATCTCTTTCAGTTTTACGGAATAACTTGTGAAGTATTGGTTTTATTTCATCTATAAAGATTTTTGGCCAGATGTGGTGGCGCACACTTGTAATCCCCGCGCTTGGGAGGTGGAGACAGGAGGATTGCACTGGTTCGGAGCCAGCCTCGCTGGCTCAAGAGACCCTGTTTCCACATAAAAAGAAAAAAAAATTGTATAATTCAGCTGAGAATCCATCTGGATCTGGATTTCTCTTCCATGAAAGACTTTCTATTGTTGTTTCTCTTTGTTTAATTTTTACTGGTAAAATTAGGTTTTCTATATCCTTATGGTTCAATTTAGATAGGCTGTGTTTATAAATTTTCAATTTCTTCTATGATTTTTAGCATTTAAATACAAGTTTTCAAAATAGTCTTGATGCCTCTCTGAATTCCCCTACTGTCTGTGGTGATGTTTCCTTTTTCATTTCTGATTTTAATTATTTGCTTTGATTCTCTATTTTTTTGCTTAGGTTGGCTAAGTGTTTGTCAATCTTATTAATCTTTTAAAATAACCAGCCATTTGGTTTTGTTGATCATCTGTAGTTTTTGTTGTTGTTATTCTCATTTCATTGGTTTCTGCTCTGATTTTAATTATATACTGTCTTCTACTCCATTGGGGTTAGTTTTTCTTGGCTTTCCAGGTCATTCAGGTGTGTGTCATCAGGTTGTTTCTTTAGTAACTTTCTTGATTTTTTTTGTACTGAGGATTGAACTCAGGGGCATTACACCTCCAAGCTATGCTCCCAGTTCTATTTTTTATTGTTTTATATTCTTAAACAGGGTCTCAATAAGCTGAAGAGAGCCTCATTAAGTAGCTGAGACTGGCCATGAAACTGTGATCCTCCTGCCTCAGACTTCCAAGTATTTAGATTACAAGTGTATACCACCATGCTCAGCTTTTATCTTATTTATCTATTTATTTATTTTTATTTTGTGGGATGGATCCTAGGGGTATTCTACTCCTGAGTTATACCTCCAGCCCTATTTTTTATTCTTGATTTTGAAACAGGGTCTCACTGAGTTGCAAAGAGCCTAAGTAGCTGAGGCTAGACTTGAACCTTGATTCTTCTGTCTCAAGTTTCCCAAATGCTGGGATTATAAGGATGTGCTTCCTGTGTACTTTCAGTGATATAAAGTTTCCCATTAAAACTGCCTTCAAAGTGTCCCATAGAACTTGGAATATTGTGTCTGTATTTTTTTATTAATTCTAGAATTTTTAAATTTCTTCCCTTATTTCTTCTATGATCCAATATTCATTCAAAAGTGTATAATTCATTCTCCGTGAATTTATGTAATTTCTTTTGGTCTTTCTGTTGTCGATTACTACTTTCATTAGGCTATGATATGGAAAGATATAAAGAATTATATTACATTTTTTTAATTTGCTGTCACTTTCTTTGAGGCCAAGAATGTGGTCTATTTTGGAAAAGGTTTCATGAGCAACTCATAAAGGTGTATTCATCTGTACTTGGTTGGAATATTCTGTATATGCCTATTATGTCCATTTGGTTTATACTCTTCTTTGGGTCTGAAGAGTATTTAATCATCTTTTGTATGGAAGATCAATCTAATGCTGTGAGCAGTGTGTTGGAATACACCAATATTATTATATTTGGATCTATTTGAGAACAAATGCTCCAAATAATTTGTTTGATGAAAATTCTGGCCCCCACATTTGGAGTGTAAATATTTAATATCATTACATCTTCTTGTTGAATTGGGGATTTGAGATCTTTGATTTGAGATCTTTTATATTCTATGATTTAATTGAAGATTGATTTTTAGTTTCTGTCATTTTTATTTATATTTTATGTTGGATATGTTAATTTTCCTTTAATTAGTTGTTCATCTGGTGAAATTTGCTCCTACTTTGGTTCTGGTATTCATTGTTTTTCATCTTTTTGTTTTATTTCTATATGTATTTTCTCTAATGCCAGTGTGCATGAATTCTTTTAGTTTCTACTTTCTTGGAAAGTTTGTTTCTCAGTCAATTTTGAAAGATACTTTTCTCTTCAATATAGAAGTTTTAGTTAGAAGTTGTTTTCTCTCAGGGTCTTTAGTACATTATATCTGTCCCTCTTTGCTTTCATGAATTGTTTTGAAAAATCTGGAGTGGTTCTTATGGTTTTGATTCTGAGTATCACATGTTCTTTTGATCTAGGTGCATTTAAGATCTTTTCTTTACCTCTGTATTAGTTATTTTGACTATTTTGTGATACAGAAAAGTTCTTGAATCTTGACTTGTTGATGTTCTGAATGTCTCCTGTTTGTGGATGTCCAAACTATTTTCTGTTTGGGAAATTTTATAATATTATTTCTCTAAAGATATTTCTAATGATTTTTATTTGTACTTGTAGACCTTTATTAGTGCCTAATATATATAAGTTAGGTTGTTTCATATTGTCCTATATTTCTTGAATGTTCTGGTTATGTTAACTTATTGTCTTTTCTATTTTATTAGCTGTGTGATCAATTTAGAATGAGCTGTATTTCATGTGGTTTTGTCTTCCAGAGGTAGTTTCTATTGAGGTCTTTAATTCAATAATAGTCACCATTTCACTCAGAGCCTCTTTTTGGTTCTTAAATAGGGCCTCAATTTTTCTATTGCTATGTTTATTTCATATCTGTGATACTTTCTCTTATTTCACTTTTGAGTCCATTGATCATATTTAACATCAGATTTCTAAAGTCCCCTGGCATTTTCTTCAGCTTGCTATTGGTGATCTTCTTTGTTTGGGTTGTGGGAATTTATGTTTTTTTCCTTGGTATTCATTCTCGTGGTTTTTTGAAATTTTCCAGTTTGTTTCTGTGCTTTCTTGTTAACCCTTTTCTCTTTGAGTAAGAGTACTATGTGTATTTGTCATCTCTCTAAAATAGGCCTATGCTGGGGGTGCATATACTTGCCTCAGTGACTCTCACAGAATCAAACTTTTGAGTTAGTCTACCAGAACCTCTTTAATAGGATATAGTCCTAAGTTAGTGCATGCAAACAGCAGTCTCTGATTACCTACAGATCTCTGTGCTCTCTGGGTCCAAACTCAACTGGGTCAGAGACTAATATTCTCTTCAGAACCTGTGGCCTGTGGCTGAGATTTAATACTCCAAAGACACAATTGCTTCTCTGCTTATTGTGAATTAGTGGTACTCTATGGAGTACTGACCTCCAGCCTCTGTGGTCATTGGGCTCAAACTCAGCAGGGACAGAATAATGACATTCCAAAGTTGTGGCCTGGCTGTCTCAGCTTTGATGGCCCAGGACACCACCATAGATGTGCTGGTTGCAGTCATGTGGAGTACTGCCTGTCACTGGCATTTATGATAACCATGTATAATCTCTGTGGCTGAGGGGGTGTTATGCTCTCAGCCTGCAGCATGACTGTCTGATTCAAATTGCTCCAGAGAACCTTTTTCTTTTTTTCTCTGTTAGCTGCATCATATAATGCCCTGCTGGCCTCTGGCCTTTCTGCTTTCAGGGCCCAACACCAGTAGGGAGAAATTTACCAATCTGTGACTGGAATTTAAGTATCTAAGTTTTTCAGCCCTAGAGACACTTCTGTTTTTCTGAGCAAATGAGATCATGTGAGACATCATTGGCTACCAGTGTTGGTACTTGTGAAACCAAACACACAGGGCAAGATTTTATAGACTTCCAAGCATATAACATGGTTGGCTGAGTTACTTCAGCCCAGATATCATGCTCATGGTCCTTCAGTGATGGATGGAAAACCTGCAGGGGCAGGGAAAAAATTGCTGACCCTAGGTGCCTGAGTATCACTAAGGACTGTCTGCTGATTCACATTTCTGATTTGTTCAACTATAGTCCTCTGCGGGGATGATTTGAAAACTTGCCGACCCAGCATGTTTGTTCCTTGCCATGTATGTCCCTATAGACATACAGGCTCCTGCTAGGAGGGTTTGTAACCTCAAAATCTTTATGAGAGCTGCTTATGTTTCTACAGGAGAGGTCTATAGTTTCTTGGTCCCTACAAGTTCAGCTGCAGCCACAGGTGTTTGCTGGGCAGTTTGGCTGGATGATTTGGAGCTTCTTAAAGGTCTTGACAAGGCAGGTTGTAGCCACTGAATTCCCTACAGGAAGGGCCTGTTGTTTTAATCCAGAGGAGTCCAACTGCAGCTACTGGAGTTTGCTGAGTGGTTTCGTTGAGCCTTCTGAGAAGTCATGGTCTTGAGGTATTGGACTGCGGAAAGAAGAATGTGATTGTTTTTTTTGTTGGTTCTCTACAGTCACTGACTTGACAAGACTTAGCTTCTTCTTTTCTGGACTTGGTCTCTGCCATCATATCCCTTGTTGGGTTTCCAAGATGGCACCATCACTGCTCTCCACTCAGCTAACCAGGTTAGATATATAGTCTTTTCAATCCTCCACTCTCTGTGTTGTGCCCAGTTTTGCCATGTTTTGGCTGATTTTCTTCTGTTAAGTTCTGACTGCTCTTCTTCTCTTGCCAAAAAGCAGTGTTTCCACTGTTTGATTTCTGAGTCTCAGAGCAACCAAGCCATGCTGCTTTCCTCTATTTCTTTTAAACTCCCACTGAGTACCTTTTTTCTTTCTGTGGTACTGGGAATTGAACCCAGGGGCATTTTACCTCTGAACTATATGCATAGCCCTCTTTTTATTCTTTATTTTGAAACAGTGTCTCACTGAGTTGCAAAGGGCCTCACTAAGTAGCTGAGGCTGTCCATGAATTGTGATCCTCCTATCGCATCCTCCCAAATGCTAGGATTACAAGCATGAGCCACCACGCTTAGCTCCACAGAGTACCTTTTAAATAGCATTGCTATGAGAAAAAGATTCTTATGTATAAATACTATCTCAATTCTAGTTGTTCTACTATAAAAAGTTTTTATATTAACTTGTCATTTTCATAAAAACATTTCAAGCTGGGTGTGGTGGTGCATGCTTGTAATCCCAGCATTCGGAGGCTGAGACCAGAGGATCTCGGTTTGCAGACAGCCTCAACTTCTTAGTGAGGGCCTCTTAGTGAGACCCTATTTCAAATTAAAGAATAAAAAATAGGGCAGGAGATGTAGCTCAAAGGTAAAATGCCCCTGATTCCATCCCTAAACCCATAAAAAGAAAGAAAGAGAGAGAGAGAGAAAGAGAGAGAGAGAGAGAGAGAGAGAGAGAGAGAGAGAGAGAGAGAGAGAGAGAGAGAAAGAAAGAAAGAAAATAAAAAACATAGGGCTGGGCTTGTAGGTCGGAGGTAGAATGCCCCTGGGTTCCATCCCCAGTACCACACACACAAAAAACAAAATTTAAAAAAATTTCAACAATTTCTATTCCTAACATACTTTGTTTTTGTTTCTAAGAATTCTACTTCTATAATGATTCACAATACTACCATCAAAATAAAAAATATTTAAAACACCTCTTTTGCCAGGCGTGGTGGTACACGCTTGTAATCCCCGCACTTGGGAGGCAGAGACAGGAGGATTGTACAGGTTTCAAGCCAGCTGGCCTGGCTTAAGAGACCCTGTTTCCAAATTAAAAAATAGTATAAAATAGGTGTCTGGGAGTGTAGCCCAGAAATAGAAGGGCTTCCAGGAACCCTAGTACCACCAAAATAAAATAAAATAAAGACCTTTTTTCATTCCTTTTATCAAAGAAAACAATGACTTCTTATATAAATTTAGCAATATTATTCACAAATGAGGGCATGGATAATTGAACTACTTTTTGGGAGACAATTTGAAATATAAATTGAAAACTTTAAAAAATATGTATCTGTCTCTCTACACTCTAGTGATTTACCTAAGAAAAGAATAAAACAACAGGGCTTGGTGTTACCTACCTTAGATCTAAGTATTAGGAGACTGAGACAGGAGAATCATGGATTTAAGGACAGCCCCTGCAACATAGCAAGATTCTCAGCAACCTAATGGTAAAAAATAAATAAATAAATAAAATTTTCAGGAATGATGACACCTTCCTGTAATCCCAGTACTTGAAAGTCTGAGATAGGAAGATTATAGGATTAAGGATAGTCTCAGTAAGTAGTGAGACTCTCATTAATCTAGCAAGACCTTGTTCCAAAATAAAAATAAAATAGGGTAAGGGGTGTAGCTCAGATATAGAATACCCCTGGGTTCCATACCAGTAACAAAAATAATTATTTTTAATAAACAATAAAAATTAAAGGTTTTAGGGGGAGCAGCTCAGATGTAGAGTGCCTTTGGATTCAATTCTGAGTGTGGAAGAAGAAAGAGAAAGAAGGAGTAGAAGGAGAAGGCAAAAGCAAAGAAGAAGAAGAAGAAGAAGAAGAAGAAGAAGAAGAAGAAGAAGAAGAAGAAGAAGAAGAAGAAGAAGAAGAAACAATGAGTGATTCAAGAAGGAAATATTCTTTACCTGGATGTAATAATGGTTTAACAAGTATACACATTTGTGATGCCTCCTACATAGTTCTTATTGCTGAGGATTGGATTGTGTAGGCTATTCTGGGTCTTTTCTTTCTCCATATAAAATTCATGGCTGATTTTTCTAGGTCTATGAAGAATGTCTTTGGTATTTCGATAGGAATTGCACTGAATCTGTAGATCACTTTTGGCAGAATGGCCATTTGGATGATATTTATTCTGTCTATCCATGAGCAAGGGAGATCTTCCAAGGTCTTCTTCAATTTTTCTTTTTTTAATATTTTATAGTTTTCATTGTAGAGGTCTTTTATGTCTTTGGCTAGGTTTACTCCTATATATTTTATTGGTTTTAAGGTTATAGTTAATGAATTGTTTTCCTTATTTCTTTCATTGTGGATTCATTGTTGGCATATAGAAAAGCAAATGATTGCTTTAGATTGATTTTGTATCCTGCAACTTTAATGAATTATTTAATCAGCTCTAGTAGTCTTTTGGCTGAGTTCTTTGGGTCTTCTAGATAAAGAATTATGTCATCTACAAATAAGGATAGTTTTAATTCCTCTCTTCCTATTTGAATTCCTTTTATTTCCTTCTCTTGTCTTATTGCTGTGGCAAGAGTCTCAAGGACTATATTGCAAAGGAATGATGATATTCGGCATCCTCTTGTTCCTGATTTTAGAGGAAATTCTTGCAGTTTTTCTCCATTCAATATGATGTTGGCTTTGGGTTTATTATATTTTGCCTTATTGATATTGAAATATGTTTCTTCTATTCTAATTTTCTACTGTGATATAGCATGAATGGGTGTTGGATTTTGTCAAATGCTTTTTCAGTATCTATTGATATGATCGTGTGTTTTTTTTTCAGTTCTATTTATGTGGTAAGTAACGTGTATGGATTTGCATTGCAGGATGCAGCACATCTCAGTAGCTGAAACAAATAAAAGCTCAACTACTGAGAAGGCAGCATCTTGACTAACAAAATAAATAAAGCTCACAAACAAAAACAGAACCAGGAATAACGGTGAGAGGAATCCAGTACTTTGAACTGTGAGATCCACTGCAAAAAGCTGGAGCACGTGACTGACCTGCTGAGGACAGGCCAGGCCACTGGAGCCATTGTGGGCTGCTGGCCGAAACCTCGAGTCCCAGCTCTGGCTGATATAGCAGCCCCAAGAATTCCTTTTTTTTAAGTTACAATCATGTAATCATTTACTTCAAAGTAAAAGTGATAATGATGTTCAGTAGAAAACTGGGTTAAAGTGACCTCTGTAGATGAGGTCAAGGATTTTTGTATACTCAGAATCCCAAAAGTAGCTGGCAGACACTTCACTGATTCTAACTGCTATAAAGTGCATGGACATTTTAAAGCCTTACCTGGTAGAAGTTTCCTAGAGAGGCAGAGAATATAGGGACTGTATAAGTCTTTAAAGAAGGCAGGGTAGTTCAGCAGTGCATGGTGACATATACCTATAATCCCAGTAATTGGGGAGCTGAAACAGAAAGATAACAGGTTTGAGGCCAGCCTCAGAAATTTATCAAGACCCTAAGCAACTTAAAGAGACCATGTTTCCAAATAAAAATTAAAAAGATCTGGAGTGTAGCTTGGAGATAGAATGCTCCTGGTTTCTATTCTATTTCAAGGAAGGAAGGAAGGAAGGAAGGAAGGAAGGAAGGAAGGAAGGAAGGAAGGAAGGAAGGTTGGTTCCCAAACTCCATTTTCAGCTTGTTTTTAAACTATTAAAACTTACTCTAAGGGTTCTGACACACTTTCAAGTTCATAGCTCTGTGTCTCGGGTGGTTTCATTGCCACACCGCCTTTAGACAGAGTGAAACAGGTAGCACCAGAGCAGGAGAGTGGTTTTTCTAATGGGCGTCTGGGATCACTAGAAAACTTACTTATTTCTGCACCATCTTTCTGTCTCGTCACCCAGATTGTCAACTCCTTGAGAGCATTTACTCATCTTTATGTCCCCTGGAGTCCTGCTTTGTTCATAATTGTTCCTCAATAACTGTGTAACAGGATTAAAATGATTCCTTATGGTAGGGTTGGTATTGAGGAATTTTTATTTCAGCCTTGTGGAAAGATAACAATGTGATAACTTGGGCAGATATCAACAAGGACCTTTTGAAGGTATTTCCAATATTAAAAATTATTTTAAAGAAATCTTTAAAATAGTATCATTTTCTTCCTAACATGTAAATTAGATTATCTTAATTTAAAAAATAAAAAATAATGTTCTTCCCACTATCTCCCAAAAGTGCAAATGACCGTGGTTTCTAACTTTTTTCTAGTCATATATTTTCATTAACCACAGTGATCTTAAAACTGAAGCTTAGCTATAGGCTATGTTAAAGATACATGAGGCAGAATAAAATAGTGAGAATTTATTGTATTACATGGTATTGGAAAATAAGGCTAGCTGCTTTTTCTTAATCTAAATGCATCTAGTTTGAATGGAACAATGTATTGAGGTCAAATCTTTCAAATAATAAAAAGATGTAATTTTTTACCTATTTTGTTTGCTTCTTCGCTTTTAGTTAAACCTAAGATGGTCTGGAAGATGCCTGCATATATGAATCTTTTCTTTTTTCTTTTCTCTTCTTTTCTTTACTTTTGTAGAAATGAGGTTAGAACCCAGGGAAATTTATCTCTGAGCTACATCTCTGAGCTACTCCCATAGCCCTATTTTTAATTTTGTTGTGAAACAGAGTCTTTCTAAATTACCTTGCTCTGGTCTATAATCGTTCTGTTTGAGCCTCCCAAGTACTATAATTAGAATCATGCACCACTATTCTCTACTCTGCTAGTGTTTTAAATGGTGATTTTAGTTGAACAAGAGCCATTAGACATAAGAATAAGATATTAAGGCAGTTATATCCAAACCTACAACACTGGAATATCTATAAAGAAAGAAGAGTCTACTGCCTCTAATGGTTTGAGGGTCCATTTGATTCCCGTATAAAATCAACTTTGGTTTTTTATTTGTCTTTTATCAAAAGTTTTATTAATTTTATCATGTTTCCACTTTGTACTTTTCTACTTCTTATTACTGGTGCAGGGATTTATGCATCCCTTTGTTAATTTGTACAATAAAATGGCTTCTCTTTGTTGGAAGGCTGAGTGTCCAATATAATACAGTGTATGAGGTAGGTACTGTGATAGACAGAAAGTGACTCTTCCACTCTCTAGTGGCATCAGAAGAAATTTTATCTCCAGTCTGACAGACTTCAGAGCCCAAGCACATATATCCCCAAATTGAAATCTTAGCTCTTTGTACATATTTCCAAATATTCTTACTTACTTCTGGCCATCATTTCCCACCCCCTGTCTAAGTCTTGGGCACATTTCTTGTGAATGAAATCAGTTTTGAGCACTATTTGAGTTTTTCCTCTCCAGAGCTATTTCTACAGTGGAAATGAGATAAATGTGCTATGCATCTGCCATAGTTATATCAAATATCACCCTCTCAAAAGACCTCTTATTATCCTATTAATATTACCTAGCTGTGTCCTACAGTGATCATTGGTCTTATCTTCTTCAAAACACTTTTCACCAGCCAGGCAGGGTGGCACATGTTTGTAATTCCAGCATTTGAGAGGCTGAGACAGGAGGGTTATGGTTCAGGAGGCTATTGTGGATAGCCTCAGCTACTTAATGAGGCCCTCTGTAACTCAGTGAGACCCTATATCAAAATAAAGAATAAAATATAGTGCTGGGAGTGTAGTTCAGAGGTAGAAAGCAAAAATTGAAGAAAAAAAAAAAAACACCCACTTTTCACTCTCTGAACTTATATTTACTTGTTTACATGTTTCCTGTCTTCCTCTGCCTGTTGGAATGCAAATTATTTCGGAGAATGAATCTCACCTACTTATTCCACTTTTCCCCCATCATTTATGTGCTGGGCATAGAATAGAGCTCACTACACTTTGTCATATGAGTAATCACTAGATATTAAACATTTGGCTCACCATTAGCAGGGGATGACATCATTCCCAGATTTGGCTGCAGTTCTCTTGGTGAGACAGCAGTATATTTTTGTTTCTAGTTTCTAATTTCCTATTCAGATTTTAAATGTGTTTCAGTATAACAAAACTGAAAATTATGATCATTTATGTGTTTACTTTCCTCTAGAAAGTTATGTAAATGAGATAAAAGATTAAAATATTACTCTTTTTATTACGTGTGTACAGTTATATCTTAAAGTATTTGGAATGGTTATTCTATGTGTAGCCAGAAGATATAACATTTTGTTCAATTGTTAATTTCATTCTCTGGACATTCGCTAATTGAGAAAAGTGAATACTAATGAGAAAATAGAATCGAAAAATAATTTCTAAGGTTTTACTTTTTATAACCTAATATTATTCACATAATACTTGGTTATCTATGAATTTTTCTTTTTATTTCTTCTCTCTCTCTCTCTCTCTCTCTCTCTCTCTCTCTCTCTCTCTCTCCACCCCCTCTCTTTTTTGTGTGTGGTACTGGGGTTCCTGGAAACCCTTCTACCTCCGGGCTACACTCCCAGACCCATTTTTATATTTTTGTTTAGAAACAGAATCTCTTAAGCCAGTGAGGCTGGCTTTGAACCTGTGCAATCCTCCTGTCTCTGCCTCCCAAGTGCGGGGATTACAAGCGTGTGCCATCATGCCCGGCTGAATTTTTCTTTTTTTTAAATTAAGCATTTATCTTTTAATTTTTTTCTATTAGTAAGTGAGCATTTGTAGATATTTAATAAATGTGATTAGAACCACACATTAAAGTGCTCAGTTCCTTTCAAATGCCCTGTTATGGTAAACTGAGAAAAAGATAAATACTAAACATGATGGACAATTAGCTGTACCCCTGTCTATGAATTACTTATGTTTTATACCATTTTTAGTAATAGTACCCTTTCTATGGACTAAAACTGGAAAGCAACAACAGATTACATAGTAGCTGAGATAAAACTGTAATATAAACTTCTAGTTAGAAAAGGTTTTGAAACTATAAACTTATAGTTTGTATATTTTTTTCAGTGTCATTTGAGCTGAAATTGACAATAAGCAGCCATATACTTAATTTTATACAAATGTCATATATATGTATATGTAACAAGTTATGTATATAATAAGTTTTATATATATAAGTATAATTTATATTTATTTTTTCTGATCTTGTATTAAAGTACTTAAAATGACTTTTACTAATATAATTCATGATCCCTCACAATGTTTCTAAAAAAGTGTTATTTTCTACATTTACTAAGGAGGAAAGTAGGGATTGGAGAAGTTGTATGACCTAAGTCTTAATAATTAGTATAAAGTAGACTTGGGTCATGAATTCTGGTTATTTTACTGGTATTTCATTACCTAAACCCAAGGTAAATAGGAAAAAAATTCTGGTTGGGATTGCTTTGTATATATAAATTGAGAGTTGAGTTGGGATGAACCAATATTTTGATATTATTGAATCTTCTTTTTTGATTATAATATTATTCTCCACTTATTTAGTTGTTTAATTTCTCTCCTTTTCTTCCTTCCTTTCATACTGGAGATTGAACATAGGGTTTTTCTACCTCATAGCTACACTCCCAGAACTATTTTATTTTTTGTTTTAAACAGGATTTCACTAGGTTTTTGAGGATATTCTTGAATCTGCAATCCTCCTGTCTCAGCCTTCCAAATTATAGGCATGTGTCACCATGCCCAGCCCTGTTTTATTTCTTTAAACAGAGTTGTATAATTTTTATATACTTATTTTATTTGATATAATTTATATCTATGTATTTCATTTTGAGGGTGCTAATATAAACTTTAATATATTCTGATTTTCAATTTCAATTATTCATTGCTGGTACGTAGGAAGGCAGCTAGTTTGGGTATTTTAAATGTATATCTAACAACTTTGCTGTGATGACTTATTAATCTCACTTGCAATTTTTTAAATTATTTTGTATTTTCTACATAGATGGATCATGTAACATCTGAACAGATAGTTTATTTTTCTTCCTTTCCAATATCTATATACCTTTCTTTCTTTTTTTTTTTCTTACTGCCTTAGCTAGGACTCCCAATTTAATACTGAAAAGCAATGGTGGGAGGGGCCATCTTTGCTTTGTTCTTTATCTTAGAAGTAAAGTTTCAAGTTTTTCAACATTAAGTATAATGTTAGCTATGTTTTATTTTAGTAAATAATGTCAATTGGCATATTTTTATTCAGTTTTGTAGAGTTCTCTTTCATTCCTAATTTGCCAGAAGTTTTAAATCATACATGGGTATTTCATTCTGTCATATTCCTTTTCTGCATCCTTTGATATGACCATGTGATTTTTCTTTTTTAACCTTTTATGTAATGAAGTACATTAATTGATTTTTTGCTAAGTAGCTTTGCATAGTTTGGATGAATCCCATTTGTTCAAGCATTTGATTCTTTTTGAATAATAATACATTTTTTATTTCAAGTTGTTAAAATTTTTTGAGGATTTTTGCATCTCTGTTCATGAGCTATATTGGTCTACAGCTTTCTTTTATTGGCTTTGTTTCATTTTTGTATTAGGGCAATTTGGGCCCCATAGGAATAATTAGGAAATAATCCCTCTGGCTCTATCTTCTAGAATTGACTAAAAAAATAATTTATTTTTTTTTCCTTAAATATTTCATAAATCTAACCATTGAATCCAGGAGGGCCTGGTGCTTTCTGGTTTTGTATGCTATTAATTATTTTGTCAATAGATTTAGTTCTATTTAAAGATAGCTGTTTTTCTTTGTGTGAATTGTAACATGTGTCTTTCAAAGAATTGGTCCATTTCATCTAGGTTGTCAAATTCATGGGCATATATTTGTTTATTGTATTGCATTTGCATTCGTTTTTATTTTCTTTGTTGCTATGATCAACATACCAGACAAGAACAACTTAGAGGAAGAAGGATTCTTTTAATCACAGTTTCAGAGGTCCAGTTCAAACGGTGGTTATCTGGTTTCAATGAAGAAACATTATGGGGGAAGAACAGGCAGGAGAGAGAGAGAGACAGACAGACAGCTAGACCAGGGACAGATATAGTCTTCAAGGCCATGTCCTAGGGACCCATCTCTTTCAGACTTGCTCTACCTCTGAACCTTGCTGCATTAGAGACCAGGTTTCAATGCATGAATTTTTGGGAGGATACTCCTGATCTAAACCATTAGTCATTTTTTATCTTTTCTCATTTCTTATTACTTAGCTTGGCTAGATGCCAATAAATGTACTGATAAATTCAAAATAGCAGTGTTTGGTTTTTTATATATTCTTTATTAATTTTGTTTTTAGTGTTATTGATTTCTGCTGTTATTTATTTATTTATTTATTTATTTATTATTTATTTGTAGTACTGGAGATGGAACTTAGGGGCATTCTCCCTCCGAACTACACCCCCCAGTCCTTCTTTTTATTCTTTCTTTTTGAAACAGGGTCTTGCTGAATTGCAGAGGTCCTCACTAAATAGCTAAAACTGGCCACTAACCGTGATCCTCTTGTCTCAGCCTCCTGAATGCTGGAGTTGCAAGCTTGTGTCACCACTCCTGACCTTGCTGTAATTTTTATCATTTCTTTTCTCCTGGTTTCTTGATCTTCTATTTTTAGTGTCCTAACTCATAAGTTTAAGACTTGATATTTGAACATTTTTTTTTTTTTTTTTGGTGGTACTGGGGTTCCTGGAAGCCCTGCTACCTCTGGGCTACACTCCCAGAACTTTTTTTTTTTTTTACATTTTTATTTGGAAACAGGGTCTCTTAAGCCAGTGCGCGCAGCTGGCTTCGAACCTGCGCGATCCTCCTGTCTCTGCCTCCCAAGCGCGGGGATTACAAGCGAACATTTTTTTCTTTTTTAATATATTTATTCGGTGTTATAAATATCTAAGAACTACTTTTGTTGTATACCACAAATTTTGGTAACATGTCTTTATTTACACTTAGTTAGAAATACTTTAAAATTTCTGCTGAGAATTTTTCTTTGACACAGGTATTATTTAGCAATATGTTGCTTAATCCCTAGGTCTTTCTGGGATATTCACAACTATCTTACTGTTATTTATTTTTAGTTTCATTGTCAGCCAAGAGTAGACATGGTATGATTTCTAGTCATTTAAATTTAAGGTATACTTTATGACCTAGAATTGAGTCCATCTTAGTGCTCATTTCTGTGATTGTTAGAAGCATATGTGCTCTGTCCTTGTTGGGTAAAATAATGTATATATTTTTATTATATCCAGTTGCTACATGGTTGCTGTTGAATTTATACCTTTGTCGTGTTTTCCCCTTGTTGTATTCTGCTTGCTGTATTTGCACATTTCTGACAGAAGTTTCCAACTCCAATCATGGATTCATGTAGTCATCTATTTCTTCTTGTAGTTCTATCAGATTTACCTCATTTATTTTGATGCTCAATTGTTAGGTACATACACACTAAAGGTTGTTGTTCTGTTACATTATTGCTACATATTATTATTATCTCTATTTCCCACTTTAAATTATGTTATGCCCTTTTTTATCTTTAAAACTTTTATTTTGAAAACTGTTAACAATAGAATAGCGTTTTAAAATTATTTTTTCTTCATCCTGCTAAAAATACAAGGTAGTTCTACAAATCTTTCTGTCTTCTTGCGAATAACATAATTTTGTTCTTCTTTATAGATGAATAGAATTTCATTGTGTGTATTTCCCATAATTTTTCAATCCATTCATTTGTTGGTGGAGACCTAGATTGGTTCCATATTTTGGCTATTACAAATTGTGCTGCTATGAACATGGGTATGCATATGTCACTGTAGTTCTCTGATTTCAATCCCTTTGGAAAAATATACAGGAGTGGTATAGCCAGATCATATGGTGGATCTATTCCCAGTTTTTTATGGAATCTACACTGATCTCTACAGTGGCTGAACTAGTTTACATTCCCACCAACAGTGTAAAAGAGTTCCTTTTTCCCCCACGTCCTCGCCAGCATTTGTTGTTATTTGATTTCTTTATGTTTGTCAGTCTGACTGGGGTTAGATGGAATCTCAGTGTAGTTTAGATTTTCATTTCTCTGATAGCTAATGATGTTGAACATCTTTTCATGTGTCTCTTGGCCATTTGCATCTCTTCTTTTGTGAAGTGTCTATTTAGTTCATTTGCCCATTTCTTGACTGGGTTGTTTGTTTTGCTAGTGTAGAGTCTTTTGAGCTCTTTGTATATTCTCGATATTAGCCCCCTATCAGAGTGGTGGCCTTCAGCAACTTCTTGAGACCCTGTTTCAAAATAAAACAATAAAAAAGGGCTGTGAGTGTAGCTCAGAAGTAGACCTCAGATTCAATCCCTAGTACCACAAAAACATAAAAAAATAAAATTGAGAATGATTTAAAACTTTTTTATAAATGATGACAATGTACCTAGTCTTCTGCTTTCTGCTTAGACTTTTTGAATCGACTGAAATGTATTCCATAGAAATTTTTATACCAACTGTATTTGTTTTTATTGCAAAATAGTATTTCATTGTGTGGCTCTAACATAATTTTTAAATAACTTCATATCAATGTCTATCTAAATTGTTTATAGATTTTTTTATTTTTGCAAATAATGCTATGGAGAATATTCCTGGACATATTTTCTTATGTAAATGCTACTACTTGGCTCTACCATTTAGATATTTTAATATTACACTGGCAAGTAAATCTACAAAAACCTGTGTTCATAGGTCTAGGGTTATATTGAAGTTAGATATAATCACTAATTTTAATAAATTTAAACTTTTAGCTTATAAGTCTTGTGTATGCTTACAAATAAAAATCTCTCTAGTATCTGATAGTATTAATCTCACCTGTAATTTTGCTTAGCTTGTTTCTAAATGAGTTGTATTTTTAATGTCATTGTTTAATTATTTCCCTCAGTATTTGGTTTTGGTATTAGCCCAAAGTGCATGGGCAGATGGGAATGTCTGTGTTCCTGTTTTGTCTTTAGGGTAACATTGTGTTTGAAAGCCTTTCAGATTCCAGCACTGTCACTTACTCAGTTGTTGTTTAATTTCTTTATGCTTGCAACTCTGACTGGGGTTAGATGGAATCTCAGTGTCGTTTTGATTTGCATCCCCCTGATGGCCAGTTATGTAGAACATCTTTTCATGTATGTATTGGCCATTTGTATCTCTTTTGTGAAGTGTCTATTTAGTTCACTTACCCATTTCTTGATTGGGTTATTTGTTTTGCTAGTGTAAAGTCTTTTGAGCTCTTTGTATATTCTGGATATTAGCCCTTTATCTGAGTGGAGATCAGCCATGCACAGAAAGAGAAGGGACATATGTTTTCTCTAATATGCCCAAACTAGGGAGTATTAGGTATACCAGAGGGACTCCAGATAATGGAGGGGAAATCTCAGCAAAGCTAGAATGGAAGGGTAGGAAGGGAAGAAGGCTGGGGTTGATTAATGGAAAAGCTACATCAGAATACATGTAAAAGTATGACTATAGCTGGTTAACCCGGATACTCATTGTTGGGAGGAGCATGGGGAACTCGTGGGGGAGAGGGCATCAAGCACTGTGTAAATGTATACCATTTTCAATATGTTACACATAAAAATAGATTTTAAAAAATTAAAAAATATAAGGGAGTTTCTTCATCATTCCCTGTGAGGTAAACCTCCAAGTCTTTGCTACACCACCTCATGACTACATCATCACACTGAGCATTCAACAGTTCATGAGTTATAGTTCAGGTTTTCCTACCCAAGTACTTTTACCTACACATATTTCTACTCATTGGTTTCTACATAGGTATTGTGATTCTCTACATTTGTCTATTTTTCTCCCCAATTCTGAGGGCTTGGATTTGACTGGAGATCTTATTTTTTTAAATATAAATCTAAAAAAAGCCATTGATTTTTAAAAATTTATTTATTTATTTATTTATTTTGTGTGTGTGTGGTACTAGGGTTCCTGGAAACACTTCTACCTCCGGTCTACACTCCCAGACCTATTTTATACTTTTTATTTGGAAACAGGGTCTCTTAAACCAGTGTCGCTGCTGTGATCCTCCTGTCTCTGCCTCCCAAGTGCAGGGATTACAAGCGTGCGCCACCATGGCTGGCATCATTGAATTTTTTAGTTTGTTCAGGTTTTTACTTATTAGGACAGAGAGATTGCTTTCAGGTTCTCAACGTGTTAGACTGAAAGCCAAAGCTCTGACAGTAGAGAGGGTTTATTATGAAAGTCTAGTGAGATTAGTTGTAAATAGGCAGAGTTGAAAAATGGCAAACTATTATTTTATATTTTATGCTAAATATATTTTTCTGTAACAGGTAATAATTGAAGAGACCAAATAATATGTGATATATGATAGAAAACTACAGAATTTTATTATATGATTCATAGGAATTAGTTATAGATAATCCAAAACTTCTCTATATATTGTAATTAATTCAAGCAACTATAATATGTGAGTGAATGTTATATAATGATCTAATTATCTTAACCTAATTGTTGGTTAATTGAAATAGATTTAATTTTAAAATATTATGTCATAGAAGAAAACAACAACAACAACAACAATAAAAACCTATGAAAAAAAAGCTAAACTGTTTAAGGGAAAGTCTCTTATTTTTCCTGGTTTTTTTGTTTGTTTATTTATCTCCAAAGAGAAGACTATCATGTATCTTCTTCAGACCTGAATTAATAGAAAATTTACACTGAGTACTTACAAGTACACCTTTTATGATAAGCAATTGCAAAAGACATATTTTAGTTTGAAATTGAAACCTAGAGACAGTTTTTTCAGGGCATACTGTAAACCTCAATATTTATTATTTATCACAAATAGTTTTTAGGAAAATTGTATTCAGTTGTTAGTGAAACTTTGTGCTAGATATATCTTTAAAGATCAGCTATTCTGCTCCTCTAGCTTCCACATAAATTACCAAAACAAATTGAAATACAAGTGTATTTCCAAAGATCTCTACAATACTCATTCTCAGTATCATATTCTGGTTCTTTACAATCCTCGATGTTAAGAAATTATACTGAATGTCTGAACTAAATCATTCCTATGATGTTTAATATAATTATTCTGAGTACTTCTGAAGACCCAAGGTTCCTATCCTTGAGGGCAGTGTAAAGAATTATTGATAAGCAAAGATAATTTTAATTTTCTAAATTCATTTATTAAGTCATTCAGGCAAGAGCTTTGAGAAGTCATATTAGTTTAGACTCAAATCCTTTTTTTCCTTCTAATGTCATCACAAACAAGGGTCTTTTTTTTTTTTTTTTTTTCAGTACTGGGCAAGGAACCCAGGGCATTCTACCTCTGAGCTATATCCCCAGCCCTATATTTTTCTTTTTCTTTTTCTTTTTTTTTTTTTTTTTTTCAGTACTGGAGATGGAACCCAGGGGCACTGTTCCTCTGAGCTACATCCCCAGCCCTATTTTTTATGTTTTGGGGGTTTTTTTGAAACAGGGTCTCACTGCGTTGCGAAGGGCCTCACTAAGTAGCTGAAGCTGGCCGTGAACCACAATCCTTCTGTCTCAGCCTCCCGAATGCTGAGATTATAAGCGTGTTCCACCATGCCTGGCTAAGGACTTATTATTTTAGAGCCTTGGTGTTTTCACCTGTAAAGTGGGGATAATTCTTTCAGATTGAACAGATTGTTGTGAAGATGTAAGGCAAAACATATGTAACTTCCAACATGTTGTCTGTCACATACTAAACACTCCTAAATGCAGTGATCTGTATCATTGCGTTTATAGTATTATCTGAGTAATTCATTCATCTGTTAAAAATTTAGTAAATATTTATCAGGCACCCTCAATATTATACTTGCTTGGTTAACTGCTTGTTTTTATCTTGTGCTACAGAATTTGGTTAAAAGAATACAATTTTATCTACATCAAAAATTGTTGCTGGTTTTATAGCAATATCTATTCTGTAATCCTTCTCCCTATGCTACTACATTTAGGAATATGTCAGCTTATGTTAAAAAAAAATAGTTTCTAGCCGGGCGTGGTGGTGCACGCTTGAGACCCTGTTTCCAAATAAAATAGAAAATAGGTCTGGGAGTATAGCCCGGAGGTAGAAAGCCTCTTGGTTCCACTCTCAGTAACACACACACACACACACACACACACACACACACACACACACACAGAGTTTCTGTTTTGGTTGTACTTCAGATAACCAAAATAGAATTGTGACTTACTCAACTTAACCAATGTTTTCTTAAGCTATTTTTATCCATATATCATGGTGGAATGAGTGGTTGCTTTGAACTCAGACTGACTTGGTTCTCACTTTTAGCATTATTAGTTTTTTTTTTTTTTTTTTGGTGGTACTGGGGTTCCTGGAAGCCCTTCTATCTCCGGGCTACACTCCCAGACCTATTTTTTATACTTTTTTATTTGGAAACAGGGTCTCATAAGCCAGCGCGCGCGGCTGGCTTCGAACCTGCACGATCCTCCTGTCTCTGCCTCCCAAGCGCAGGGATTACAAGCGTGCGCCACCACACCCAGCTTAGCATTATTAGTTTTTTACCCAGAAATATGGATTATGCAGCTTCTCTGAGAGTTGATTTCCTAAGCTTTACCAGACCTCATCCCAATTTCTGAGCATAGCTTGAGAGTTAAATAATGTAATATTACCTAGTTTAGCATCTGATGTTAAATTAGCTCCCAATACATGGCAGTTATTATTATTCAATGAAATCATTTAAAATAAGTCAATTTATTCTAAAGATACCATTTCTCCTATAAGTTAAATTTTTCATTAGTCTTGTTTTAATACTTCTTATAATTTTTGTTAAAGTGATTACTTAGCAGAACATCATTCTATACCCTCTTAGATTATTTTTGGCAGCTGAATACTTAAGAAGCATTTAAGAAATTTTTTTAAATGGAGGCAGGTGTTAAAAGTTTTATTGGAAAAAAATCTCTCTTAAATACATGAGTTAAAACAGACCATGGGAAGCTGCTTAATTGTTGATTTTAAGGCTATTTTTCCATTGTCAACATTCTATTTAGTAATCTTGAGGGAAATAGCATCAAAAGCAGACAAAGAAAAATGTTTCACTTTCCTGCAGCTGATTCCCGTGATTGCCTGACGTTTAGTTACATTTGGGCATCTGTCTCAGGAACTCCCATTGTCTGAAACCATATGCAGACTGAAGTGTGCATTGGGGTATAGACATGAGGACAGAATTTACACTTGGATGTGCCATCCAACAGCAGCAGGAGAAGCTGGACAAGCCTAGGATACTTCATACAGTTCATTTAATGAACTGTTACTTTATTATTTTGTAAAGCTTCTGTAATGCACATTTATGATATAAAAAGTGCCTTGCATACTGCTTCATCGGAAGGGGACCTCATTTAGATTAACCTGTGACTTCAACAGCAGGTGGTAGAATGAACCAACTGCTTCAATTACTGCTTTTGCGCATGACTTTCATGTGTTGCTAAGATTATCAGAGGAACCTGATTACATCCCCTTAGACACTATTGTTGGCACGATGATTAAGCTGTTATTTTTTTTTTTTTTAAGACTGGGAACCTAAAAAGCTTTTTGGCATGAGGCAAAAGCACTGTGTATAGAGATCAGTAAGATAGTGTGTATCATTGCCCTGTAGCTTATCTCCACATATACAGCTCCCTGGTGGATCCCTATGATAAACATTATTGGAACAATTAGCTGCTGCTGACACAGAATCCAGACACAATAGCCATGGCCAGCAGCACAGAGCCAAAAATTATGGAGCCAAAACCCATAAAAAGCAACACCAAGCTAGTCTCCCCATTCAACTGCTGTCATAAAACCCTCCCAGTGCTATGTTTGCATAGCTGGCTTCACCGATATGGCACTGTTAACACAAAAGAAGAAGCTGCAGCACTTGTCTTTGTTTAGCTGAAATTACAAGTCATTGAATTAGTATGTCATCTTTATTGTGCTGTCATGCAGCGGAGGTGAGGAAGGCTCTGTAATGGATGGGAGAGTTTGATGGCCTGAAAGACAGGCTCACAGATGGTTGTCGATATAAAACAGTTTTCCCCCTTTAAAAAGGAAGAAAGAAAGGGGGGGAAAAAGCAGAAAGCATGCTTAGAATGGATTGTTACTGATTTGTGGTAAAATACCAAGTGATATTTATTCCCACCTCATATTTAAGAACTTTGGTAGCATAGAGTGTGGGACAAAGAGTTAGGTTATTCCTGAGGAATGTATTTATGATTTAAATAAAGGTGATGCAGCATTTTAGCTTCTTAGAAAGCTGGTATTGTTTTATTCTGGGAAAAATCCTTATAATATTGCTAAACAATTGTGAATGATTCGATCACATGAAAGAGAAGGGTTAACAGCATGCAAAAATTAAGTGAGAATTTTAACAATTTCTTCTAATTATAAGGCATTTATAATTCTGTATATATGTGATTAGATATGTTCTAATAGAAATACTAGGCCATTAATGAGAAAGAGTTTGAGGTGAATAAAAATATACTTTTAGTAGTCTTTCTCTCTTTTTAATCTATAGTTTGGTTGTATTTATGACACACAATTAGACAACTATTTCAGACTGACCTATTTAAAATCAATGAAATAACAAACTGTATTTTATTTTTAAAAGACAAAAGTTCTGTTCCCTTTGATATGACTATTAAGAAGTTTGACTCAGTCTAAAAGGCACTCTTCTTAATGTAACTCTGTAACAACACTCTTTACCAATATTTTATTTCAGCTGGGACTCTAATCCACCAAACACGCAGAATTCAATTCAGGAGCAAACTAGTTACACTTACACAAGTGTGTAGAATTTTTAATGCACAAGTATTTATTGTGGACCACTTTTCCCCTTGTGGACAAAAAAAAATACAAGAGAAAAATTAAAGGGCTGATTTCCTATGGTAAAGTTGAGATAGTTGGATGGAGATATATATGAAAAACTATCATGGGAATGGTGCATATATGACTGTATATACTAAAAATATATTTGATTGTAAGTAAAAAATCACAAGAAATTAAATACAAGGACTATATAATGGTGGAAATCAGCTCTGCTCACGAATGTGCACATTTAGCTTTCTAAATATCTTTAAAATAGCACTTCAGTGTTTTCAGAAAGAGCTATATGAAAGATAAATAAGGAATGTAATGCCTATCTTGGGGTCCTAAATTTATCTGTGTCTATTCAGCAACATTATTACATTTATTAACTTCTTTTATGCTTATTTTGTCTTTATTTGAGAACTGTGATGCTGACTCTTGCAGTTTGTTATGAAAAGTAGCTTTTTGGAAGGAAAACATTGTTAGTGTCTCTGTGAGTTGGGGGGAAATGCTAAAGAGAACATGGATTTATAGTTAATCATATCTAGATTAGAATCTTGGCTCTGACACCTGTCAGCTGAATAACCCTGAGTAGGTTATATAACCCCCTGACCTCTGACTTTCTCATTTGTAAATGTGAATGAGAGTGAGTGGACCAGGAGGAAGGATAAGACAGCAAGTGGCCTGGCCACAGCTTGGAGTGAATTTTATTGGATATAAGGTTGTAACTCACTTTCCCAGTGTCAAAAATACCATCAGTGTAAAAGCCAGGGCCAAAGACCCAAATTCTTTTTACATGGAAATGTAGGCACAGAAAGATACCAGGTTAGAACAGATATGACAGAATGGTGGCTTCTCACTGCCTGTCAAGTCTAAGGAGACAAGGCTCCCTAAAATCTCTTCAACCAACACTAGTTCTAGGGCCCTGAATCTGGATGGCATGGTCTTAGTAAAGAAGACACTTGTGTAGTTGTGTGCACGAAGCCAGGCAAATCATGAGAGTTACCATCCTTTATAATCTAATATGTAAAGATATCAATAAGGGCGAGGGCAGGAAGATGAAGAATGATATATGAAACATAAAAAATGAAGATCTTCCCTCTAAGGAGAAGAAATCAAGTTTAAGGAAGGGGAAGGTCAGATTAATCCAGTGATGATTAGCTTTGAGATGCTAAATTTTGTGGAAGCTACCTTTTTATTTAATCAAATGGGAAGGAACTACTCTGGAAACTATCACAGATCCCTGGATGTCCCCAGAACAGGACTCCTCATTCCAGTGACTACTTGGTGCCAGAAATGGTGGCTGGAATAGGCAGTTTCCTGGGTTGTGTGAGAGATTTGAAGAGATTCAGTTATCTAACCTATGCTTCAAACATCTCCATCTGTTCCATAGTCCCTCAAATTATTCTGCAAAGTGAGTGCAAATTTTTAATAACTGGCAGAATCAAACCTAAAAATGTAGTACAAATTGTCAGAATTCTTTTTTTTAACTTACAGTTTAGAAATCTAGTGAGATAGTATATGTGAAAGACATGGTGTACTGGAAGATACTGATGTACCTGATAACTATTACCCTCTCATGTAATCTGTACAGGAGACTAAATGAGAATTAGTAGTTGTATGTTGAGTTAAATTTTAAAAATACAAATGACACAGATGGTTTACCTGTGGCTTGAGTTGAATGAAGATGGGTATGCTTAAGGTCAAGGGCACCTGAGGTAGAGGGCAATGGGAAGAAGGTGGGATTCGGGGAGAAGGCCCAGTAGAGCTAAAATGACTTATTGTTTTTAACTGTAACTACAGTAAAAGGACCAAATCACTTAGTGTTTATAGATGTCCAAAGTATTATAGCGTGTGCCTTTTTTCTCTCTTCTTTGATTTCATCATTCTCATAAATTTTTAATTCATTTCCGGGATGAGAGCTAGAATAAAGCCAATGAACAAGAAAGCATACCTATTCATTATATTCGAAGAGGACTATTTTTTAAATGTCACACATACACATATTTATATTCTGCTGTTCTAGAGTTATCCTAGAATAGTGTTCTGATGTTTAGGTCACTGGGTCATGTATTTTGTAATATAAGCTGATTTCAGCTGAAACATCCTTTTTTCTTGCAGCCTGCTACTTGTTCTTTTTAAATAAATGTCACTTACTGTGTTTAAACTGCCTTTTGGCTCTCTGCTCTTCCCTTTTTCTCTGGTCTTTGCATTTTGCTAAAGCCATGTGATTGAATGAGAATTGGATGATAATTTGAAATGATCACAGTGTTATAACCTTGTCAAAATCAACTGGAATATGTTTAGCAATTATTTTAATAAGCGATGCTACATAAGTAATTCTATCATTCTTATTTTTATTTACCAAATGTATAAACAGTAACTGAATACATCCATTCCATCCAGTCTATTATAAAAATATAATTCATTTTTCTGCTGTGGCTTGTGTGTGTCCTCATGAACCTTTTTTTTTTTCATTCTGTACTTTGTACCTCTTAATACTATTGCCTCCTATGGTGTTATACCTGTACAGATAAATACGTGAAAATATATTCCAGATATTTCTCTATCTCCAGCCTAATTGACTTTTAGCGTTGGACTTCAGAGTCACATAAAACTTAGCTCCTCTAAGTCAGAAGTCACTGACTTCTTTTTCAGTCCTTCCTTTTAGGCCAGGACATTGTAATTGTCCTGGCATCTATTCGTCTGGAGTACAAAGCCGCAGAAAACTAAACTTTTAATGAACGGGAGCATTTACCAGCACTCTGACTTTAAGCTATCTACTCAAGATGGTTTGTAAATACTTTATGATCTGTTTGTCTCAAAAGTCCCTTCCCTCACCCCCAGACCAGCACCTCCTTTGATTCGGCAGCTGTGTGAGCCCTTGAGTCACTCTTCATTTGCTGTGTTAGTCAGCTTTTCACCACTCTAACCAAAATATCGGACACAAACAACTCGGAGAAGAAAATGTTCATTCTGGTTCATGGTTTCAGAGGCTTCAGTGCAGAGTCAGGTGGCTCTATTGATTTGGAAGTGGGAGTATGTGGTATAGGAGGCTGCTCAGTTCATGGCAACTAGAAAGCAAAATGGAGGGGTAAGGAACAAAATATAGTCACCCAGGTCACACTCCTAGAGACCTTTTTCCTCCAATCATGTCCCACCTGCCTATAATCTCTACCACTTCCCAGTAAATTCAACTTTCAGTGGCATAATCTATCCATTTTGGTCAGAGTCTTCTTGATCCAATCACTTCCTCAAAGCCACTCCTCTGAACACAGCTGCTGCAATTGTACCAAGTCTTCACCATGGGAGTCTCTGAAAGACACTCTAATTCATCCTTCCCCTGGCTCCCAAGGGTCATGTCCATCTTACAATATGAAATGCATTCAGCCCTAGGAGGCCTCATAGCCTTAACAGCTTCTCAAAAATGTAAGACTAAGTCTCCTCTAACTCTTAAAGCAAATTTTTAGCTGCAAGCCCCTGTAAAATAAAAAACACAAGTTACATGCTTCCACCATATGATGGCATGGAGTAAACATTCCTATTCTAAAAGGGAGAAGTAAAGAGACAGAAAGGAAGGATCCGACCAAAGCAAGATGGAAACCCAGCTAGGCAGACATTAAGTCCAATAGCTCCACCTCTGGCACCAGGACAAAAGATGGTGAGACTTGAGCTGGGAAAGCTGCCACTGCACTGCCCTGCCCTGCCCTTAGGGCCTTGCCAGTTGCAGCCTACATGGCTCTCCCTTGGGCTGCCTCTGCTCAGTGCTCACTGGTTCTGCTCTCTGCAGCTTTTCTTGGCAGACATTCCAAGTTCCTGGCATCTCTAATTTTTATGGTTTTCCTTCCCTTTTACAGCTTCACATATTACCCTCTTGGGAAATGCTTGCAAGGATCTGCCCCTGACACACTGCCAGGCCTCTCAGGCCTTCCTTTGAAATCTTTCTGAATGCCTCCATGACCCTGTAACTCTTGCATTCTTTATGCCTGCAAAACAAGCATAAGGTGAACAATGCCAAGATCTGCTGCCTGCAGGAGCAATAGCCGGGCTCCTTTGGACCAGGGTTGCAGAGACCTCTGAGTGCTAGACATGTGAGCATGGTGAAACAAAGTCTGGGGAAACAGGTGACCCTGTGGGAATAGGCCACCTGGCCCTCTCTTTTCAAGGCAAAATCTTTCTAGCAAGTTTTTACTTTTATGCCCTTGAGCCTAGGATGGGGTGGGGTCTTGTCATTCCTGATATGCCTTCAGGGCATTTCCTAATGTTTCCATGGAAAGAACCTGCCCCCCCCTCTCTCCCAGCCTGCCTGCCTGCCTGCCTGCCTGCCTGCCTGCCTGCCTGCCTTCCTTCCTTCCTTCCTTCCTTCCTTCCTTCCTTCCTTCCTTCCTTCCTGTGTGTGTTACTAGGGAGCATTCTACCTCGAAGCTATACCACCAGATCTTTAAAATTTTTTTTTTAATTTTTTACTTTAAAACAGGGTCTCATCAGATAAGTGAGAGTTTCCCTGATTTGCTAAGCCTTATCTGAAACCCGAGATCCTCCTGTCTCAGCCTCCCAAGTACTGGGATTATACACATGCCAAGAAAGTGCTGCCGGGCTAAGTATCCACCTTTAACTTCTCCTTCCCCCTTGACTTCTCATCTGCCCCTCCCAGAACATTCAAAGACTCCTGTCTCTAACAAATTCTGAATATACTTCTCAGCCTGGCACTCAAGAACTTCTGTATCTTGGCCAGCTTTTATTTTTACTTTTAATCTCCTATAAATTCTTTGGAACAGAGGCTATATTTTTATAATCCTACCCATTTTTTCATGAAATTATACCCATAAAATTCATTTGAAATGCCATCTCTTCTGATTCTCCTAGTACAATGTCACTTTTTCTTCTGTGAAGCTCACCCTCTAACATTTTCTAACTGTTCAATAGTCCTAATCATATGAATATTTGAAGATATTTTTATCCCCTCTTTCTTTACCAGCTTTGCCTGGCTTAAATAATACTCAAGAACAATAATTATTAAGCTGAAGCAACTACTTGAAGTTTATGATGTTTCCTCACTCAGTTTTGGTAAATACTTCTTTAAATACAACATGCAATTATAATGAATAGAATTGCAAGGGTCTCAGACAACCTAATTAAATGTAGTCTGTGTAACTTTTAAAAACTATGTAATGAATACATTTTTATCATCTTGGGTTGAGTATGGAGATAAGCATTCTGCATTTAATCTTTGTGCTCACATTTTAGGACCCCAAATTATTTACATGAGGGTGATGTAAACTTTAAGTGGGGCAAATTTCCCAATTTGAGTAGATATACAATCTTCTACAATATAACCTGAAGTATAAGGATAACCTCACATTTTATACTGAGAACAATTAGAAAAATAGTTAAGGGCTTTGACACAAAGAAAAATATGAGTTTTATATGACTATTGTTTAATTGAGGGCAACTGATTCAAGAGCTAAATCTCTATATGGAAAGAAAGCACAAATCTACTTTTGTTTATTAGGGCGTGAACCAACTTCCTAGCCTTGCTCAAGTGGAGGGAGGGGCAAGGGTATTTACAGTGGTGGAAAGGTCTTATTCACCCCCTGACTTCATGCTCAGCTAAACTTGGAAATGCAATTGGGTTATTTTGTATAAATAAGCAAGAATGCTGGAAGAAACTAAATATCTTCATAAAACAAAACATTATGATACCAGAAACCCTTAGGAATAGCACTAATGCTTTTAAATGAAGGTTTTATTTGTCTCTGAGCTGCAAAAAGGAGTCACTAATGAGATGTCATTTAAATTCTAACACCTGTTTAATGGCAGTTTTTCTCTATCCCCAAAGAGTAACTGTTTATGAATGTTTGCAGTTTTCCAAGTGTATCTACAAGAATTGTTTTTTCATAAACAATGTGATGCCTTTTTCCTCATATGCTGCACTCACGTTACAACGTATGATGAAAATTGTTAGTTGTGGCATTTTTGTATTAGATAGTTCTCTAAGATAGTGTTCATTTCAAACACTGAAACTTAAAATTTTATAATTCACATAGTAAATATTTATCAGAAACTTCATGTTTTACAAATGTGCAAGTATATATTGGTATAAGAAAAATAAAACTCCTAGAACTATTCTTTACTAAGTAAGATTGAAAAGACATTGGTGGAAATATGTTTCCCCCTGTATTCCCTGTTATGAAAAGAAAATATATTCATAAAAGAACATACATACACATAGGTTTCTAAGAGTTAAAGAAAAGAAATGCTTATTCGCTTCTTTTCTAAGACAAGTAAATAACAAAAAAAAGTTAGAAATGAGAATTTTGGTACCAAGTTTTTGATTTTATAAATTTCTTATTTGTGTAGAGAATCCATGCTAACTCCGCTGCTGTTTTTCTCTATAATTTTCTAGAAATTAATAGTAGTAACAGATACTATTATGGCTAAATATATGAAAATTTATTTACTATTGGAAATATTTGTTTTTAAGATCTATCCCTTTGAATAATTTATAGTAGTTTATATTGGCTGCTTTCATGGTTTGCATTCTTTAATAAAACTACTTGTACTTCAGTAAAATAAATGACATATAAATGTATTTAAATAAATTATCACTGTCTTGAGAGATTCAAATATAATTAATTTTTTCAGAGTAGCAGAAACTTTAGGCCATTGATTTTTGTCCAAATGATTATATGAGATCTCAAAAACATTGGCTTATAAAAATCTTCACGGAATTTTTCCTTTAAGAATATACATCTTTGACCCAACAATAGCCAGAGCTTTGCTTCCTTAGTATGTGGATATTTGACAAAGCAATGTCTGTTTGTGTTAGGAAAACAGCAGCCCCTGATAAAAATGGAGACTGGGAGCATGGTTAAAATCTGCTATAGAACTCTTTGGGATTTAAGCTGACTGCACCAGTCTTACTGAAAAATAGAATGGCAAAGACATAAAATGCTCAAAGTATGAACTTGAACAGTTCTATAAAACCTAAATGTTCTACACATTAAAGGAGGAAAAAATGAAATTGTTGTAGATGTGATTGGATTTTCCATTATGCTAAAATCTATTCAAAATTTCTTCCTCATGATCATTATTCTTTACATTTCTTAGTACAAAATCAGTTTCTCACTTTCCTTCTTGAGATCCCTCCCTCCATGAGATTCTTAATTTAAGGTACTGTTTTGAATGAACAAAAGAACTGGATGTTTTTTACTTTTTAGAAATACATTGTTGTATTTCCATTTCTATCATCTATCTCACACACAAACACACACACACTTTCTCCATATGTGTGAGTGTAAAATGCATATACATATATGTACACATATACTAAGGAACTTAAGAGTATATACTTGTTCCTGGTTTACGCAGCTTTTATTTATAGATAGAATCTCAGTATTTAATCATCAGTATGTTCTAATTAGCCCCTAGGTTTATTCATGATCAGTTGACATATACCTTGCACTGAGCCTAGGGAAATAAGCATATTCTTTTTTCTTTGCAGTTTCTTCCTTGCCTTATGAAAGCCAAATATCCATCTGTATGGAGAGATGAATCAGCAATCCATACAATATCTATGCATCATACATATTTCACAAGGAGGATATTATGGTGACTGCAAAGTTCTTACAAAAATAATATGGAAATCCGGAACTTGATGTGGAGTGTCAGAGAGCCTCTTACTATTATTTACCTTATCAGCTTTTGCTCTCTGAAATCAATGGAAGGGCATCAAGTTCAGCTAATCCATATTTCTGAGTATGAAATTGAATTTATAGTCTGTAGTATGTTGACTACCGCTCGCATTTAAGGCATAATTGATTTTTATTGAAAAGCCAGCAGGCACATCAAAAATTTCCACAAACCACAAGGATGTTAAATTTTACCCTGTTTAGATAATAGTGTAGCTTTATTTATCCTTTAAAACGAAGCTTTTATATTTATATCAGCAAATGCTATGGAAGTGTGACTGATACCTTGAGAAACCATCAATCCATGGTTGTGTGAAACTGTACTGCACAGAAATAAGCAACTTTATATTTCTAAGGTAAATGTCTATGGTTGGTTTGTTTTAAGGATAAATGGATAAATGGAATAATAAATCTAGCACCATATCATGTCATGTGGCAAAGTTATGTTTTGTTTTGTTTTTCCCACTGAAACAATAGCCTGCACCCTTATTTCTTTTCTTCCCTACATTTCGTCTGCATCTCCTTTTCCCCTCTGGTTTACAAATTACATATTTTGTGTCTGCATTAATTGCTTATTCATGTGAAATGTAATTCTTCAAGAAAAAAAACCTATTTTTTCTATTTTCGAGTAGTCAGTCTTACTATGTATAATACTTTATTTAGTTTCACTCAAATATTCCCAGTCTGTGTGCTAAGCCCATTTATTTATTCTGAACTAAGAGTTATGATAAGAAGAGTCTACACTGATCCTGCCAACAAAAGTGTAAACCCAATGTCAGCTGCACTATGGACTTGTAAAGATCAAGATTTGCCTTTTCTTAGCAAAAACAAAATAATAAAAAAAAAAAGAGGCGGGCCTCATTGTTTGTTTCATCCTTCTTTCTGTAATCCTACAGCAGTGATTTCATGGGGGAGGCAGTATCGCATTCTAAAGAGAGTTTTGGAAATCTGTAGTGATGTGTTTTTACAAGAATGGAGGAGCCAGTGTCACCGCAGACTTTTAGGTGGAGCTAAAAGAAGATCTGCAGCCTGCAGAGAGGTCGAAAAATAAATCATCCCATGCTTGTAGGACTTTTGAGAATGCTAACAGACCTGTATGTAGTTAAAACGCCTATTTATGGTTATCTACACTTAGGTCCCATTTCCGTCTAATACATAATTATACGATTTGTTCCATTGTTTAATGTACGTTAAATTTCCAGGAATCAAACTATCATGTCAATTAAGAGAAAATTATCACTTTGAAATTCATCAACTCTTGGTCACCAATGACAACGCTTGTGGTTTTTGCTGCATCAATACAATAATTTTACTTTGTGTTGTTAACTGATACATTTGCAAATTTACAATGATTCACTACACAGATATCATCACTTGGCTTCTTCATGTCTTCATTTTGTAGCAGTGAATGAGTATTTACATTTCAAAATATGTACTATTTTAATATGAAGTACTTTCTTTTTATTTCTCTTTTATTTTGTAGTTGGGGCATTGTATCAAGGTTTAAGTGATGTTCTTAGAGTGGTTATAATACCTATGAATTTCATTTCAGTATAGTAAATGAGTTACAAAATATTTGTTGTGAAAAGAAGGCACCAGGTCTGTTAAGGCTGAGAACAATTGCCTTACGGCATCGAGGCATGTGTGCATAGGTTGGAAATTTTTCAGTGGTAAATCTAAAGATTATCTTAATAAAACAATTATTTCCAAGAAGGAAAATAGTATCTCAGGGATTTTTAAATATGCAGTGATAAGTCCTTAGTGCCTACCTTTTTATGTGTATGGATGAAGAGTGTTCAAAACAATTTGTCATATGCACAGAAATACAAAAGATGAAACCTAAAGAGATTATACATTAGTCTCTTAAGAGTAAAACTGGCGGAGAGAAGCAGTATACCTTTCACAGAGGCAGATATTTTCAAAGCAATGTGTGACAGGTACAGGGACAAATCCCGTTAATAAGTAAGAGGATTTGTGCCTGGCTCTGTCACATGCCACTTTGAAAACCTACCCTCAAACTGTCTATAAATTTTCATGCCTATCTTTTTCTACTTGCTTTTTCCAAAGCATCTGATTTTTTTTTGTTCACAATTTCTCCCTGCTTTCTTTCATTGCATCCTTTAATATTTTTTAAGAGATTTGGTGTGTGTTTTGTGGCTATTTTATTATTAGCGCAGGATTTGCTGTGTGTATTCTTTTTCAGTATGTTTACTGCTCTGTTTTAAGGCATTTTTGCATTTCTTATGACTTCTAAATATGCAACAAAAATCCCCCTCATTGAAATTAAGGAGCGAGAGTCATTTATTACATTGGTTAGCAATTTCTTTTAATATATAGTTATATTAAAAATTAATGCTGTGATATTGTGAATACTAAACTATGTGGAAAGAAAAAAGCGGCTTAGTATTTTTAGTTGTGAATTTTTGAGCAATCAGTGATTAAGCTTGGAACTATTTAAATTGTTATAAAATAGAATCCAAACAAATTTCATTACTAAAGAAAACTGGGCTAACTCTGACGTGGACCTTGACCTTGCTGTATTTATCACATGTAAATTCGATGATGTTGGAAGAAGATCACAAGCATTTGTAGGAGATTTTCATTCTATATGTTGGTTTTGGCTCAATGCAGTGTTATTTATACCCTGCCACTTATTACTTGTCTTTTGGCAATAGGTAATCTGTTATTGGAATAAAAGAATTCTATGGCAACTCTTCTTCCATAAAACTTTTGACTCTAAATATGAGTCTGAAAATTTTATTGGTAGGAATCAGTTTCTTATAATTTTGTTTTTGTTTTTTTTTTTTTTTGGTGGTACTGGGGTTCCTGGAAACCCTTCTACTTCTGGGCTACACTCCCAGACCTATTTTATATTTTTATTTGGAAACAGGGTCTCAAGCCAGTGCAGCTGGCTTCGAACCTGCACGATCCTCCTGTCTCCACCTCCCAAGCGCGGGGATTACAAGCGTGCGCCACCACACCCGGCTAATTTTGGTATTTTTAAGAGGCTAAATTCTGAGAAGGTGAGGGAGAGAGAGAGAGAGAGAGAGAGAGAGAGAGAGAGAGAGAGAGAGAGAGAGAGAGAGGTGTTTTAAGATAGGAAGTTCCAAGAAGATAATCATTGCTCTATGGAATCTGTTTTTCTCTTTCAAGAACTTTGATGATTCATTGAATCTCTTGAATTGGAAGTATTTTCTGAAGTACTATAATACATGTGACATCATTTTCTTTCCTCATCTAAAAGCACAGAACTAGGCTGTCCTTCCACAGTATCCAACAGCTGGATTAAAAGTAGAGAATGAAGCTGATCTGCCATATGGTTTATCTACATTAAACCCAACATCTGGATATTTTTAAAACATTCAGATGACTGGCTGAGTTTTTACATTGCATCTGCATATTTTTGGCACTTCTTTGATCACACCTGCTGTGTATGTGTATGCGTGTGTGTGTGTGTCTGTGTTTAGAAGAAAGAGGAAAGATACTGCTGACGCAGATAAAACTAGCCAGAAAGTAGAGCAAATGAGCTTTGAATTTCTGTATCTTTTTCTGAACATCCAAATTTGAATGAAAGGGTCAAATAGCTCAAGTCCGAACTGTAGAACATCTCTGAAAGTCAATGACAAAGTATAGAAGAATAGCTTCTTATGGCATTCAACTTCATAATATCAGTACATACAACTCTCTGGAGGGCAATTAGAGACCACCAGGCTAAAATCAAGTTAAACTTTAGGCCCTTATCTGTGTCGCTGAGGAAAAATAATCAAGACAGTATGTTTTCTAATATTAAATAATTATTTTTTTCTTAAAAATGAGTTTAGATAGCTGTGTGCAAAACTGAGAGTCCTCAACATAAAATGGCACATGCCTATGTGGAAGCATCACGTGAGGATGCTAAGAAAAAGGTAACCACTTGTTTAGATTGTCCATTTAGTGAGCAACACAAATTCATATTTATGAGGACTTTTGAATTTTTAAATCTCTTTCATAGTCATAGTCTCATTACACCCACTTGATACTAAAAACCTTCCTGAAACTCTGGGTCTTCTCATCCTTAATTTGGTGAGATTTCCTCTACTCCATAAACCAAGATGGAAATGAGAAAGAAACATATTTATGTAGTAAATCTAGTGTGATATGCACTATATCAAGTGATATCATTTTATTTACTTTTCACCATTATTTTGGGGGTAAGGAATAGAAAAACAGAATTTGCTTTACCTATGACGGATTGTGTTTGAACACCGCCTCTGCCACACAATAGCTAGCCATGTATCTTTCATCAGTTCCTTTGAATAATTTCTGAGCCTCAGCATTCTTATATATAAGATGAGAGAAAAAAAATCTACCTGAGATGCTTATTATGAAAACTGATATTATATATACTAAGTATTTTTGACTATGCGTTAATTAGCGCCTGGTTAATACTCAGTGCTCATTAACTGCTGTTTGACATTTTATAGATTAAAAAACAAACAAATAGAGAAAGAGTTAACAGTGTTTATGAAATGAGGATGTCCTTAAAGGAGATATGGGGGGCCATGTGTATCTCAAAGTCTATGCAATACCCTTTTCATTATCCTCATATACATAAACATTTCCACAGTCCTTTTGATTTTATAAGATTAATTCCAAACAGTATTTACTTATTTATTTATTTATTTATTTTGCAGTACTAGGGATGAAACTAAGGGGACATTCTACCTTTGAGTTACACCCTCAGCCCTATTCTTTATTCTTTTTTTGAAACAGGGTCTCACTTAGTTGCAGAGGGCCTCACTAAGTAGCTGGGGCTGGCCATGAATCTGAGATCCTCCTGTCTTTGCCTCCCAACTACTGGGATTACAAGCGTTGGCTGCCATGTCTGGCCCAAACAGCACTTCTTAAGTTATACAGTAATATCACATGTTATCATTTCTTACCCTTGAAATGTTATTTCAATGTAATCTATAAATACATATTAATGGTCATATTGATAGTACCAAATGGTTCTATAAAAACCTGAGAACGATGTATTGGATCAAAATATATATTTGCATTACTTGTGCTATGCCTTATCAACAGCATCACCAATCTTAGAAGGAAGTAGGATCAAAGTTCTCACTTTGTCACTATATGTCTATATGGCTCTGGATTATATGATTTAACTTTAGAAATGTTGTGAGCCCACTTTATCCACCAAGATCCTGGTATTAACCAAACACAGTTCCTACCCTTAAGGAGAATCTTGTCTCATGGAGAATATCAGGCCAGTGCTTGAACATAGAATAAAGTCTACTAAGTTAAAGTATAGGTTGGTTGCCTTTGGGGGAACTTGACAAAATGTGAAATTCCAACAAAGGGAGTCCTAGAAGCCTGTATGGAGGAAGTCTCAAATGAGAAGGCCCAAAGGGATGGTGAACATTTGGGAAGCAGAGATAAGCAGACTCCTCAGAGGCCAGAGAGCACTGAAGTCTTTGAGAAGTAGCTCTGTTCTTTGATAAGAACATTAGGCATATTTAGAAGGAATAGTGACAGATGACACTGAAATTACATGTTTATTTCTCCCAATTTATAAATGGTCATGCTAAAGACAGTGAATCTTAGGCAATGTCAATGAGGTAATTTTTAGATATTTGACCATGACTTAAATGATGAGTATTAGCTTAAAAAATAATTAGAGCAAGGATTAAGAGAAGATGGATTGGCATAGGGAAATTTGGATTTAAGAAAGGTGATAAAAATTAAACTGTGTGATGTGTCATGGATTTGCATGACATTTTCTTTAAGATTGTTAATCAGCGAATAGGTTGGCTGAGCACAGTGGCACACACCTGTAATTCTAGTACTTGGGAGACTGAGACAGGAGGATCATAAGTTCAAGCAACTTAGGGAGACTCTGTTTTAAAATTTTAAAAATGAGAGCTGGGGGTATAGGTTGGAGTTAGAATGTACCTGGGTTCAATCCCCAATACAAAAAAAGAGAAAAAAAATCAATAAACAGGATTTAATTTATTCTATAGTCCTTTCTCAGCCTTTGATTTTGAGCCAATATTTTCAAGGTTGTGTTCCATTAAATATCTAGTTGTGCTAGGCACCAATGTGTCCTATGTCAGTTAAAAGAAATTTAACTGAGTTCTGTGATGGAAAATTTGGAGAAACACTTAAATACTAGTAGAGGTTCTTTTTGGCAGGGCTTTTCAAAATGTATTCTTAGGTTGAAAGCATGTGGGTATTGTTCTCCAAGATTATATAGACCTAAAACTGTTCTAGTTTATATCTTTTGGCATAACAGTTAAAAAAGAGTGTCCTAGAATGCTTGTGAGGTTCTTTATTGGAATTATAATAGGCCTTGGTTCTCTCTGTTTTAAATGATCTATGCAGTGCAACTTTAGAAATTTAGGTAGTATATGCAAGAATTTCAATGGAGTATTTTACCCTGATCCTTAAAGACAGAGAAACCTGTTAAGTCATGCATTTAGATCACTCTGCATACTGCTCATGTTTTGAAGCAGAATAGTTGTTTTTCTGATTTATTCAAGGAGAAGTTGGCACTTTTGTGGTGGACTAGAATGGCACCTAACCTTTATGTGAAAAGATAATTCTTTTTGACTTATCAGACATCTTTTAGAGGGAGCGATACACAGAGCAGTGAGACAGGAAGAGCCAATTGACTAGACAGCAGACTAAGGCCATCAACCCCTGGCTATCAGTGAAGGGGTAGATGTCATGACCAGCATGTCCACATATCTATCAAAGGAAGCTTGGGATGATCTCTTCAGTAAAGATGAGTTTTAAGGAGAGTCTTAAGTAATATATGACACTTGTCAAAGGAAAATAAGAAAATTGTTCCAGATGGTTGAGACTGTGAGAAGGAGGTGAAGAGGTCAGGGGAGACCATGACTAGAAAGAAAGGAGAGGAGTAGAGAAAATCCTTGGGGACTTGGACAGGTAACTTAAGTTTCATCTGAATGACAATGAGAATCTAGTCAAGAAACTCAAGAAAAAGAAATGCTAAGCTCCTTATCATGCAAAAACAATCTTTTAGAGAGATATCATTCTGAATTGACTAGAAGGTGTTGGCAGGATGGAATCTGTAATAAAGTAGCATAACGTTTAAACTGAGATCCAAGTGTGATGTGCGATGCATGCTGTGGCTGGTCGCTTTCCCCTTTTGCCACAGCCTGTTTACACCTTACTGCTGAATGTACTAACAGTTCCCTCTACTGTCTACTAGCAAGATGGTGAGAGTACAGTCAACACTGCTTGATTTAGTGTTAGCAATTTTAACCATCTTAGAGAAACACTGAAACAAGGCATATGCTTTTTCATTAACTACTCTCTAGACTTGGAAGCATGACAAGTTTTCAGTGTATTGGTTTTGAAAAAATCAAAACCTACCTCATCAAAAATGAAAAGTATTTTATTCTAACCAAGGCTGATCTCTCTCAAATCTGCTAGAACAAAAACAGGTGTGTCTATTTCTACTCATTCATGGTATTTGAAAGAAAAACAGTAAAGGGTACAAGGTCCAATGTCAGCGCTAACAGCTTATCTCAGCAACCTGGCTCTGAAGGCTATGCATGTATCCTGAGGCTACAACATTCTGGCTGTGGGACTTTGGCCAAATTATTCATTTTTGCTTTTTCTTATTTTATTCATTTTAAAAATAAGATTTTCACTACAGAATTGTTGTTAGGATTGAAAAATATAGCACATGTAAATATCTCAGAATAGTTCTGGGGACTTGGTAAGATTCAAATTCTATAGCTTTAGTTCTCAGAATTTTTTTATTCACTTATTTAACCAAAAGGTATTTATTGATAAGTTTTGAGTGCTGAAGATACAATAGTGTACAAAACAGAAAAAGTCCTTGCTCTGCTGGAAGTTACATTCCACTTAGGAAAGACAGTAATAAATAAGCAAGGGACATATAATATATCAGCAACTGATAAATGCTATGGCATTAGGAGTCAAATTACTGGTTTTTTAATCATTGGTAGTTTTCCTAGACAGCCTGAATCTGTGATTGATTGATCTACCTGGTGATTGATGTATTTCTTTTTTGAGCAAAAATGAAGGCAGATCCCTACCAGCCAGAGTACAGCATGATGATCATATAATTTATGGACCAAACCAAGCCTTTTTTGAGCATAAAAGAGGAGTTGTATGTATTATATAGGAAAAACAGGTAAAAATCTAGACTGTCTCAGTCTAGATGTCATATAAGGGATTATGTAATTATGCTGGTTTTCAGAGACTTGAGCAAAAGACTTTCAGGCAGGCATAAGTGACATTAATGTGTTTTGGTATAGGCACCATTAGGCCAAAATGATAGCCAAAGTTCTCAACATCTGGCCAGGGTAAGATATATGGTAGCCAAAGGTCAAACCGTTTTTTATCAATAAAGATCTCAGAGTCAAATGAGAAGACCATTGTCCTATGGAAGGAAACTTCCAAGTGTGGCAATTTTACCCTTGGGCTGCCCATTTGCAAGGCAGGTCTGCAGGTGATGTGGGCAGTCCTGGGTTTGATGACCTGAATCCAGAAGGGTGGATAGTTAGTTGTGGTGGGGCTAATGTGCTTATTCTTTAAGGAGCTCACTGTCAGCCCACTCCAGAAAAATGGGAGGATAATTGCTGGCTTAGTTGGGTTTGGTGAATGGTAGGGAGTAATTCTAGATAAGGTGTGAGTCCTCAGAGTTCTCCAGCTCATCCTTGATGAGTACCTGTTCATTCAAGGGCTGAGTCTACCTTCTCTTAGGAGTCTCTCTACCTTGTTTGACTCCTATAACTAGGAATAGATAAAGTCCCTTGATAATTAAGTCATTGGTTATTTTGCCTCTTCTTTCTTTTGCTTCTTTTTGTGGTACTGAAGATTGAATCCAGTGTGGTTCTACCTCTAAGCTACACTCCAGCCCTTTTTATTTTTGAAACAGGATCTCAGGAAGATACTGCACACTGTTCTTGAACCTGCAATCTTCCTGTGGCAACCTTGCAAGTGTGGGAATTATGGAGTGTGCCACCACACCTGGATCATTGGCTAGTTTTCTATACAAGAAGAAAAATGCTATGGGTCTCCTAGAAAAAAAATGGTTTAAAATTTTAAATAAGTTTGAATCAAGTAACAACGGATATTAGGCCCTTTTCTCTTTATCTCGAGTCAGATGCTTGTTGTTGGTTATTGGTAAAGGTAACCAAAGCTCCCAAGTGTATAATATTTTAAAGTGTAAAAGAAACCTTTAAATTTTAAATTTTTTCTCAGTGATGCAATGTCTTTATCAGATGTGTTGTTCAAGTATCAGCATAGGCTTAAAAAAAAAAAAACTGGTAACACTGTTTTACAGGTATTGAGATAGTATATAACTTAAATAGGAAAGTTATGGGGGAGAGTCCAGACTAAATTCTGGGCTGGTTTTATCCCTACAATTCTCTCTGTCCTCAGAAGCACAGCATTCCAGTCTCTCAACGTGCATTAAAAACAACCATGCTTGCTTAAAAACTTTTGAAGTATTGTTTTGTTTGGACTGATTTTTTTTAATATCTATTCTTTCTTTGGCAAAGGAATTAATTCTTTCTTTCTTTATACCTCTATATAGTCACCTAAATATAAATTAACTACTTTTTGAACAATGTAAAAAACTTATTCACTACTCTAGATGCAAAACGAGTATAAGAAATAAGAAATGGGCAGTAGACCTTTTATAACAATGGCTATAATTTAATAATTTCCACATAGAAGATATTTCTGACAATTATGCAATCTTTGTTCAGTAATAACATTCTCATTGTTCCAGGAGACCCATAGAATTTTTCTTCTTGTATAGAAAACTAGCCAGTGATCCAGGTGTGGATCCATACACACTCCATAATTCCCATACTTGCAAGGAAGATTGCAGGTTCAATATATATATATATATATATATTTGTTATAGTTTTATTCCCCAAACAGAACTTGGCTCTCTTCAAGGGCTTACTCTCATACATGTTTGCTGCTCCTCTCAGGTGCACAGTGAAATAATTCAGAACACCAGAAATAAGATTGTGCATTGTGAATCACACTGACTGAGCTCTAATCTCTGGTCCTATATCAAACCAACTGCACGGTTTGGACATGCCATGTTCCATTCAGCTTCTGTCTGTGTGACTCCACAGCAGTGGCTGTTGTGCATTGCTGTGAGAACAAAATTCCTTTGCTCTCCCCTTAACTCATTCACCTGATATTTGTGGCTACGTACTATGTTCCAGACACTGTTCTGGGTTTCAGGGAAAATAGGTGAACAAGAGAGTTGTGGTGCAGGTCCTTAGGACACTTGTATCCAAGTAAGAGAGAAACAGAGACAAATGTCAACAAATAGAAAAATTGCAAATTGCAGCATGTGCAACACAAAGAATAGAGTCATGAGATGGAAGGTGGAAGAATCATGTTGTTACGTGGGTAGAGAGTCTTCCTTGATCCCATCCACTTCTGTAGCTCTAGTGCCTGAAGTATTGTGTGCAATCAATAACGGAAATTGAATGAATATATAAAATAAAAAAGAATGAAAATGCTTTTAAGGAATGCTTTTAAAGAGGTAAGACATACATTAAGATATAAAATGTGAAAAGAACTGGTCATGTTAAACATAGGAGAAAAGCACTTTCCAGGTAAAGGGAGCAGCAGGAGCAAACATCCAGAGTAGGAATAGAAGTTTTTCTCTCTCTGCTTTGACACTGGATGGAGAGGGAAAAAAAAATGTCCCTTTAGAATATGAAGCCTATGACTTGCAGTAATGTGAGTTTAGAATTTATAATTAAGATAAATGGGTCCCAGGCCAGGACATTATGTAGGAAAAAAGTTTCTCTGGAGGGACATTTTTCTCAACTTAGGCTACATAGAATAGGCACAGATAATGGCCTCCTAAAGATGAGGCTGCTCTTTCAAATTACAAAATATGATATACTGTGCCCTGAGTACAAATTCATAGACATGACAAGTGAAAGGATGAGAGTCACAACAAATCCCGAAAACAGAAAATTTGATGAATATTGAGCATGTTTAAAATTAATGATAGCGTTAAGACTCAAGCTATATACAAATATGCAGTAAATAAAAAATATTGTAATATAGATTTGGATACCTTTTACTCTGTTTTTGTTAATTACTATGAAATACATATTAATGTCACCATACATGCAGCCACCTAACAATAGGAATACTTCAGTACATAAAACTCTGACCTTATATTAGAGTTGACAACTGTTGTCCATTTACCCATATTAGTAGCATAATTTCTTTCCCTGAAAATTTAATTTTTTATTGCTTTATTTAATGTGCATTTAAGTTCTTCACCATGTTGCAGCATGCACACAATGGTCTATATTTAGTATGATCTAAAAAGACAAAGGAAAAACTAAGAGCAGAGGCCTGTGATCGATTGTACATTTAAACAAATGTACTACAGATTGAGACAAATGCGCCAAGCGTGTGTGTTTCAATCACTGTATCATCACACAATTGAATAAACACACATGTACAATACGATGTTTAATTGAGTGCAGCAAGTACATTTATTTTAGTGATTGCATCATTGCATATTTAAGCAAATGCACTGGGCTCACTTAGGTGAAGCTGAAGTTCTGGGAACATGTACAAGTTTTGAAGCTTTCACTGGCTTTGCTTTGACAGATCATGGATACCCAAGATTTTTAAGTGATTGAAATGAACTGCTTTATTTCATAAAAATTACTTCTAATAGACTTAAATAAATTCAAAAGGAAATCTGGTTATTAGTGCCCTAAGGAAAAACACAAACTTAAGGTCTAAATGTTTCTCATAAAATGGCATTCTGATCTCAGTAAGGATGAAACAGGACATTTCCTCTTTGCAGGAACAGCTTTTCTATCACCATCTCGTGTGGAAACTGCAGTTCCAATTCTTTAGGCATCAAGCATTGGACTCATTTTGCTTTGGGACTGTTTGCACAGCTTCAGTCAAATTCAATATTGCCTCGTGCACGCATGCACATCTGAGGACCAAATCTGGGCTATTAGGTCTAAAGACCCAAATGGAGCTTACTAGATTCTTTCATGCCTCCTTCATGCTCTATTTACATAGATGTTCTTTTTCAGAATTGCTGCTATATACAAATTTTTATGTCATCTCCATTAGTAGCATCTTGAATCGAAGAAAAAAGAAAACAAATGCTAAACAGTAGTGTTTGCCTTACTGTATCAGCTGTCTAACAGCTGTTTGTGTTCCAGGTGTGATGGACAAGTGGGAATGCCTGTTCAGTACCAGGTACTCCAAAGGAAGTTGCTCAAGTAACAAGTTTTATATTGTGTAATCTTTTTTCTTTGGATGTATTGACTTGACTTCAATTGCTTTTGCTTAATTGGTACTTTTTTTATCCATGATATTTAATTCTTCGCATTGAGAGTTTCTTAGTTGGAGATATCTTCTGATACATGTAGATATATTCCAGTTTTAGTCTAGGATAGTGCTTCCCAGAGTAAATTTTGCTAATTTAATTTTGAAAGTGGTATTACTTGGGAAAAAGTATTCTGCCAAATATGTTTAGAAAAAAATAAATAAATATGCTAGCAACATTAACTAATTTTGATTAAGTGCTTTTTCTGTGCATGGTACTTCTAACTGCTTGGCCTGTATGAATTGGTTTCAGGTCCTGCTTTTTCCTCGAACCTTTGCAGATGAATTTTTTTTTTTTTTTTTTTTTTTTTTTTTTTGGTGGGTCTGGGGATGGAACCCAGGGGCATTTGACCTCCGAGCTACACCCCCTGCCCTAGTTTTTTTTTTTTTTTCATTCTTTATTTTGAAACCGGGTCTCACTGAGTTGCAGAAGGCTTCACTAAATAGCTGAGGCTGTCCGCGAACCGCGATCCTCCAGGTCTCAGCCTCCCGAATGCTGGGATTACAAGCGTGCGCCACCACGCCCGGCTTAACCTATTTAATTTTATATAGTCCATTTTTATTAAACTTATTTTGGTATGGGAGGTCTTTAACATCTCTCTGAACACACTATTAGAATACTCTAGATGAGGAACACAAAAATAAATGATACTTGCCATATGGGTATTAAAAATGTCCAGCTGTGCCAAGATAAAACAATATGAATTTTAAAATAAACTTTCTAACCAGTTTACTTAAATCATTTTGGTGAAAATTTAGCCAAATTGGTGGCTTGATAATGGCCTTTAAAAAATTATTTGAATCTTGGCTTTAACATATCAGGTCATTTCTGCATACTCCAATATGACCAGTTGACAGTCAGCCAGTCATTATCCCTTGTGACTAACTTGTTGTTCTATAGTAAATTGACTGAGCTGAATAGTTGGGTTGCCCTCAAAGCATCTTGATGATATTTCTCTTGCCAGTACTTATATTTTTGTAGGTTTTACATCAGAAGGGAGCTTGTGTTTGTTGATTGTACATAAGTAAATTTGTTAGGAATAGATATATCATAAATAACACTATTTACCCAGTATGCAAGGTTTCATGGCAAGGTGAGATATCACTGTGCTTTTCTTTAATAATTAGTGAGAAAATAAATTAAGCTTCTTTCATTTTTACTTTCTCTGAAGTGATATCTTCTCTGTCTTATTCACACAACAGATAACACACGTGAGGCTGAAAACATGCTCAGCTTTTACCTATTTTATATCAATTAGATAAAAGTAACACAGAACACCAGAGTCCCTTAATGAATGACACTTAAAGATGTAGAAATATGTTCACCTTCTTTCCTTGCTCTGTTAGCATTTCTGAAATCAGCCAAAAATTAAAAAGAAATAATATCACAAACTTTGAGAAAGAACTAAATTAGGCTTCGGCTTGATTGTTCTGAGATGTTTTTATTGCTGTTTTATCCATCTCGTCTGCTTAGCTTTTGCTTAAGATGTTGGTGAGATGATGAAAGCTGAAAAGTAAATAGGTGCTTAAATAAATGCAAACAAATGAGTGCTTTCCTAGCAAAGGATGAGGGAAAATCAGCCCTTCCTCTGAAGCTAATCCCTCCACAGCTAAAACTGTGAATTTCCCCCCTCAACATGCACACAGATGGGTCGCCACTAAGGATGACAGATGAGTTGTGTTTGGTGGGATTAATGGGCATTATCATGTTAATGGATGCTTAGGTGAGGTCCAGGGAAGCCACTGGCCTGGGCAGAATTACTGGGGTTTACAGAACTGTGTGTGCTCACGCTCCTCTTCTCTTTCTTCTTCTTACTAATAATTAACTCGTAATGTTTAACATTTTTAGTCCACCAACTGATCCACAGACTGCTGCTTTCCTAGGTTCTTGGGCACTTAGAGATCAGGCATCCCGAATGCTGTCCTTTGACATGCAAAACGCAGGCAGCCCTGCCTGGTTCTCCTTCCACCACCTCTGTGCGTGCAGCTCCCTCATAATCCAGAGTCTACTTTGTTGCAATCGCTTTGGAAATCTGACATATTGATCAGGAGTTTAGCCTTAGTAACTACAGCACATATATCAACTGTTGGGGATCATGTCAGGTCACATTTGATGGCAAGATGATCCTGTACCCAACTGGGAAAACGTCTGTAGGTCTCCAGAGTTGATTCTGTTCACCTCCTCTGACCGGAAAGAAGAATTGTTGACAACATCATCAGGAAGGCAGCAGGATTGCATAGCACTTTGTTCAGGATTTCTGTGTAAAATAAAGGTGATGGAGATATCACCAAAGGGACAAAAACAAAAGCCTCATCAATAGTGCATAATGGCTTGTATTTTAAAATTAAGGCAAAAATCAATGAGTACTAATGTCAGACTTTTACATCCTTTTCAGACTGTCTAAAAGTGGTTGGGTGTTTTCCTGTCGAGTTTAATTGAACAAACTATAAATAATATAATATTGATATTCCCAAACTAATTTAGGTAAACTTTTACCAAAACCTGATTTGAAAAATACTGTGACAAAAAATAATTTGTATTTAACAAATATGTCCCTCATCGTTTTTTAAAATTGCAATACTGGGGATTAAGCCCAGGGGCATTCTGCCTTCAAGCTATACCCACAGATTTTTTTTTTTACCTTTTTACTTATTGTTTTTGAAGCAGAATCCCATTACATTGTTGAGTCTCACTAGGTTGCTGAGGCTAGCCTCTAACTTTTGATCCTCCTTTCTCAGCCTCCTATATAAATTCTCACTTTTTCTGCAGAAGGATACATGAAGAAACAGGATTCTCTTTTAAAGAAAAGCTGAGCTGGGCGTGGCAGTGCACCCTTGTAATCCCCACGCTTGGGAGGCTGAGACAGGAGGATCTCATCAGTTTGAAGCCAACCTCAGCTACTTAGTGAGACTCTCAACAACTTAGTGAGACCCTATTTCCAAACAAAATATAAAATAGATCTGGGAGTATAGCCCGGAGGTAGAAAGCCTCTGGGTTCCACCCCCAGTACCACACACACACACACACACACACACACACACACACGAGAGAGAGAGAGAGAGAGAGAGAGAGAGAGAGAGAGAGAGAGATGAAAGAGAGAGAGAGGAGTCTACAGCCCAAATGTTCAGAAAAAATTTTGAGTCTTTTCCAGTGAAAGAAGTCAAGACTATTAGGTACTTATACATGATGACTAGTTTTTTTGTTGTTGTGTTGTTTGTATGTTTGCTTTTGTTTAATCCAATTTATTTTTGTCTCCAATAACTATAAGTAAAATCAAAATATCAAATTAATTCCATACAAAATCCCTAATTATTTGAATGGCTGGAAATACAGATGGATGTATTAGCCACATTAACTAATCAATTAATTCTCACATCAACCATATGGGTGAGGTATTAACCTTTTATAGATGAAACTAAGATTGGAGAACTGGAGTAGGTTAAGAGAAAATACATAACTAAGAAATGAAGACATGTTAGATATGTAAGTATCACTAGCTCCAGGAGCCATTGGCGTAAGTAAACACAACCTATGTCCAAACTTGAAACATGTCACCGAAGTCTAAAACATGTCACTCACTTTGATCCTGTTCTAGGAATATTTTGGTGCAAAAATATGTGTAAATAGAAAATTACCAAATGCTTCCACAGTTACTTTTTTTTTATTGTTCTATTTATATCTTATTCCCCCTTTTACATGCTTCCCCACCCTTTCTTAAATATAACTGGGTTTAAATTATTAACAGAATAATATTTAATTTTCATGCAGACTGACCGATTTACAAATACCTTGACAGCTCAGCATGAGAAAGCCAGACTGAGAAGAATTTTTTATTAGAAAATGAAAACAATTTCATGGAACAACTTGTAAATCTTCAACACTGTATTATGAGACACATGTAGGCAGCATGTTTTTGGGAGCAACTTTAGGGAAGTGTTTTTTAAATCAGTATTAGGAAATACATCAAAAGTAATTTTGGGACATTTTCTCAAGGCTTGAAGTCACTTTGCACAAAGCAAAAGCTATAAAAAAAATTACAAACAGAACGGAAAAGATTATTTCTATTAGTTAATTAGCATTAGTTAATGCTCATCAGCTTCTCTCTACCATAGTTTGTCAATTTAAAATATTTGAAGCCGCGCGTGGTGGCGCACGCTTGTAATCCCAGCATTCGGGAGGCTGATACTGGAGGATTGCGGTTCGCGGACAGCCTCAGCTACTTAGTGAGGCCCTCTGCAACTCAGTGAGACCCGGTTTCAAAATAAAGAATAAAAAATAGGGCAGGGGCTGTAACTCAGAGGTCGAATGCCCCTGGGTTCCATCCTCAGACCCACAAAAAAAAAAAAAAAAAAATTGAGCCGGAGGTATAGCTCAGTAGTAGAAAACTTGTCTAGCATGCATGAGGCCCTGGGTTTAGTTCTCCACACCCCCCCAACACAAAGTAAATAAATAAAATATTTGGTATTAATCATACATTCTCAAATTACGTTAGTAATGAGTAGGACTATTATAGGTTTAAGATTATTTTAATCTAGATACTCCTTAAGGAATCAGGAAACCTTCACCATTCAATGAATTTTTTCTAAAATTTCATGGAAAACAATTTATTTAACTTATTTGTACCTCTTAGGTACCATTCCAAGCATGTATAGGGTCAAAACAGTTTTCTAGTTACTATTTTTTTAGGTGCTTTACTTTTATTCAGTGTTAAAAATAAGAAAATCTTTCACTTCTTGAAAATATATGCATAATTTTTATGACCTATAGGTGAAATACTTTGTTATAATAGCTGAATATAAATTGCATCAAATTTGAAAAGAGAATATTTTTCTCGTTTCCATATTTTGCTTTCATAAAGATTCCTTGATCTCAAATAAAAATCTCTGCGGTAGATTTTCTAAAAGGAAATATACATTTGTAGTTGAAAAAAAATGTTGTATTTCCCAAGATTAATCCAAAGTAATTTAATTTTACCAAGTCACATACTATTCCTTGTTCACCTTAACACACACACAGGTTTAAAGAACAGGAAGGGAAGGGGGAGGAGGCCTACAATCCTTAGAAACATAAAGCTGCTCCTATTTGTATGAACAAATGGTATCACTGCTACCCTAGGCTCAGAGGAAGCGTGTGAGCTTCCTATAGGTCCTTCTCCAAGGCGAGCTGAAGCAGAAGGCAGTGGAGGACACTGCTGTAAGCCTCCTGGTCTAACTGGGTCCTGCACTCTGTTACAGCCAACCATAGCAAAACAGTGAGCCCTGTGCTCTGCAAAGACCTTTCAGATTAGGTGGGTGAAGGTCTTTGGGAATAAATCTTGAGCAGATAGTATCTTGAGCCCACAGATATAATCTTCCACTTTCTTCATCAGAAGCCTGTCAATGCCTATTGCCAAAAAAAAAAAAAAAGAAAGAAAGAAAGAAAGAAAGAAGAAGAAAAAGAAGAGCTTACTCTGCAAAACTTCCACACAGAAAAATGTGTAAAAAAGAAGGTATTGAAGCCTTGTGTCCATTATGCATTCTGGAATCAGACACTATGTAAAATGATATGTCTGTATGCTCTGTTTTTTCAGAGGGCTCTGAAACTAGCCTTATAAAGAGAGCATCCTTTCAATCTATTTATCTAATGTGTTGACCATAGTAAGTGCCATTAAAGATGACTGGTGTCTCAGGGGTTAACTAATTTGCTTTTTGCCTTTCTCAGGACTTTTCTTTAAGCCTAGGATTTACTTGTGTGATGTGAAGTGTGCCCACCTCTGCCCAGGACAGACAGAAGCTCTGAACTGTCCTCTGATCCACACCAGAGGGGCAGGTAGAAGTACCCAGGAGGACTCATGTTTGGGGACATGCTGCGGGGGCAGATTTGTAGCTTCAAGGAACATTTCTTGTACCAAATGATTTCAAATGTGTAGTGAAGTTTCCCTTTTCTACTTCTTTTCTGATGGATGTAATGGTGTCATTTAATCTCCACCCAAGAACTTGTGTCAACAGCTCCCTCCATGGACCATTCACTAGAGTTGCAATGTCAGTGTCAGAATCTTAGTTTGGGGTGTGTGTGTGTGTGTGTGTGTGTGTGTGTATGTGTGTGTGTGTGTGTGTGTGTTGGGGGTTGTATGTTTCTAAATTCACAGACTTCTCTCTCTCTCTTTTTTTTTTTTTAACTGTTGTACATCTTTTCTTTTGCTATCGGTTCTTGGTTGGGTTTTCTAGCACTTCACACAATCAGTAGTGCCAGGTCACCGGACAAGCCTGGCTTTCTTCTTCTAATTCTCTTTGCTGCTTCGGGCTCTTTTTGTTACTACATTAGGATATTTATTTCCCCTTAAGGGTGGAATATTAAACTTCATTTCCTCTACAATTTTATTATAATATGAAAGACTCATCCTAATGCGTTTGTGTGCGTGTGTCTATGTATAGCTCCAATTTTTGATTCGGTGGTTGTTTGTTTTGCAAACATCTGGGACCAGTGTTGAATATTTCCTATTAAGACCTGTTGCTTTGATTGGTGTCAGTACTTCAAGGCTGACCATGATTGTAAGATTATCCTGTGGCAAAGTAGGGACATCCCTTCTACACTGAGCCTTTTGCAGAATGGTTTCAAGATTGTTTTCATTTGTTGCCTGTTGAGAAAAGCCGCGGGGAAATGTCAAAGTAGCACTCAGTGACATCTTATACTGGATTTAAGCAAAGGGTAATTTTTAATTTTTTATCGTTGGTACAATTGCCCGTGTGTGTTTTTCTTTATTCTGTCTTTACATCACGTAGTTTCATTTCTCCCTCCTGTACGTGGCCCTTTGATTGCTAAATCTTTTCTTGCTTTGTGATTTGGAAGGATTGGATTGCTTATCTGTTAGGGTTCTCTCATCAGACTTTCCTTAAGCCTTGAGATCTTCCCTCATTTCCTTTGTCCCAACACATGAATCAGAATGGGAATGTCTCTGCAGGAGGGGCAGGAGAAGGGAGGAGCCTGGGCTGAGGGCAAGAAAAACTTGCTTCCCCCCAAAAACTCATGTTTATTTCCCCTCAAGGGGTCAGACATGAGAGAAAGTACTGAAAACTCCAGCAAACTCAGAAATCTTCCCTCCCTTCCCCCAGCTCCAACCCCTAACATAGGGGAGATTCAATATTGACTGTCATGTTATCCACTGGAGGATTTTACTAATAAAATTATATCCCTGCTCTATTCAGGCTAAGTTTACATGTTGCCACAATGATATACTTTATTCTGATTTTATTATGAAGCTGTCTCAGCAATTCATTTGAAATAGAGTCATCACAATTGAAAACTAACAAAGTTTTAATGGAAGATAGTGAAATTTTTATACAAAATGGATTTCTTCCATGACAGATTGTTATTAGCCTGGAGTGCCCAGTGACAAATCAGGTAGTGTAATACCAGGACACAATTTAACAACCTTTATGGTTTTCATGTGTACAGCTTTATCATTTCATTTTTTATTGTATTCATAATCTAGAAATAATATAGAAAGATGTATGGCTTATCCAGTGATGACCAGTGACATATTGCATCTTGTTTGGGGAGAGTCAGTCCTCTTGTCTTAGTGGGAATATATAGTTTAACAAGACACTTGCCATCATTTTCTTAACAGGGATAATAAACAGAACAATTCTGCATAAAAGCTCATATCAGCTTCTTTCATGCCTTTTCTTTTCAGAAGGCTGCCTAAGGGTTTAAGCAATTTACTGGTCTGACCCGCATCCTTTCTCTGCAGTCTGCGGTTCTTTTGTTTAACATTAGTATGTGGGCAAACAGCATTCTGAGCTGTGCAGAGCTTATCAGCCCGCGTTCATTCGACCGGAACCCCATTCTATGTATCTAAGCGGGGCCACATTTAATACTTCACAGTGGGAGCATCTGCAGTTTCCAAAAATGACTTGTTTATCAGATAAACTCTGTCCTTACGCTGACAGATGTGGTGGATGGTAGATCTTCAGTATCATACTTCTCTAATATAAGGCTTGTACAAAATAGGGTATGCTGGGGGATGAGGAGACTCAGAGACCAGAGTCATGACAAGAATTGTTTATGTAGTCTCTATCCAACTACACTCACATTTGCTTGCAGGATAGGGGGAAAGGCAAGCCTCAGTTTCTTCTTTGGAACTGCATAAATAACGAACTTCCATCCTACTAAAGTGTTAAATGGAGGAAAGGCATTTCCACTGTTAGCATAACATTATATGATTTCATTGGTAAACACAGTAAGGTGCCTTAGTGCTGTGGTCTGATAAAAGCCAGGAGCTTGAGGGGGCTGACTGAGATATTGATCATTCTGTACCAAATGGTATCAGGATGTGGGGGAAATTAGGAGAAGAGGGCTTAGGAGGCTTCTCTGCCATTAGCCTAAAATAATGCTAATACAGTATCTTAATTCAAAATGGTATTGTCTTAGAATGTTATTAGAATTTCCTGAAGTTATTTTAAACATATAGAAAAATTATAAATTCTCACTTATAAACACCCTCTCAAACTTCATATAGTATTATGGAATTATTTTTTAAAACATTGTCATGTTTATGAATACACACACATATACACACAACTCTAATGCTTTCTTAAGCTAAACATTTATTTTAACTAGAACAATTCTTAATATTGTATTCTTTATCAAAAGAATGAATTAATGAATTTTTTTAAATGTGCCCTCTTGAGATTTATTCCCAAGAGAAGTTCATGTATGAGAGAACTAGCTGTACCTGATTCTGACATTTTAGAAATTTTGAAGTGGAGGTCCAAAGTGATTCTCAGTTACACAGGTATGAACAACCTAGTGCCTTACCAAGGGGACCACTGTCATAGAATACAGGCTGATTTTAACTGATTAGGTTTGATCTTTAATGCAATTCACGTTGCTTGTGGTACTCTTATAATTTAGCACATATGTTACTTTTTTGCTCCTACCTATAATTACTCTATATATTAAAGCTTTTTCTTCTAATTATTTTACCACCGGTAGCCCCCTTCACCTTTCAGCTCTCTGCTAATTAAATACTTTTAAACATGTCTTTGTTATTAATTGTGAAGTGTTGACATGACCATATGATAGAATAATTATTTGGAAGACCAATTTTAAATTAATAACTCAAGCTTCAGTATTTTCACCAAGAAATAGGGCAATGTGTAGGGTAAAACATGTAATACCATAAGACACATATTTGAAGGCTAAGTGGTCAAACCATATGCAAAAAGCAATGTTATTCCTAACAAAATTGCCATCAATGTAACATGCAAACATCAGTCTAGAAAGCATATTGATGTAGTTTTGAAATTCCTCCATATTTTCCTATAGGATTTAATGCTTTTCTTAGGTATTGCTATGTACCATCTTTACACAGGCAGGCTTATCAAAGAAGCAGCCATTAAGAAATATATCAGACTAAAAGACATTTGTGCGCCTTCCCTACTCTCACTAATGTGTGCTAGCCAACTGTTCATGCAGAAATTGTAACTGTTAATGAGGGTTAAAAGGAAATTTTAAATTAGGTGCCATCTTTTGACTAAGGTATTTCAACTGTTATGGGCTGTCTCATATTTATTTTCTATCCTGCCTCTCGCTCTTAACACAACCCACCACCAAAAGTAATAATTATTATAATATTTTTCAAACAAAACACATTCCCCCCTCCCATTCTGGCCTTGTGCATTTTCTAGGTCTAACATTTCTGATTGCTTACTGTTTTTCCTACCACTGAATCCCGTGTGTCATACGCCTTGCATGGCTGCAGACTTTGGCCTTTTCACCTGCTGTTTTGGTTGGCTTTGGATGCAAAGAGAAGGATATGAAAAAGAGAAAGGGGGAAGGGAGGGAAGTTTGGAAGACTGAAGCTAAAAAAAATGGCAAATGTTTTTAGCGCCTTCATCTAGACATGTGTCCCCTCACTCTGTGACATGGCTGCTCCAATGTTGCCATGGTGAGGATTTCTAATCATCCCTACACATGACAGGCTCCTATTTGTCTGCACTCCCTTGGGTGTAAATTTCTAGGCTTAAAAAAAAATCCATGTGAGCGTATCATCCGCCGTGCAGATGTTTCACTGCTTTAGAATATCAGGCAGCTGCTTGTGCCACCGTAGACAGCTAATTGGAGACTGCATCGTAGGAACAGAGGCGCAATTATGGCATAAATACACATCCTCTGGTGCATCATTGTATCTCTATTAACAGAAAATTTTAAACAGTGCTCAGAGTGTAATTAGTGTAGTTGATAAAGTTGTAAAACATGTAAATAAGGGAAATAGCAGGTACGTGGCCAATCCACTATCCAGCACTAGGGGATGCAGATTATTGCCTATTTAGAAATAATTAGCAAAGCTGCATTAGCAAAGCCTGTGTCCAACAGAAGCAAGGCAAACATTTATTCTGGTAACAGCTCTTTCTGTGCTAGCCATGAAAATCTACTAATATTGGTAATTTAGCCCTCATTACCAGAGGATAAAGCATGAAAAGAGCTCAGACATGAAATATGACAAGTAATATTAATTTTTATTCCAGAGGAAAGGATGCTTCCTTGGGTTGCATGCTGATTTCTCGGCAGGGTCTCAGCAGTGCGTGCGGAGGAGGCAGTGGGTAGCTGGTAGTTGAGAATTCAGGATACGGAGCTGACTCCCTGCTGGAGGTATACCCTGGGGTGGCTATGACAGTGGCTGATGAGGCATGCCACTGTTAGTGCCCAGCCAAACCTCAGGTCACAGTTCAAAACAAGCACTCAGCCATTAAACCTCAGTCCTTGTGGACCTGCGAGGGTTTATGTTCTCATTCCCGCTCTCCTCCACCCTCCCAGCCCCTCTTCTCCTTACTCTCCGACATTTTTTTTTTTTTTTTCTGCCATGGAATGATTTTGCAGAGCCATCCAGGCAATCAGATTGATTTTTGTGCTCGCACCGCCCTTTGCAACGTGCTCCTGATAATGAGCCGCTGTTGTTGGAGTAGAGAGTGTGGGAGGGGTGGTTTCAGCTGCGTCTTAGCTACGTCTTGTGCTCAGGATAAGAAATGATCCTCTGGCTCATATACATTGAAGATTGTGCCACTGAAGAATATCACCCTGTGGCCAGGAATCATGAATGGCAAAAATTTGGAGCTTGTTTAACAAATACACTCCCTAATGAAGAAAAATGCAAAAGTACCGCTAGTGTCTGAAACCTCGATTTGTTTTCTAGACAGTAGGATAAAAAAGGCAGAATGTTTGGGGAAGAGCCACCTTTCTTGCATTAATCTCTGCTTGTTTGCTTGTTCTTTGTTATATTTTTTGAGGCATAAAGAAATAGCAGGAATTAAGAACCAAGTCTATGAAAGTAACCTCGTTTTGTGGCATTTATATTTTTCTCGTTGCCTCGTACTTCTGTTATACACAGGTTCTGCTTCCTATGTGCTTCTGGGCACACATGAAGTCCATTTCCTCAATTTTCTGAATTGAATTGCCAGAAAGAAGTTATTAGCCAGTAATAAACTAAACTTTTATTCAGTCTCAGTTACAGAGCATATTCAGAATGCCATCTGCATGTTGCATATTCAGGGCATTTTAGAACTTTTAAAAGTAAAAATGGTGCATTTGTCCATAAACACACTGAAAGAAAAAGATGATAAACCCTCTTTTTCAAATACTAAAACTGAGAATACAAATTCTAGCTTAAGATATGATAACCACTCAACATCATCTCTTACCCAGACCTTGTTGAAAATGACACTGGTGGTTTTCACCATTGCTGCTGCTTTTATTTCATATTATCTTACAGATAACAAGAGGATGGTGGCCGGGCAGTGCCTTTACTGTTGGGATGTAGACTATGTATGAAATAACTGAGACCAGACCTACCAGTGAGTTTTCAACCATTTCTGAATACTGCTCAGTATCCGCAGCGCAGTTACACACTCAATGCAAACATGCACATTTACGTTCATGGACTTTGTGTCCACTGATGCACACACATTCTACAGCAGGATCTGAATTGTGAGGATGCATTTCCCTTCTTTCACTTTTCCACCCCTGAATCAACACTTGAGAAGCCCCCCCAAAGCATCAAAACACTCTTCTATTCAGCATCACTATCTGCCATGAGTGGAAGTGAGCACTGGAATTGCAGTCAGATGACTTTAATTAAAGTCAGAGTTTAAAAAGTTTCATTGGCCTCTGTTTTCTGGGACTGTCAAATTGAAAATATCTTCTTGCCTGTCTCACAGGTTTCTCATGAGAATCAAATGACAGAATAAATATAAAATACTCTGCAGACTGTAAATATGACACAAATTAGCATTTTCATGATTTATTCTATTACTATTTACATGATTTACTCGCTGGAAGAAGTTATTACTGTATCACTATCACCTCACAATCACACTTGGACATTTGCCCACATTTTAAAACGAAGCACAAATAAGCTCAGATAACGTCATAAAATGATCTCTGATTGTGTCTGTATAGTGCCAAAACTGCTGATTCATAAATGAAATCGCAGTCAACCAACCAGATGTTTCTTCTACAGGATGCCAAATTGCCACTTTAACTGATTTTTATTCAAGAAACTTACTATGTGTATGGAGACTGTATAAACACTGCATTAATCATTTTCATTTTAAGGCCGTGTAAATAATCTTATGGAGGTCCTGTATACCTTACGAAGTGCACATCTTCTCCCTTCTCAGAGACATGTTTTTCGTATTCGGCAAAGTGAGCAGCACTCTGAGAGACTGCCTAGAGGAAAGTTATGCCCAAGTTGCAGAGTTTTCCCGAGGGAACCAGCTGGAGGATCCTGCAGCTGAACCATTCTTGTTAAGAGAAATTCCATGTAGAGCAAAGCCCTGCTTTGAGTTATCACAGTGGTTTTAACTACTTGTAGAAAAACAATAATAACTGCGGAGTGCCTTATTTTCCTAATTTCCTCTGTTGATTTCTGGTGTTTGACAAACAGTTCTCGTTTGGGGATAATACTCGACTGCTCTCCACTCTAGCTCCGTGCCCATTGCCTCTGCTAAGTTGGCACCGAAACAGCAGCCGTTGCCAGGATCTGCGCGAGGGCAGGAGGGACTGATAGGAAACATGAAGCAAAATGATCCCTTAATTCAAGTGAATTATTGTCACCTTTCTTCACATACTCCTTCCCTCCTCCTTCATTGTTCTCATCTCAAAGGAGAGGAAATAGGTTCCAAATCAGACCACAAAGAGGATCTTCCAAATCAAGTTAAATTGGAGCACCAGGACTGGGGCTGATGGGAATATGGATTTGCAAGGTGCCAAGGCCTGATCTAATTTACATCCATTTACTGATTTCCAGGCCTTTGGCATCTACTAAAGGAACATTTTGTTATAGAGTTCTTGTAACCATCTATTTCATATATGATGTATTAAATTTAATTCAAAACATATAATTTTATATATTTTCTTCCATGCAAAACTGTATGTAGGGACGGATAGTGAATTCTATGTGCCAAATATTTAGACTCGTTTTACAGTTTCTCTGGTGCTTCTCTGAGCAGCTTTCACCAATGGGGCCTGTAACTCATAATCACAGGAGCTGCTTGTGAATATATTTCTCTGGATCAGAAATTTTGCCAGCACTGACAGGCGCCCTGGATAGCTTTTCAGAAATCTCCTGGTTATTACCCACCAGAAAGGAGAAAAAAATATATAGATGCTTTGCATCAGGACTTCTTTCTCTCTCTCTCTCTCTCTCTCTCTCTCTCTCTCTCCCTCCCTCCCTCCCACTCTCTCCTTCTAAATTACAGAAATAAAGTGCCCATTGTAAATTGTTCATGCTGACCAACAATATTGCATGCAGATTAGGCAGATAGCCATTGGATGGAAACAGCATGGGGGTGGTGAAGTCTTTGTGAATGAATCTACACTAGAAGAGTCCTGGATGGGTTTTAGTCAGGTCAAAAGTAGCTCATTAGTGGGGGGGAAAAAAAAAAGAAAAAAAAACTAGTTCCTCATCCTTTAGAGTGGAAAAAAAACTAAGTCATTCATTTTAGAAGTTTCTTATTACATTGGTTTTCTCTTAATAAAAAAATCACATTTCTTTTTATTCTATATGCATTTTCTGTAATCTAGTGGAGAGAAAAAATCTTGAATAATCATAATAGCTGATAGCTTAAATGAAACTTCTTAAAGTATTGAATTGTGAGGATTCAGAAAATAAAACAAAAAACACAATAAGTGCATTTAATCTCAGTATCCTAATTTAAAAATTCTAAAGTTCCTTCTTTGAGCTGGTTAAGAATGGCAAGCTTTTTCTCATGGAACTAACCAAAGAGCAATAGGAGATCTGTTGGTGGAAAAGCAAAGGAGGATTCCTGAAATGAGGATACTTTTTGAGAAAACAATTTCTTCTGACAAATTTATTTTTACAGAATAATTGACTAGAGTTCCTCCTGTTACCCATTTCTCTAGATGAAGAAGGAGATCCCATAGAGGAGCAAATAAGGCGACCTAACTGAGGGGATGTGAGGTGGGAAGAGGGTAACTTTCTAAAGCACATGATATACTTAAACATATTGAAGTCCATCACTAAGCCAGGCATGGGTAGGAGGGATGGGGAAGGAATAGGGTAGGGATCGGGAAAGGGCTAATTGGGTGATGTGTGCGTGTATGTCTCCACAAGTCTTTTATCCCATTAAGATGTATGACTACAATGCACAAACACACACACACACACACACACACACACACACACACACACACAAAGGAAAAAGCCAGGCATGGTGGTGCACGCTTGTAATCCCCGTGTTTGGGAGGCTGAGACAGGAGGATCATGCAGTTTCGAAGCCAGCCTCAGCTGGCTTAAGAGACCCTGTTTCCAAATAAAATATGAAATCGGTCTGGGAATATAGCCCAGAGGTATAAGGCCCCTGGGTTCCATCCCCAGTACCACCAGAAAAATAAAAAGAAAGAAAAATCAAGCTGGGCATGGTGGCACATGCTTGTAATCCCAGCATTTGGGAGGCAGAGATAGGAGGATCCCAGTTTGCCAACAGCCTCAGCTACTTAGGTCCTTCACGACTCAGTGAGACCCTGTTTCAAAATAAATAATAAAAAATAGAGCTGGAGGTATAGGTTGGAGGTAGAATATCCCTGAGTTCCATCCCCAGTACTGCACAAAACAAAAAACAAAAAAGAATAATCAGACGTTTCTTAGAATCCCAAACATTGTTAAATCTTCTGAAGACAGGGAAAGAACTTTAAAGTCCTCAATTCTTTCTACAGGTGGAGTAATATATGAACCTTAAAGGAAGATGAATAACACGGATGAGTAACGGATGACAGGACGTTCTGTATGTCTCAGGTAAGAAGGCATGTGTTTCCTTCATCTTGCTTGCCATGTCTTTATTTTTTTTCTAAGTTTATTAAATAGATCTTTCCCCGCTCTGAGTGGAACGCTATTCTAAAAGAGAGAGTGAGCATTTCTCAGAGTTCTATTGAGGTCCAGGGCTTTGGCTGTCCTGGGCACATGCAAGTGGCTGAGTGTGACCATTAAGTGCTTGGATATAAAGCAAAGTGTAACTGGCTATATGGAACTAGAAACTATTAGCGTGAACACAACTGGGTCAACTATTTTTACAATGAGCCACTTTATGGTCATTTTTTACATCAGCTGCAACATATATTACTAATCGTATAAAACCTTTTTCTCTTTTCTTTCTATGGTTTTGTTTAGGCCCATTTTATTATTGGTATTGAGGACCTTATTTCTTTGCTATCTCTCTGATTTACATATTAGGCCTAAATGGAATATTTGCTTCTTCTTAGCAGAGGAGTACAGAAACAAACATATAGGATTATAAAAAGCGAAATTCAGTTGGGCGTGGTGGTGCACACTTGTAATCCCAGTACTTGGGAGGCTGAGACAGGAGGATCCCGGTTCACCGCCATACTCAGCTACTTAGCGAGGCACTCCACAACTTAGTGAGACCCTGTTTCAAAATAAAGAATAAAATATCGGGCTGGAGGTATAGCTTGGAGGTAGACTGTCCCTGGATTCAATCCCCAGCACCACACACACACACACACACACACACACAAACACACACACACACACACACACACAAAGTGAAACTCATTTTCCATTTGTGTGTTCTGACACAATCAGCAAGGCACATAGGCTCTATTCTTTCTTACCCTAATACAGTGATTCCAAAAGGGTCCTGAAAACGACATAATGACATAAATAGGAGAGAATCTGATATCTGTCTTGGAAACTATCCAAAATTCATATTCTTCCGCCAATGTTTTTTCATCCTGTAATTTATCCTTAATCATTTTATAAATATTTCTGTATCACCAAAACAAGAAATATCACAACTATCTCTTTAAAAGAGAGGGAGTGAGAAAGATTGTTTTAAATCTCAGACTAATAATATTTACATGATGATTTCTTAAAAACAGATTGAAAAGAGTGTTACCTTTAGATTAGCGGAATTCCTTTTTTATTAAATGTACATGTAATACAAATTTTATGGCTGATTTTTCAAAGCAGTTGTTAAACAATGATGGTGGCTCTATTGCAGCTCAAAGTTAAATTTGAAAACTAAACTTTAAAAGAGATTACTCATTGTGACGACTTTTACTAATACAAGTCATATAAAAACTTACTTCCCTTTTAAATCATGCATTATGGATTTAAATTACATTTAACAGCATAAGTTTGTGAGCCCACTTTAATGTTGTCATCTGTAAATTAAGATGGTGATAAGTCATCCATGATTATTCCTCAGGAGTAAGTAAATGTGGTAGTTATTATGTTTTTAACAAACATGTTAATGTGTCTATAAGAAGGCGTTTAAAATAGTTCAGTTTAGAGCATCTCACTAGCTCTTAAATAACTTAGTTAAAACCAGTCCCATATTCCATAAACACCTATTAGTCCCTTTTTGTGTCGCTGGAAATCAATCTAAGGCCTTGCACAAGCGCTCTACCGCTGAGTTACACCCCCAGCCCAGCACATTTATTTTAGAAGAGAATTTATAAAAAACATCACCTAGATCCATTTAAATATACATGATTCTAAACCACTTAACACTTTCTTGCAATTTCTATATATAACATACACATAAATAGGAAGTGACAAAATTAGTGTATAAAATATTATTTATGAAAAAATCATTTTCAAAGTATAATGGCATTTTAAATATTTTTGAATGCATGTTTTAAATGTCAGAAAATTCAAAGGATAGCATATTTTATACTTCATATTATTTAGATGTTGTTAGGAAACACACCCACCAAAAGTCTCTATCTTGGAAGGGATATGACAAATAGCTCGGGAAAACCTTAGCAAAAATATTCAAGTGCTTTCAAAATATCAACTGTTTGAAGGAGGCACTATTATTAGTCTTGCATTTCTGAATGAGGAACATGAGTCACAGAGAGTTTAAGCAACCTGGCCAAGTTCACCAAGATCAAGAGAGATGCAGCCGTCTGATTGCTGTGCTGTGCTGCTTCCAAGCTTGTTGGGTGAGGGTGATTAAGGAAGACTCCTTACAGGAGTGTACAGCAGGTGGAGAGAACAGGAGTAAGCCTAAATGAGTCTAAGTTTTTTTGGGTTTGGTTGAGAGAGAGAGAGAGAAAGAGAGAGAAGAGGGAGAAAGAGAGAGCAAGCCTGAAAAACAATGAATAATAATGGCTCAAGCTACAATAAAAGCAACCGAAGATTTTAAATTATATATAGATGCTAGAAATATTAAAACGTCAAAATTAAAAGGGCTAGCCAACTAACGGAATGGAATTAAAGGGGAGTGTATATATAATAAAGCTAAGAGAATTGGCCAATGAGGACAGAGTTTATTTTGAAATATCAACATAAATGGAAATGAATCAAAATCTTTGAGTAACCTACCACAAAGTTTTAGCACCTTTAATATTAAAGAAAGTTTTTTTTTTAACTACCATGGTTTTCATTTGTTTAAAAAGCAGGAAAAAATGTGCTTTCTTTTTTGGACTCAAATATTCTAAAAACTTAGAGTTATTCAATCTCTTAATTACATATTCTTGTTTTTGTATGGTTTCCATATATTTCTCCCTCTCTCATATTGAATACTCACCAACTAAATTTAATCAAATTAAATGTTCAAGTGCTACACGTGCCTCTATTGTAAATGGTCTGCCTTTCTTTCTTTCTTTCTTTCTTTCTTTCTTTCTTTCTTTCCTTCTCTCTTTCTTTTCTTGGTAAATTACCTAGGTGATTTATTTTATAAAATGTTTCCAGATTGACATACAATTATTTAATAATAATTCCTGCCCTCTTTCTCAAAAAATGGATATATATACATATACATATATACATATAGATATATATGCTACTTTTACTCCAGAGTAACAATTTAGTTGACAATAACATCATTTTTTCAATAAATTATAAAAGAATTTCTAAAATACATCTAACTATCCCCATCCCCTGTTCAGCCAAATCCTGTGTTTCTGAGTGGTCATTGGTGGGTCATCTAGACAAAGACCCTGTGGATGTAGGAAGGCTTTCCCTAGACCACATAGCTTGTCACTTGTAGGCAACCACATAGCCCCCCTGCTTTTATGGGAACCCGAGGCTGCCAAGTTGTTGCTGGTCTATTTGGTTTTCTTACTCTGAAGCTCTTGGCTCAAGTTGGCTGAACAATCCTCAGTTTCACCAGTAGGTGGGGGAACTTATTTTGTTTTGCTTATTGTCATTTTTGCTATTCTCCTTAGGAGGAAATAGAGTACTCTTTCTTATGGGCTTTCCCTCAATACCACCCATGTTCTCTGGGCATCTATTTACTGCCTCCTAGAGTGTAACAATGAAAGAATCAGGAGAATGACAGTTCTGGAAAATAAAAAGCTCAGGTTTAATCCTGTTTATTAAAGTGTATAAATCAAGAAAAGAAAACATTATTTTTTTTTTAATGGGAACCATTGTGAAATGCCTTTAGTTGAGAAGTCAGTGGTCTGGCTAGAGATTAAAATATGAATTAGTAACTTTGAGCTTTGATACATGTGTTAAATGGATAGATATAGGCTGACCTGCTTGGATGCTTTTTGCAGACTCTTTGGTATCTTTAGTGCCCCTATTAATGCTTATACAATCAAGGGGTTCACAGATGCACAGATGCAGGTATATATTCTTATGTTGAGAAGCAAAAAAAGTCATATAAAATTTAAACATATATATATATATATACAAGGGATATCTCCACTGAAGTTGCATAATTCAGAATGTCGTTTTTTTTTTTAACCTAACTAAAAATAGAATTGTTTTGGCCAGATTTTACTGATAATTTCTGTCAAAATAATGGCATATGGTAACTAAATTTAAAATTTCTAACACCATGTTTCAGTACAAGAACTATGAATTTAAGCATGGAATCAGAAATTCTGAGGCCAGATAATTTATTTTACTATTAGATAATTTTCATAGAGTATATCACAACTAGAATACTCTTCACTGGTATGCTAATCGGCTAAATTAACTATCACAATTCCCATGAACTATTTTCACTACTTTATCTCAAAAACTTTGTATACCAAAATAAGGGTAGTAAGTAAAAAGCAGCTCAATGCGGAAGTCATTAAATAGGCAAAGTTGCTGAAGAAATGTGTCTATTATATTGGAAACAATAACTACCATCAATATGCCCAGCTCATACCGATAAGCCACATGATCTATGTTAACTTAAAAAATATGTGGTGCCATTTAATTTATTATCATGTATTGTATATCTTGCTCAAGTTCCACTTCAAGAAAAACTTAGTATGTCAGTCCAAATGTACCCATTTAACAAATTTACTGAGGCTCAAAGGTATTAACACACATTTTATTCTCTGGCCTAGGACATTGTCATCTTGACCCCGGCATACTGCTGCTAAACACAGAGGATTTACTCTGAATCCTTCATTTAAGAAATTGAGTTATTATCCTTTGTTTGACCTTTGTCCATAGCATATTTATCACAGTTCCCCATAAAACTATAATGTGTGAGAAAAGTGAGAAAAGGAAGTAATATATTTGTGATTTATAAAGAAAGGAGGAATGGGTATAAATCAGACTTTTAAAATCCATTCATAAGTACCCTCCCATAATCCATTTATAATCTCAAAATCCATCCCTAAAATGACTTTTGTGCATTATTAAAACAAACATTAGCAAAAGAAACTTGAAATTAATCACCATCTATGACTTTCAGAATCTATCACCAGGTATTATGTATGTGTTTTACTGGGAAGAAAAGAGGGAAACTATGTTATTTTTAAAAGTACAGAAAGAAATAGTTTTCACGCTGTTCCCTTAATGAACTGGAAATAGTAACCCTGTCAAATTTAATATAAAAATAGTGTTATAAGCCTATGGCATCTATTTATTACTGGAGAACAAAAGCCTTCATCCATTTCCTTTAGAGAATGACATTTTTGTAATTCGCTGCCCATTTCATTTGTTCCAAAGGCCTTCGTGGGGTGACAAATATCCCACAGAAATGGCTACTGATACTTGATAGGATAATGTGCAGCCCCTCAGGACAAGGGCAAAGGCAGCAAACTTATCATCCTTTAGTTTAGCTTAGCATGGGTCAGTAACGGCGCCAGAGGTGACAGAAGATGTTAAGTGTGGGAAGCAAGAGCTGAAAGCTGTAGGTGGGGAGTTTTTATAGTTTATCCTTTCTTTTGCCAAGAAGCTAGGGAGACAGCTTGAATCACATTGTTGATTTGGTTCACTGCACGCCGCACTAACTGTTTCTGGAAAAGAAGAGCGAGGGGGAGAAAAATCCAACACTTATGGGTCATTCTCACCAGCAGCATGTGGCATTTCAACATGTCCTATAGGAGGAGGAAATGCATATTTAATATTTTAGCTTCAAGTTCATATTTTAAGAATGCAGTATCCTGCAGGAAGGTCCGCGGTGAATAATCAGTAGGACATCACCATTATATCAACCTGCTACTTTTGCAGAGGAAAAACCATTAGCAGCATTCTCTTTCATTGGGGAATTTTCACAATTTTGTTTTCTGTGTTGGAGCATATTAAAAAAAATGACAAGTATGACTTTTTAAAAAAAATGCTTAACTCACAAATGCTTCAGACATCTAGTACTTTATCATTAGCACTTGTCCATTAAGGACAATTGACTTGCATGAAAACTGAATATACATATTTTATTCCCAAGAAATTAAATCAGTAGAGCACGCTCTCTCAGAATATCATAAAAGAATGATATACACCAGCTGGTATATTACTCCTGATTCTATTAAAAGATCATGTGAGCAAGTTCTTCTAAATACTTCCCAGCTTTTTTAAAGAATCGGAAAGTAAAAAGGAAAACGTAAGTTCTTCATTAGGCAGGTATCTCCTGTCGTGGTTGTCATTGCTCAGAGCGACGCTCGCAGCAACATGATCGTTATGTGGTGATGTCTCTAACAGCACATCTGGTAAAATGATCCCTGTTTTGCAATATTAAGAAATCACTTTTTATGTTACATATGCTTTGAATTAATTTATTTAAAAAATTCAATTATACAATGCAAAAGTTCCAAAAGACCTGATAGGAGATTGAACTAAAAATTGTGACCTTGTTTCACAAACAAGATGACAACTCTACCCAAGTAATTAACAGCTTTGATGAGCATTTTGCACCACAGTGCCCTTCGTAAGAACTGTCAGGCTTCATTGAAACATTTGTTTTTCTTCTTTAAGAACAGGAAAAAAGCTCCACTTTTTAAAAATCTTTTCTTGGTAATACAGATGAAATGTATCTCATCTACTTTGAATAATACTTTGAATATTAAAACTTAAATATACTGCTTTTTTTCTTTAATTGAGTAAAATCCTTTGCAGTTCGATGTAAATATAAGGCACATTATAAAGTGTGGAACGTTTTCTGAAGGGCTCCTTTTATTCCAAGCATATCTGGAAAATTACATAATGCTGAATTATAGGAAGATGAAGACAAACTGATGCCTACTTTGAAATAAGTATGTTAAATAGTTCACATACTTTATCTCTGAATACCTGGCTGTGTGTTCCTTAAAGCACTATTGCTGGCTAAAATTTGTACAGTACTTTTTCCATTGAGTTGGAAATTGTTCCCTTTTCAGAGAGAGGTTCATGTTTATTTCCAATGCAGAAGAACTTGTTTTAGCTTTGAAGGTAAATTGAACAAGTGATTGCTTTCATATATCATGTAATTCCTTACATGTTGATGGCTGTAACTTTTCTACTTAACACATTTTATTCCTTACCATGCCTGTCACTTGTTTAAGCAATCTGTGGGTAATTGATTTCTTCTGTAAAACAGATAACATTTGCTTAAAGCTCTTCTGATAGCTTTACAGCTTCTGCATTAGGAGAAGCACTTCCGTCACTACCGGCATTCTTATAAAATATAATTATTATATATCCATCAAAGACAAAAAGAACAGGGGAATGGGAAGAGGTAGTGCAAACATTCCCTGGCTTCGGTGCTCACTGCAATCGCATGGCTTCTGGTAACCAGCCACCTTGTTTCACTGCTGTGGGTGTGTGATCCAGGCTCCCTTTCAATTTTCTTGTTTATTTCAACAAACAACAAACACACCTTTATCTAGGTCCATGCCATTTGGTTTCTTAAGAAAAAAAAAGTCTGTAAATTGAGCAGTGACTATTTCTCAACTATGATTCATGTTTTCACTCATGACCTCATCAAAGTAAATATGTCACAAGTTCATTTATGAACAACAACTGTATTATGCATATAAACCAAATAAAAATAAATTCACATCAGAATTAATTTTTGCCAAAAGTTATTTTATTGGTGTTCTTTCTTTCCTTCTGTTTCTTGTTATTAAGGATTGAGCCCAGGGCATTCTACCCCTAAACTACCCCACTGACCCTATTTCATTTTTTTATTTTGAAGTGGGGTCTTCCTAAGTTGCTGAGGGCCTCAGTAGGTTGCTGAGCTTGTTATTTTGCTTTTTAAGATCGGAATCTGTTGTCAATTTAGGGTCTGATCTCTCTCCTGTTTTGAGATAATAGTGGACTATTGAAGCCCTTTGTATTCGGTAGCTCTACAATTTAGGAGAGCTAGCTTAACTGGGATTATCATTTCTTCTGTGTGTGCATTATGCCTTTATAAAGAGACTTAAGAGAGAAAGGGAATTGTGACTATACAATATTCCACCCAAATTATTTTCTGTTCTAGGTAGCCAATAGAGATGACAATCTTTTCTTCATTTCTTTTTTCTTCCTTTTTTTTAAATTTAACATCGGGATAAAATAGAAACTGTTTATTTTTCAAATTTCAAACGTCACTTAACTGAAAAGGTATAATGCAAGTTGAATATGTTGATAAAGGGAAGATAAATCAGAATTGAATACTTTAGTCAGTGGAAAGTAATCTGTTAGTTTGGGGTGCAACATATACCAGTTTACTATCAATAAAATATACTTGAGAGAAGCTTATAATAGAGTAATTAACCAATTAATCAGATAAACAGACAAACAAATGTTTTGGGCTTTTTTTTTTACCATAACTAAATCTAATTGGTGGTTTTCACTTTCAAGTAGAAGTCCTGAATAATGGGTACAAAATTGGCTCATCTCTTATGTTTTTCTGTTTTCTTACTAGAATTATTCCTACATGCCTCATGCATTAAACATTGTTATACTTTTTTATTTATATGTTTTCCACACTGAATTTTGTAGTTTTCAAAGCAAAATTGCATGGAGATTTCTTAATGAATAATTCTGAGATTTATGGGGTAAGTTGTTTTTTATTATTTTAGCTCTGTTTCTTGATTCAAATTTAAGAATAAAATGACCTGCTCCTTTGCATGGGGCATGGGTGAGTCTGTGGTTTTGGCTCTGGGTGCTTGGGTTATTCTGGCCTTGTCCTTCAGCTCCGTTGTCCTATTGTGCCGGGCACACCTTCCTGGGACTTCAGCCACAGGAATCTCGGATGTGCTCCATGATGCCCTCCCGCTCCCACTCCTCAACACCGTGCCAGGCGATTCTTTAACTCTGTAGCTATAGAGACCTTCACTTTGCTGCTATGTCCCAAATGGATCTCTTTGGAAGCCTCACATTTCCCAGGCTGTCTTTAACTAGTGACCAGAGAAATGCTGATACTTCCCTGTCCCCACACTTCTCATTTTTACCCCAACATTTTATAGCTCCCACCATCTGTAATTTATCTTTAAATAAATTTTAATAAATTCTAATATCTAGTCTCTAGTTATTGCAGCATAACTGAATTTTATTTATTCAAGCTTCTGTCATCCATTCTGATTTCAGATTCCTAGAGGGCAGAATTTCTGCCTGAGTGGCTCTTCTCTTGGGGTGCCCATTGTAGCACTATATGTAAATTGATAACTTATCAGTACATTCTAATTATGATGACATTATGTGTTTTCTAATGGTAAGAGAAAGTTAGCATTCAGTGCTATGATGCCATTTGTGTAGAGAGTAGAAATATTAATAAAAGCTTCAAATTACAAATTTATCATTTATTTATTTTCCTTTGATTGATTTCAGGGCTCCATGAGGTTTATAAGCTTTATTGTTTACTTTCTTTTTTTTTTCCTTTTTTTTTTCTTCTGTGTGGGATGATTTGTCTTGAGCCTGCAGGGAACAAGCAGGCCCCTGATATCTTCAAGTCCACATTTCTTTGCCTCCAATTCTTATGTATCCAAAGACAGGGAACCAAAGACACACCTTTCTAGGAGGATTATTGTTTACTTTCTTGATAAAGTACATGTGTTCAGTGTACATGGATGTATAGTTACATTCTTTAACTTTTTTTTTCTTTGATTAACTCTAGGAGATACCAGGCCACTCGAAAATTCAGAGAGCAGAGTAATAATCAATCATCAATATGTTTTATCTTAATAACCTTCATCCTCTACATTTTCTGTAACATTTCTTTTTTTAATTTTTTACTGGTGCATTATATTCATACACCATATTGGGGTAAAAAACTTGTGTGTACAGACATGTACACATCACTGATTTAACCCCTACCCAATTCCCACCCCATTCCCTTCCCATCCCTCCTTCCCTTGCTCGGCTTAATGGTTTACTTCGGTATGTTTACGTACATTGTGTGTTTTAGAGATTTTCCTCTTCCCGCCTCCTTTCTCCTCCTTTAGGTTGCCTTGTTTGCTCCTCTATAGGATTTCCTTTTTCATTTAGAGTTCCTCCTATGACCCATTTCTCACATATTAGGTAAAGCATCTGATTTCTTATTTTTTGTGACTGACTAATCTCACTTAGCATAATGTCCTCCAGTTCCATCCATTTCCCTGAAAATGATGTAATTGAGGTTTTTTTTGATGGCTGAGTAAAATCCCATTGTTTACATATTCCACAGTTTTGTAATCCATTCATCTGTTGATGGACATCTTAGCTGGTTCCATAGTTTGGCTATGGTAAATTGTGCAGCTATGAACATAGATACACATGTATTAGTTTGGTAGTTTGGTTTCTTTTCTTTTGGGTAGATACCCAGAAGTGGTAGCTGGATCAAATGTTAGATTTGTTCCCATTCTTCTGAGGATTCTCCATACTGTTTTCCAAAGTGGTTGCACTACTTTGCAATCCCACCAACAATGTCTTAGAGTTCCCACTTTTCCACATCCTCACCAGCATCTGTTGTTGTTTGTATTTTGAATGATTGCCATTTTAGTTGGAGTTAGGTGAAATCTCAGGGTAGTTTTGATTTGCATCTCTCTGATTGCCAGTGATGTTGAGCATTTTTTCATGCATTTATTGGCCATTTGAATTTCTTCTTTTGTGAAGTGTCTATTTAGTTCACTTGCCCATTTTGTTATTGGATGCTTTGTTTTCTTAGTGTTGAGTTTCTTGAGTTCTCTGTATATTCTAGGTATTACTCCTCTATCTGAGAAATAGTTGGCAAAAATCTTCTCCCATTCTGTTGGCTCTTGATTGAGGTTCCTTATAGTTTCCTTTGCTGAACAGAAGCTCTTCAGTTTCATGCAATCCCATGTATTGATTTGCCTTTTAATTTGTTGTGCCTTTAGGGTTTTGTTGAGAAAGTGTTTATCTGTGCCTATGTGTTGCAGTGTTGGACCTATGCCCTATTCAAGGAGCTTCAAGGTCTCTGGTTTGATTTCCAAGTCTTTGATCCATCTTGAGTTGACTTTTGTACAGGGTGAGAAAGTGGGATTAATTTCCAATTTTCTGCATATGGTTAACCAGTTTTGCCAACACCATTTGTTGAAGAGGCTATCTTTTCTCCAGTGTATGTTTTTGGCCCCTTTGTCAAAAATCAATTGGCTGAAAGTGTGTAGACTTGTTTCTGGGTCTTCTATTCTGCTCCATTTGTCTATGTATCTGTTTTTTTTTCTAAGGTGGTTTAAACTTTTTGTGAGGATTTGTGACATGTATATGGAATTCAAATGTTTTAGAGGAATATATTGCATTGTTTAACTAGACTTAGTATAGAGGTCACAGGATACAACTCTGGGCCAAAAAATGCTTTTTCAAAAGTCATTAACAAAAGGTTTTTAAGTCTCCAGTTCTAAATTATACCATTATGAATAACTTGTCTTTAATACACCAATAATACCTTAAATCTGATTCATTTTGAGGACTAAGCAGTAGCAGTCAAAAGTGATTGATATTATATTACTAAAATGTTTGAAAAGTCAGGACAGGGAGTATTAAAAACTTTGCACTGATTTTGGAGGAGTCATCTGGTGTGATGGAAGGAAGGATTCCTACCCATGACTTGTTCTTGGGAAAGTGCTTCTAAGCCCAAGTGTATTATTAAACGTCTTTCTCAAGTCCCTAAGTAAGCTCTTCCAAGTGACCTGTGAGTTGAAGTCATTTCACCTTTGAATATTTGAGTGAAGTGCTTAATTTCCCCTTTGAGCTAAAGATAATGTTGAGACTTGTGTTAATATTCCTGTCTTAACTGACATTTATTCTATGTCATAGGAGTGAAAGAATCTCTGTATGTTTTTTTTAATGAGGGATAAAATGCTCCATAAACTTAATTATTGCATATTAGAAAAATTGCATGTTTACCTATTATTACATCTTTGAGTATAGGTCTATTTAAGTAGTGTGTAAGTAAGATATGTATCCTGAGAGCATGGAATGATGGCAGTTTTAGGCAGTCACGTTTGTTTCAGCAGCACAGTGCTGATTGCCTCCATCCCTCCTAGGCCATCAGCACAGAAAGGGACTCAGGAGCACAGCATTAGCAGCCATGCATCTGTAGCAATTTAGTTGACGTGAGTGAGAACGCTCACTTCCTTTGCTCCAGATCTCAGACACTTGGTCTGTCCTGCAGTCTAACATGTGGCTGCAGGGGTTGCCAGGCTGAGTGCTTTATGCAGTGACAGGCCAGAGAGGAGGCACTTAACATGGGAAAGTCAAGTGTGCTGGGCACTGGGCACGAGACAGGTGCCAGCAGGGTCACAGCTATTTTGAAGCAAGAAGAATCTTTGTAACTTATATGTGTGTGAGTCAGAATGCATTAACCTATTACAATCTGTTCCTTTCTTCCTTTTTTGCCATTTTCCCAATTTTCTGTCCTCTTAATACTAAAAAAAAAAAAAAAAAATCTATTTTTTTCTAGTCAGATTGTTCATGTGTAGTTTCAGTGCCTGAAACATAGTAATTATCCAATAAATTGTTTTGTGTGTTATCTGGACAAAGGCGTGTGTGTGTGTGTGTGTGTGTGTGTGTGTGTGTGTGTGTAAATCATAAGGGCTTAGATATTACTACAGGCTGTAGATAAATGTATAGGTTCAAAGCCATTAGCTTCAATAAGAATATGCCCCAGTTACCACATAAAATCGCAATGTTATGTCAAGGCTTTGGGGAGAAATGTAGCAATTTAAGAAAAAAGGAAATACAAGTCTCTAATATTTTACCTAAGTTACTGAAATGCTAACGCGTTGGATATAAAGCATTTGACATTGTTTACACCAAGTCCACATCGCTCTAGTCCTAGTCTAAGTGCTTCAGTGTGCTAATTTAAATGACTTTTCCTCCGGAAAAAGAAAAACACAGAGGATAGGAATCCAAAGGAAATGACTAATTCTAAAAAATTAAAAGTGTTTCCAAAAGCCACTCCTTGGAGGAGTTTTGACCGTTTTTACAGGGAATCCTAACAAGGCCAGAGTATGGGAGATCCCTGTAGGACAATAGGATGGCTGGAGCAGAAGAGAGAGAACCTTGTCATGCATGGAGAGCCAGGATTCTTTCTTTTCTGCCCAACATCTCTTCATAATTTTTAAGCCAGTCAAGATTCGGAAGGTACTACAGATTCTAAAAAAGTTTTGATTAGCTTCAAGTGGCAATCATAATTATGGGAGTAAATAAGTCTACCTTCATGTATGGCTACCAGAAAAAAATTCCTGGACAGTGATACATTCAAAAGCCTGCCAACTACACAGGAGGTTTGAACTCTTCCACTGGTTCCTTAAAACTCATAAAGAAATTGTTTCAATTTTAATAGTAGACAGTGGCCCCAAAGAACTTGCCCAAATGGAAGTCAAAATATTATTTGACTCTTAAAAGAAGAAATTTTACAAATAATGTGGATAGGGAAGAACAGGAGCAGGGTTGCTACTCTATTGGTGTTGTGGTTCACAGGCTATTAGAGAACTTCACAGCATTAAATAAAACTAGAGACAGAATGGCAGGGGGCAGGGGAGAACCAGTGGGAGAGTTTAAAATTTCCTTTGTAGCTGGCAGGCTTCTGAATGTATCACTGTGGTCCACAGAGAAGAGGCTGTAGAAAGTAGCAAGGAGATGCTGTATCCGCTCCTGCAACCTTAAAACAAAGTTGGTATCTCTGGACTTTAAAATTGTTCCTATGCAGCTTATTTTATATTTGTTTAGTCAAATAAACCAGAGGGGCTTTCCATGAAAAATAAATTCAAAACATTACTTAATGAGTTCAGTCAGATATGGATAAGCCACTGAAACCTCCAACTATTATCTATTCCTATTTCTTATCCTTTCATTTAAACTAGAAATTTTTTCCATATTTTATATTCTTGGTAGATATCTGTAAACGAGGCATTATGAGAGAAATTTGTGTGGTACTAGGGACTAAAGTCAGGGACATTCTACTCTAAGCTACACCCCCAGCCTTTTTTTTTTTTTTTTGAAATAGGGTCTCATGAGATGGTGGTTACCTAATGCTTGGCTCAGAACCACTCATGTTCCTGTCTCAGCCTCCCAAGTACCAGGATCACAGGCATGTATCATTAGGTCTGGCTTCAATAAAACTTTTTCATGTACCAGTATAAAAAAGTTTTTTTTTTAAATATTGTTTGTTTCCTACCATACTAAAGATAATTTAGTAAGCATACAGTGCTGTTTAATAGTAAAAGTGGAATAGTGCATAGATGTCAGAAAAAATCTAAACCAAGCCTTAACTGGCTATCAATATAGGATATTTTTCTATGAAAAGAAGCCAGGATTCAAAGGAAGATATAACAAATTAGAATGATATGGTTATTTTTTTCATATAATTCTTTTATAATCCAAACTCATTTTGGTTAAAACTCATTTTCTTTTATTTCCTTTTATCTTTTCTTTTTTTTTTTTTTTTTACAGCACTGGGATGGAACCCAGGGGCATTCTACTTCTGAACTACACCCCCAGCCCTAATTTTCATTCTTTATTGTTTGAAACAGGGTCTCACTGAGTTGCAAAGGGTCTCAATAAGTAGCTGAGGCTGTCGCGAACCACAATCCTCCTGTGTCAGCCTCCCAAATTCTGGGATTACAAGTATGTGCCACCACTCTTGCCTAGAACTCATTGTCAAGCACTACTGTTTTCAATTTCTACAATAAAGAATTTGTCTTGTAATGAATAATCTATCACTCATCATGAAGATGAATTTTCTTTGTCCTTCTAGTGTTATGCTTCTCTATGTTTCTCAGCATTGCAAGTTCAACTTTTAACTATGTTTATTTTCTTTTGTAGTATTAATGCTGGATACCAAAATTTTACTTTGTCATTAAAGGCCAATGGAATAGTTCTTGTGAATACTTGGTAGTAAAGAACTGGTAGTAAAATTTGGTTACAAATTCTCTTCACAGAAACTTGCCAAAAGTATTTAGTGTGCTAATGATTTAACATGTATGCCTCAAAATGTTTCTTTTGAATACATTTTCAAAGTGTGGAAAGCTTAAGCTATAATCATGCCCACTGAATTTTTGTTCACAGTACTAAAAATAAATATATCTTGTTATTTGATAGCCAATAATAAGGTGTTGTTTAAATAAATTTAGCACATCCAAATAATAAAGCAACCAGTATGAATTATGTGAAATTTGTTTAGTGGCACCTTGTATTAGTAAAAATAAAAATTCTATGATATGATTTCCAAAGCAACCTCTATAAAATATTGCAGATTTTTTATTTTAAAAATCTATGTATACTGCAATGGATACATGAAAACATATATGTGCAATCCCTTAATTAGTCCTTTGTTTTAGGTATTAATGTGAAACCAACCACTTCAAAATGCAGTGATTTAACTGTTTCCCCCCACAATTCCATTTGTTGGATTGTACCACATAAAGGCACCTAAGAAGAAAGCACAGAGAGAGGAGATCTCAATGCTAAGCTACTAGAGAACTGCATAGTCTGCAAGACACACCAATATTTAATAGTCAGGCAAAGAATCCAGCTGAGGATACTGAGGACTATTCAGAGAGGAAGGAGGTTAACCAGCAAAGTGACAAAGGTTTTTCAAGAAAGGAGAGAGAAGCTATCAAGGCTTATAAGAAGGAGAGGGGGGGAGTCGAACATTTTTCATCAAATTTCAAATTGTAGAGGGTTTTAGTGTCTGTGTCAAAAGCTATTTCATGGAGTAGATTAAAGAGAGAATGACAACTTAGAATGTACTTTGAGGGAGGCACTGAAAATAACAGTAAACTCTTTAGTTATATTAAAAAGTAGTTTTCTAATCCGGGCATGGTGATGCATACTTGTAATCCCAGCATTTGGGAGGCTGAGACAGGAGGATATCAGTTCACTGTCAGCCTCAGCTAATTAGTGAGGCCCTTTACAACTTAGTGAGACCCTGTTTCAAAATAAAGAATAGAAAATAGGGCTAGGAGTGTAGCTCAGAGATAGAATGCCCCTGTGTGTTCTATCCCCAGTACTGAAAAAAAAAAGTAGTTTTCTTTATGGCATTGAGAAAAAAGATTAGTAGATTTTCAAAATTCACCAAAACTACAGAAGTAGTTTATATCAGGGTTTTTTTTTTTTTTTACTTTTCTTATTTTTGTAAAGAGAATACCTGAGATTTAGCTTAATTTATTAATTATTTTCACTACGAGAGGGTAGAATCTTGCCTGGTTGGAAATCTGCACCAAAATTGGGGGAGAGATTTGTGTTTCGGCCAGCAAGTCTGCCTTACATAGGTTTTTAATTAACTCATTTTTAACATCCAATTTTCCGTCTGACCCCAGCCTACCTGGCATTTCTCAGTTCCCAGAGGCTCTGAGACTCTAAAGAGGAAACAATTTCCCTTTTTGGCTCTGCCTCTTCTTCATTTTCCCTGAGAAATAGCTTCTTTTTTTCCCCCTACATGTTCTACATCTTCAGTAAGTCTCTTGAATTTCCTAATTACTAAATCTTATTTGTTCTTGTGTTTATGAGTTTTACTATTTTTGTTTCTGTTTATTGTAATGGATCTCAGGGAGAAGAAATGATAAACACATTAAACTTCCTCTCAAAATCAGATTTGTGTGCACTTTTATTTTTTGTGGACAACATGGGTTTGAAAGATGAGACAACTGTTATATTAGGATCTTTACTCTCTTCTTGCATGAAAATATAATAATGCTTACTTTGGGCAAATAAAAGCAATAGGCTGACATAGATTTAAGCAAAACATTAAAACAGTAATACTTTGATAATCATGTATATTGCATTGTTCTTAAGTGCTCAGAACTTGATTACATATAAAGTACATATTCTATTATAAAAAGTACATATTTTACATATGTAAAGTGTACATCTTTAGATGAAAGGCATGAATATATTTTGGGTTCCAAAAATTACTTCAGGAACAATCAAAACAATTCATGAAATGTCAAAAAATTTTAGGGATGTTCTAGAAGGAACACAAAGCTTCATTTCACGGAAAAATCAAGAAGGCGATGCAAAGGAAATTGATGTTATGCCAGAAAGTTCTCTACCTAAAGTATTTACATGACTCTTAAAAAAAGAATAGAAGGGAAAAATACAAGTGACATGCCTATTGTATCAACTGAAAAATTCAGAAACTTTATCCATATGTTATTATGAGTGTCATAGTTTTGAAACCTTATAATCACAACTATATAGATATAGAAGATGCAGAATACACACACACACACACACACACACACACACACACAGCCTACGTATACCACCTAATCTCAATCTGGATCTGAGAAATTATATTTCCACAAATTCAAGTAAACTAGACCTAAATTTTTGAAATATCTTTGTGTTACTTATGAAATTGAAATTGGGGTCAAAACACGTAGCATCCAGTGCCAACATGGGCTGAACTGAACAATGGTTAAGTTAAGTTAAGAAAGAAAAAGTCCTGCAACATTTTGATAGTGGATGAAAATAGTTCAAAGTAGTTAAATTCTGTCATTGCAGCAGCTTCTGGAAACATAAAAGTATTTAGAAATTTATTTTTTTACTTAGTGTTTACCTTGGGATAGGATATCTGATAAAGAAAATGAATTATGACTGAGTTCCAGAATTCTTAGCTTATTGCATAGAGCCCTTTCCATTATGCCTTAAGTGGAACTTAAAAAGATAAGTGCAAATGTATGGGAACCATGAATAAAAAGTTATGCTTCGAGAAGGAAAAGCACCTTAACCTTTTCTCATGTTTTCTGCTTATATAGATGTAAACCTAACATGAATGATTCCCAACTTTACCTTTCTTGATTGGCAGAAAAGTATTAGCATCAGAACCTTTTATAGTAGTGATTTAATTCAAAACAAATTATGCTAAACTTTTCAATTCTGAATTCTAAAATCATTCTCATTTCGGAAAACAGAAGAACAACTCAAAGGGAACAACCTTGTACTCATAAAAAAACATTATTTTTGACATGGATGATTCAGAGTTTGTGACAATTCTGACAGTCTGAAGTTTATCTTTAGCTTTTCATTTGTGGAGGAAGAAAATAAGGAAATGTAAATAAAATGATAACCCGATTAAAGGACTTTCAAAACCTGTCATTTCTCTACAGTATTAGAGAAACATTTGTGACTAATCATTTTTACTCTTTTTATAGAGGGGACCTACAGGTTTCCTACAGTCTTTGGAAATGAAAGGCAAAGGACATTGAGGAGTTAACCTTCACTTGAAGGGTTCCAAAGGCATGAACTCTTAGCTTCTCACATGGTCTTTTGCCATTTTGACAATTCAAAAATCTTTTCTAAGGATATTAGCAATGCCATTATTAAGAGTAAAATGAGCTTTCTTGGAAACATTTTCAATCTTGGCCACACATTTATTATAATGAAAGTAATGAAAATGAGTGAAGATGGCAAAAAAGAAAGTAGAAGGTCAGGTAGAAAATGGGTAGAAGGAAGCTCTTTCAAGGCTGATGGGGAGTAACTAGCAGAGGGATTACGCAGAGAGAAACTGGTGCCGCAGTGCCAGGGTGGGAGGTTTCCCAGTATTGACATGGAATATGAATTCAGTCTCCCTGCATTTTCTTAAAACATGAAAAAATTGAAAAATAATTTTTAATACCTTTTGGTTGCAATCCCAGTGGACTGAACTTCAACCAGCCTCGTTGTTTAGGTTGTATATCTTTTATAGATAGGCAGAAATACTTAGACTCTATTCCATTACTGATACCACTTAGCCAGTGTGAACAATCAAGTGGCACACGTACCACTATCTAGGTGGATTTCTAAAGAATGCCTTGTTGTACAGCCACATTATAATGCACTTACTTAAATGTCATGTGCTTCTAAAATAGTCATTTTACTTGTTTGTTACATTTTTCTTGTGAATATAAAGTGAGGACCTGAGGCTTATCAATACACTCAAGTTTAATAATTTATAAGGATATTATAGAGGCCTTCCAAAAGCATATGATGAAACAGGATTGAATGTTCAAGGATTTCATTAGGAGAAATATCTGTGTGAATAAAAACAGAGAGGAGCTGGGTACATAAGAAAGCTGTGATGCAGATAGGACCAGGAGCAAAGAAGAACAGGTAGGCTGGCAGTGAGCTAGACATCCCTGCACTCTGAGGAAGTGTTGGCAAGACTATCAAAGAATGCACTCAAGACATAGCTGTCCATCAGAAGTGTCCATGTCTCCCAGCAATGGGCCTGTCTTAGTTTCCCTGCCATTCTCAGTCATGAGCGGATAGCCCATGGAACATGTGACCTTAGCATTAATGTGGTATAGATTTCAGAGCACACAGCTTGATCCATGACCAATTATCCTCTGCATAGTGGTGGGTCTGTGAGACTCATTCTCATGGCACCACATCCCGCCATTTCAGATCCACATCTCCACATAAGTTTCCATGGGCCTTTATTTCTGAGAGAAACTAGGCAGTTGGAGTTTAGTGGGATGAACTAAAGGTCTTGTTACCATTGATCTCCAGGTTGTAACTGGCACTCCTCCTCTCCCTCTCCCACGCTTCATTCTGAATTCCCTTCATCCTTAGTGGTTCCCTGGTCCAGTGCTGGTGGTTTTTCTGGTCCAAATCTTCATTCCTAAAGCATGTTAGTTTTTGATTAGCAGACTCTTCATAATTCAACTTGAATTATTTTTTTTAATTTTTTTTTTTGTGTGTGGTACTGGGGTTCCTGGAAGCCCTTGAATCTCCGGGCTACACTCCCAGACCTATTTTATATTTTTATTCAGAAACAGGGTCTCCTAAGCCAGCATGTGCGGCTGACTTCGAACCTGCACGATCCTCCCGTCTCTGCCTCCCAAGAGCGGGGATTACAAGCGTGCGCCACCACGCCCGGCTTCAACTTGAATTATCCAAAGTTAATTCATATGACTGGCACTGTTTACAATGGGGCAGGCAAGTATTAGAATCAATTAAGTCAAGACAAATGCCCAATCAGATACCTGAAACGGGTCCTTTTCATTGGCCATGTGGACATTCAGCAGGAGCAGTAGTTAGGTGAGTTTTCATAAGTAGATATGATGATTAATTTTATGTGTGAACTTCACTGGGTCAAAAGATGTACAGAACAGTAGGAAAATATTCTTTCTGCATTAATCTGAGAGGATGTCTCTGGAAGAGATTGTTATTTGTATCGGTTGATGGAGTAAATAAGGCACACATTTATTGGTGTAAAAGGAAATAATTCAATCTGAGATGATAAGAAAAAGAGGCAGAATAAGGACAACTTCTCTCTCTTCTTGAGCTGGGCCATCTATCTTCTTTTGTCCTTGGATACTAGGGCTCCTGGTTCTCAGGCCTGGAGGCTCTGGAGCCCCAACACTAAAAACCATCATATGTCCCAGATGATGGGGCTGATTCCATCAGTTAGTACCTGCTGCAGGACCCTTTCTTGTTCTTTCATTTTTGTGGGTTTTGTTTATCATTTGTTTATAACTTTATACATTAAGCAGTACCCTGCTACCCACCTCTCCTTTAAGGATGTCAAGTTCTCTTAACCATTTTCACATCTCTCTGCAGGTTAAAACACTTCACCATCTCATCATTTTTCCCCCATCATCATGGCAAATTAATTTTCCTAGCTTCTATCAGCAAAGCACTATCACTTGGTCTATATTAGACAGAGGGAGGGGTATCATTCTCAGAGATGATAGAGTAAACACTTCTTCTGCTATCATCCATGATCTGAAAAGAACCATCACCATGCTTTTCACTGGTTGTGTACGCATCAGAATATTTCTGTGGCTGTAGTGAAAGTATACCACCATGAATCTTTTCCTTTTTTTGTACTAAAGGTAGCACCTAGGGGCATCCTACCTCCAGGGTATACCCCCAGTCCTATATTGTATTTTATTTTATTTATTTATTTATTATTTTATACATATTTTTATTGAAAATAAATGGTATACATTTAAACTGTACTTGGCACCCTCTTCCCCAACCCCCGTTTTTCCTTCCCCCCTCCTACCAATGATTGTCAACGGTAACCATGCTATATTCATACTTTTATACATATTCAGATGTAGACCCTCATTAATCAAGTTCAGCCTTCTTCCTCTCTTATCTTTCCATTCAAACTTTGCTGAGATTCCCCTTCCATTACCTGGAGTCCCTCTGGTATCCCGTATGCTCCCTAGTTTGGGAATATTCGAGGAAAGATATGTCCCTTCTCTTTCTGTGCTTGGCTGATCTCACTTAACATAATGCTTTCCAGGACTTTCCATCTTCTTGCAAATGACATGATTTTGTTCTTCTTTATAGCTGAATAGAATTCCATTGTGTGTATTTCCCATAATTTTGCAATGCAGTCATCTGTTGATGGGGACCTGGGTTGTTTCCATATTTTGGCTATTACAAATTGTCCAGGTATGAATATAGGTATGCATATGTTGCTTTAGTTCTCTGATTTCAACCTCTTTGGGAAAATACCCAGGACTGATAGAGCTGGATCATATGGTAGATATATTCCCAGTTTTCTAAGGAATCTCCACACAGATCTCCATAGTGGCTGCACTAGTTTGCATTCCCACCAACAGTGTAAAAGAGTTCCTCTTTCCCCACATCCTCGCCAGCATTTGTTGTTTGATTTCTTTATGTTTGCCACTCTGACTGTGTTACATGGAATCTCAGTGTAGTTTTGATTTGCATCTCCCTGATTGGTAATGAAGTAGAACATTTTTTCATATATCTTTTGGCCATTTGTATCTCTTGTTCTGTAAAGTGTCTTTTCAGTTCAATTGTCCATTTCTTGATTGGGTTCTTTGTTTTGCTAGTGTCGAGTCTTCTGAGCTCTTTGTATATTCTGGATATTAGCCCCATATCAGAATGGTGGCTGGGAAAGATTTTCTCCCTTTCTGTAGGCGTCCTCTTTAGGTTATTGATGGTTTCCTTTGATGAGAAGAAACATTTTAGTTTGATGCCATCCCACTTGTTAATTCTTGCTTTAATTTCCTGAACTTTGGAGCTATTTTTTAGAAAGTTACTGCCTTGGCCAGTATGTCATAGTGTTGAGCCTATGCTCTCCTCTAATAACTTTACAGTCTCTGGTCTAATTTCTAAGTCTTTGATCCATCTCAAGTTTATTCCTGTGCATGGTGAGAGGTAAGGATTTAGTTCCATCTGTCTATAAATGGATAGCCAGTTCTTCCAACACCATTTGTTGAAAAGGCTGTCTTTTCTCCAGCATATGAGTTTGGCCCCTTTGTCAATGATTAATTGACTATAGGTGTGTGGATTTGTTTCTGTATCTTCTATTCTGTTTCACTGGTCAGTATACCTGTTATTGTGCCAGTACCATGCTGTTTTTACTACTATTGCTCCATAGTATAATTCGAAGTCAGGGATTGTGATACACTATTGAATCATGAATGGGTAAGAGCAGAAATTAGGGAAGAAATAAATAAATTTATGGAAACAGATGAAAACAAAGATACAACTTACCAAAATTTATGGGACGCTATGAAGGCAGTATTAAGAGGAAACTTTATTGCAATGAGTGCCCACATAAGAAGGACAGAGAATCACCAAGTAAAGAACCTCGATGTATTTGAATAGTTTCTTTTGAGGTTCTTTTGTTGATTTCTACTTTCATTCCATTATGGTCTGAAAAGTTGAGGAATTATATTACATCTTTTGAATTTGCTGGTGCTTTCTTTGTGTCCTAAGATGTGATCTATTTTGTAGAAGGCTCCATGGGGTGCTAAGAAGAATGTGCATTCTGTAGTTCCTGGCTGAATTATTCTGTAAATGTCTATTAGGTCCATTTGGTTTATAGTTTTCTTTAGTTCTAAAGAGTCTTTACTCATCTTTTGTCTTGGAGATTGATCCAGTGTGTGAGAGGCATATTAAAGTCTCCCAGGGTTATTTATTGTATTTGGGTCTATTTGAGATCTGATGTCCAGAAGGGTTTGTTTTACAAATGTGGTTGCACCGATATTTGGGGCATAAACATTTACTATCATTATATCTTCTTGGTGTATTGTTCCTTTTAATAAATGGAAGTGCCCTGTTTTGTCTCTTTTGATCTGTTTTAGTTTAAAGTCTGTTTTTTTGCATATCAGGGTTACTATCCCTGCTCTTTTTTGGTCTCCAATATTATGGTATATCTTTTTCCATCCTTTCACTTTCAGTCTGTGAATGTCTTTGGTTGTAAGGTGAGTTTCTTGCAGACAGCATATATTTGGATTATGTTTCTTAATATACATTGCCAGTCTATGTCTTTTGATTGGTGAGTTAAGTCCTTTGACATTAAGAGATATTATTGAAATATGAGTTTTGTTTTCTGTCATTTTGTGTTCTGTCTTATATTTGGTTTTCTTTACTTAAATGGCCCACTTATCAACTTCCTCTATTCTCTGGTTCTGAAGTCTGCTTCTTTTTTCTTCTTATTGTTTATTTCTTTAAGAATTTTCTCTAGTGTTGGCTTTGAATTCATGAATTGAGACTCTGTTTATCTTGAATCACTTTTGTTTCTCCATAAATTTTGAGTAGTAGTTTTATTTGATATAGTAGTTTTGGTTGGAAGTTATTTTCTTTCAGGGTCTGAATCATGTCGTACCAGTCTCTCCTAGCATTCATGACCTAGGTTGTATAGTCATGGGTGATTCTTATTGTTTTGCCTCTATATGTCACCCATCCTTTTGTTCTTACTGCTTTTAAGATTCCTTCCTTGGCCTCTATGTTGGACATTTTGACTATTATGTGGTGTGGGGAGGTCCTTCTTTGATCTTGTCTTAATGGTGTTCCATATGTCTCCTTGACATGAAGATCCAAGTCTGTTTCCATGTTTGGAAAATTCTCTGAAATTATTTCTTGGAAGAGATTACGGATGCCCTTGTTCTGTACCTCTATCCTTTCTTCAATGCCTTTTATCCATAAGTTAGGATGTTTCATGTTGTCTCAAATTTGTTGGATGTTTAGGTTTTGTTGCTGTAATGACTTCTGTATACTGTTGACTGTGTTTTCAGTTTTGGATGAATCGTCTTCTAACTGATATTCTACTTTCCGTTTCATCTACTCTTCCAGAATTTCTTTCTATTTCTGTCTTCATTTCATTTATTGACTCATTTCATTCCAGTCCTCTTTCTGATTCTTTCTTAGTGTTTCTAATTTGTCTTTCATCTCCTCTAGACTTGTTTTAAATCTTTTCATCATATTGTAGATCAAGATTCGGAACTCCCCTTCTTGCATTTTTTGTAGGTCATTATTTGTGACTTCTGTCATTTCTCCACTACTTCTGGTTCTCATATTTTCAAAGTTCTCAGGCCTGTTTTTCTGATGTCTTCCCATCGTTTGTGGGTATTATGTTTAGTCCAGTCTTAGTAGTAGGAATTTAGAAGAATCAACAGGTAAGCAGTACTTTTTTGAGTGGTAAGAGTTGGGTGATGGTGGAGTAGCTAGGGTGATGGGTGCAGGAGTCAGGTGAAGTAGAGGATATAATTAGATTGTGGAAGAATTTAAGTATAATAATGTTGAATCAAGTTGAGAATGGGAGAAGGTTAGATAGTAGGACTCTTGTATTTATTAGAATATTTAAGTATGGAGATGTGAGAAACTTTGTGTGTTAAACAAAGAGATACAGTTAGGTGACAAAGAGAAAGTTGTGAGGGGAGATAGTAGATAGTCTAAATTGTAGACTTTCATAGAGGGAGTGGGGGGAAGGAGCAAACACAAATGGATAAAGTAACTAAATAAGGTAGAAAGACTATTATACATCAAAAACAAACAACAACATCGACAGAACAAAAATGTACTGCCAAGAGAGAACTAAAAGAGTTAAGAGAATAAACAGGATAAACATAAAATAAAACGAACTAACAACCATGTGATATGAAGTGAAAGATTCAAACAAGAAACCCAAATAAAAGTAATGAAAAAAATCCCCCCCAAAAAACAAAAACCAAAATAACCCCAAAAACAAAAAAAATAATAAATAAATAAAACAAAACAAATCAGAAAAAAAGAAAAAGGAAAAGGAAAAGAAACAGTCCTACTACTTTACTAATATAAGCTGTATATGCCAATGTCCCATATTTGTTTGGAGCGACCCCTTGTGACCCTGTGCAGGTATCACACCTTAAGCGCCCTTGCTGTGTCAATGGAGTTGAAGGTGCCCCTCTGGGTGCACACTGGCACCCTCAGTTATCACCATGTCTGGTGGCACTCACTGTGTGCCCGATGGCTCCCATGGCTCATCTGAGCTCACGCTGTTACCTGGGAGCCCAGTCTGGGACTCTGAAAGGCTGTCAGCTCTTCCATATCACACTGATTCTCCTGGGGCATGGCAGGTCCGGGTCTGGGTCCCTGCAGGTCTCCCAGCGGCTTTGCGGGTACATCCTCTGGTGTGCAAACGGTGCCACTCAGGTACTTGGGTGAGCTCAAAGCTTAAGATGCTAGAGCTCTATGGCTACTTTCAGACTCTTGGACAGTTCTAGGACTGCCAGGACTACAGTGCCCAAAAATCTTTTTTGGGCCATCGGCTTGATATGGCGCCTGTGGCTGCAGCATCTGCAGCTCGCTTGCGCTGCTTTTGTGTTTGTTGTGGTGAATCTTGCAGGTCAAAGTTACTGGATTTCTTCTGCCATGTCCCCGAGTCTGTTTTGGGTCCTAGGCTGGGCCCAGCCACACTCCCCTGTGGCCAGGCCTCGGGCCACCCGTGTGGGACTGCGGGGGCTCATACTCACTGGGGAAGTGTCAAGCGGAGTGGAGCCCTAGCCTCCTCGGCCCGGGTGGCTTACTGGCAGCGGCGGGCGGCTCTGCTCTCTGGCTCCCTGGGTCCCTGAAAGACTTTTCCTCTTGGGATATTTGTCCACGTTGCTGTGTGTAAGTCAGGTCCAGGGATTGCGGTTTGGGTGGCAACCCATGCTGGCGCCAGAGGCCCAGCTGTGTTTGCAGTACATCCGATGCTCAAACTTTTGTTTTTTTGTAGTGGACCTCGCAGTTCAGGGTTTCTGGATTCCTTCTGCCGAGATTACTGGATCTGTTTTGGTTCCTTAGATATATTTATTTTGTTGGTTAAGACACTGCCTTCTCCGTAGTTGAACTTTTTTAATTTTTGCCACTGAGGAGTACTGTGTCCCGCAGTTGCCATTTTTTCTCCCTCCCTAATTATCTTTATATTTTATTTAAAAACAGGTTCTCACAAAATTGCTAAGGCTGACTTTTAATCTGCAATCTTCCTGTCTCACTTTCCCAAGTACTGGGATTATAGGTGTGTGCCACTACACCCAGCTATTATCATCAGTCTTTTGGACATACATATATCCTTCCAGTATGCTCCTTCTTTCCCCCCAGCCTCATTAATCCATCCTTTATCTGCCAGGGCAATATTAGCACTTTTGTTTTACTTAGAGTTGTATGTTATTCTTAAAAATATTTGAAGGTCTTTTGACTGAGAACTCCTTACTGTTTTCACCTATTTGTATTAGGAAAAGTCATCAGAAAACAATTGCTAAATTCATACATTTTTAACAAACTAGGATTCTTTACTTTAGATGTGTTTTCTAAAGGCATAGAGATTACCCTAGTAGAAGTTCAGGAGATGAGGCATACTTGCTACTGGGGTGGCCTTTAGAGGGAGGGAAATGTCCTTGACAGGGATGCCAAGGAAGCGTTCCCGAAGGCAGCAGGGAGTTTTCAAGCCAAAGTTTGCCCTCATAAGAGTCCGTGCCTCCAGAAATGGGCCTCACTTAGTATCCCTGCCTTACTCCATCACTGCGGGAGAACAAGTATGGACTCATTGCCCACACCACACTAGATGTCACAGTGCAGCAGCTGTGGTCTTTGGTTAGCTGCCTTCTCCATAAATGGGGATACAGGGCACACATTTTCATGGCCTTCACAAATTTCTTTCCAATTTCCCTTTTATATTTTTCCTTGTTTGTTATAATTTATGAACATAATAATTGTTTTCTGATGATTGTTCCTAATATAAATAAGTGAAAACAGCAAGGAATTATTGGTCAAAAGAACCTGAGTTAAGTTAAGCTAAATGAGTATGTGTGCATACATACCTTTACCATCTAGTACTCTATTAAAACGTATGACTACAATGCATCAATAAGAATAAATAATAAATCACTACCTTATTAAAGCATGACATTTAGAACAAGCTAGATGATACTACCATCAACTATGTATACATATATGAGTAAACCAAAGTCAAACTCAGTATTATGCATTGGGAAGGAGATAAATGGGGGACAGGTGGGGAGGCACCAGTGGTTGTGTGCATGTATGTCATTATCAACATGATTTACATTAGGATATGAGATTATAATGGTTCAATAAAGGCACATTATAAAAAAAGGTTGCAGGCTGTGTTGAAAGTGAATGAAAGTAAGTTTGAAAACAAACACAATGTTATGTACATATTAGTTTATTGTCTCTTCCCATTCTCCTGACTCCTTGTGCCTTCCAAAATAATATATCCGTGAGTCTAAGAGACATTTTTTAATTGCTCACCCCTATACCATAAGCACCAGAATGATGTCAGGTACATAGTAAACATTTAAACAATATTTGTTGAGTAGATGAATTAATTTGCTTAGCTCAATATTTGAGATATAATATATCTCCAATATGTAAAGTTTCTTGTTTTGTGTTTCATCCATAACAAGAAAAAATTTACTGCATATTACATTGCTTCGTATGTCTAGGTCAGGAATAACCTCTCTGATAGAAAAAATTTCATAAAAATGGTGAAAGAAATCACAATGTCCAAATATTTCTGAGACCACCTTAGCAAGGATGTAAAAGCTATGAATATGGGTACATCACAGATAATTATTATTAGTCTAGAATGTCTTATTTCAAATGCACATTTTAATTTCCTTTTCCACCCAACAAGTATTTACTGTCTTCCAGGTACTGTGTCAGACTTGCAAACTTGCACAGATTTAGAAGTAAAGTTGGGTCCATAGTTTTGGCAAGTGTTATTAAGTAGTAAACCAGAAAAAGAAAAGTCATTATTAGAATTCCATTCTTGACACAGAATTCTCCTTTATTTGATACAAGTGTTTGTTATTGTGCCTGGCCTGCTAGCAAGCCCAAGGCCCTGGTTTTTCAAAGGACTGTGAACTTTCTTTCAGTAGTGTTTCAGGGCACAAGAGTATGTCTGAGCAATAGTAAACAAGTTCTCATCAAGAGTGTGCTATAGGACAGAGTTTGAGCAGAAAGAAAATCAGGCTGGCATTGTAGATTGTGAAACCCACTGAGCAGGGACCATGTCTAATTCTGTGTTCAGTGCTTGGTTTTTGAATAAAAGAAAAATGAAACAATTTCATTTCTGACTGTTGGAGTTTCTCATTTGAGGTAAAATAAGGTTTTCACTAGAGGTTAGTAGAAAACTCTACAGTAAAAGTTTGGCACTTAATTTAAACCATTTAAATTTTATGCAATAACTTCATTTCAGTTTTCTGACTGGTTTATCAAGTATAATACCTTTCCTGACATGTTGAAAAGTATGCAAATATTATATGAAATATAAAAATGTTATAAAAATTTTACTCATGTTAAAATAAAAATAGACAAATGTGTTTTTGAATTGATATCTGTATCTTTAAACCCTAATTGAAACTAATTTAAAAATGAATACTTTAAGCCGGGCGTGGTCGTGCACACTTGTAATCCCCACACTTGGGAGGCAGAGACAGGAGGATTGCGCAGGTTCGAAGCCATGCTGGCTTAAGAGACCCTGTTTCCAAAAATAAAATAGGTCTGGGAGTTTAGCCCAGATGTAGAAGGGCTTCCAGGAACCCCAATACCACCACCAAAAAAAAAAAAAAAGAATACTTTAAAAATGTACTAAGTAATAATATGTATATAATGGTAGAAAATCAACAGAATTTTTCCATTGTTAATGCCTTTTCCTCAGTACAATATACTTTGTTGAAGCAGCTTTTAAAAATTATGCTTAAAACAAGAATTTTTATTGCTGAATAATATTCTCTTATATATATTCCATAATTAGTTTATCATTTTAGCTATTGACACACACCTTATTTTATTTCCAGCTATGGATATTATAAACATTATATTTCTTGTTTAGCTACTATTATCATTTTTATACGTGTCTTTTTGTGGACATATGATTTCATATGTCTTAGTTAAATATCAAGAGTAGAATTGCTGGGTCATTTGGCAAGTATATGTTTAACTTTATAAAAGATTCCAGACTGTTTTCTAAAGTGGCTACATCATCTTATGTTCCCACTGGCATCAGAGTGAGTTCTTCCACTTCCTCAACATTTGATACCATACATCTTTCTGTTTTTAGCCACTCTAAAGTACATATATTGGCATCCCATTCTGATACATGCAGCAACTTGGCTAGATCTAAAGAAAAATTCTAGAAGGCAGAAGTGACAGGAAGCAGATAAATAACTGCTTGGTGACCGTGATAGGACGAAGGATTAACTGCAAAGCAAAAAACACAAGGGAACTAATGTTTGTGGGTTATGGAACTATTCTGTATTTTATTAGGATAGTGTTTGCCTTCATTTATATAAATTTAGCAACTTTAAATGGCACACCTAAAATGGGTACATTTAATTGTATATAAATTATACACTGATTAAATAATCTAACAGGAAGATGTCAAACCTACATTTATTAACAAAATGTCTTAAACATGTCTACTTGCTAGTCTTAGTAACACAAAGCAGTTTAAGACCTTAGGACAAAGGTGTAGGCAATCTACAAATCACGCACTGTTCCTTTCAGAGAAGCATGCCTGCAAAAGCTTAGTTCTGTCAGACTTAAATCCTTATCACTTGAGAGGAAAATCTAGATCAGATGGTCAGTTGACTCATCTTCCAATATTTCTAGTTTGCCAAAGTCTGGTTATATGTTAATGTTAATTAAATTAATACATGTTATTTGCAAAAAGCAGTGCAAGAGGAAAAAGCATCTACTATTCCACCACCTAAAGGCAATTACTGTTCTTATTTTGGAGTATTTCTCCACTTTTAATGCAGTTTTTACATGTCTCAGATAATATGGTAAGTGCTATTTTGTAAGTACATTTTTCACTCAATGTTAAATCATTAGCATTTTCCCAAGTCATTAAACATTCCATAAACATCATTTTAATAACTGCATAATAGCTCATCATATGCCTGTACCATAATTAACTATCACTCTTTTAATGGCATTTAATTTTTTTTTCTAAACAGAAGACACATTGCCTCACCCACTGAAAGTTCTCCAAAGAATTTGTTGAATGAATCATAAACAGTGTTGTCAATAACATCTTTATGCCCCAATCTTTGTATCTTGTGAGAAATTTGAAGATAAATTCCCAGGACTAGAATGTCAGTGGCAAATGCATAGAAAATATACTTAAGGCATCTGATTCACTTGTCAAAAGCTTTTATCTTGGGAGAAAAGACAAAAACGATACTATATATTGGTTTTCCAAAGTTAACAAAGGCACATGTTAGAATAAATGTTTTTGAGATTACCATTCTTTTTTTTTTTTTTTTTTTTTTTTGGTGGTACTGGGGTTCCTGGAAGCCCTTGTACCTCGGGCTACACTCCCAGACCTATTTTATACTTTTTTATTTTTGGAAACAGGGTCTCTTAAGCCAGCGCGGCTGGCTTCGAACCTGCGTGATCCTCCTGTCTCCGCCTCCCAAGGACGGGGATTACAAGCGTGTGCCACCACGCCCGGCCTACGTATAATTAATGAAAAGCAGAACCCTGGCCTCCTTTCTTTTCTTTCTTGCTTTCTTTTTAATTTTTGAGGGTAACTTGATAGCAGTTCTGTCTCTAAGACTATCCTGATGTTAGATTGCTTTTGATCCCTCCAGATGTTCTTAAGCCCAGAGGGCTGACCTCGATTATGGCTTCTACTGCTCTGTTTTTGCCACCGCTGCCCTTTTTCATCTAGTTTGGTCCTTTTTTGGAGATTTTCTGCCACTTGGCTCTTACCGAGTACCAGATACCACAAAAACATTTAACTCGTCTGCTGTCGTGGTGGCAGTGGAGTTTACACTTTGTTCTTTGTACTCTGCTCGATGTGACTCTTCCCTGGTTTACTTCCCAATGTGGTGTCCATCATAAGGATCTAACCACTTTTGTATATATTTTTCTAAATCAGATTTACTCATTGCCTAAAGGGGCAGTCACCTGGAGCGGGTAACAGTTATGTTTGATGACCATCCATACCTAGAAAATTGCCTTCTTTTGGCCTCTGTACCCCAACCTCTTCTGATTTTTATTTGTTAATTTGATGTGTGGAGAGTTCTTTATCTTGGAGGATTGTTCTGGACCTGGGAAAAAGCCTTTTTTACACTATTACTACTACCACACTAATCGTTGGAAGGCTCTTGATTTCCTTATGGAATTTTCCATTTCTAAATTTTTTTTTAATTCAAAGTTTTGGGGAAATTAATTAACATAAAGATATTTTAATTTATTTTTAAATTGTTGCTTTCTCAGGAGAAAATCCCTTTTAAAATACTGAATGAATTGGGAGGCTGAGACAGGAGGATCACACAGGTTCGAAGCCAGCCTCAGCTACTTAGGCTCTCAGCAACTTAGTGAGACCCTGTTTCCAAATAAAGTATAAAGTAGTTCTGGGAATATAGCCTGGAGGTAGAAAAGCCCCTGGGTTCCACCCCCAGTACCACAAAAAAAATACTGAATGAAGAATTAAATTATGAAACATACCTTAATTAACTCAAGAGCAGGGCTTAAGCCCCTATCTGTATGATCAAAGTAACCAAACTATTGTATTATCTTATAGTTAAGCCATCATGAGAATTAGATCCATGTGCTATATACACAGCCTGGCTGGCTTTGGGTACGATGAGTCAGAAAAATTTAAACAAAATTATTGGATCAATTCTAGTGATTAAGCGATAGCATCTCACATTTCATATATCTTATATATTACAATTTGGAAAGAGGTATTTATTCTTTTATTTCTTTTGAATATACTTCAAAAACTTTCTCTTCCATCAACTTTATAATTTTTATGGAGATTTTTTAAACCAATGTGAAAAATAGGTTCATAATTTTCATCTGATATTTATATTAAAATTGAGGTTTAAAAAATCTTGAAAGCATTTGTAATACAGCTCAAATATGCTATAAGATCATATTGCTAACAGGATCAAAAGGCTCAAATATGCTAAAAGGTCATATTGCCAACATCTCACAGTGAATAAAACTGTGATATCTTGAAACCAAATTCAAAGGTCTTTAAATTGATCAATAATGCTCAATTTTAAAGATACATTTCTCCTCATTACAAATGAGGTGAAAGATAATATATAAACAGCTAATCAAAAAGCATAGCAAAATTCCCCTGGCAACTGCCCATTTTCTTCACTCCATTTCTACAGTCTTCCTGAGAGCTGCTAGCTGAGTGGGGATCAGGATTCTGGGGAACAGGTGTCACTCAGTTACTTGACAGTCCTGAGCATGGAGGTCACTGACCCAGCATAGGGAAGTAAGCTCAACAAGAGTAGCTAACTATATATCTGACATTCTTTGCCCCCTTTTACATTTGTTTTCCTTTTGACTCACAATGAATCTTTTTGTTTTCACCAACATGAGAAATGCATATTGATTCTGGGCACCAGCAGAATTCAAGTATCAAGATACCTGTAGCAGTAGGAAATTCAAGAAGAATGAAAACTTAGTTTTGGCTAGTGTTTGGGTGATTTGATGATAAATTCTGACTTCTATAAAGAGATATAAATAAAATACAGTAATTTATAAAATGAATTCATTGAGAGATAATGATAAGATTTGGGAGGGGCTTAATATGCTTTAATATTTTTTCAAGCATTAACTGGACACTTTTTTTTCATTTGATTTCTGTTTATTTTTATTTCCTCTGATTCCTATTTCTCCACTTCTTTCAAATCTTTCATATTCTGATTACTTGCACACATACACACAGACACATAAAAAGTACATTTCCTTCAAATAAGAGCTTTTATACAATATTTCAAAAATTTTATTTCAAAAGTATAATTAAGGAATGAAAAAATTGGGCACACTTTAAAATATTTCTTGAAAAATAGCTGTTAGTCATTTTTTTTTTACTTTGTGCCTAGCACACAAAATTAAGATACTCCTGATTTTTGCTGTTTTTAAATTAAAAAAATATATATTCTATAAAGATGCCATCAGGAAGTATTGTGATATTAAATAAATTCATAAGATACCATGAAAAGTGGATATTCTACTAGACACTCATAAAATAATACCTGTAGCTTGTGTATTCTGCATCCTAATACTCTCGAGTATTTATGGAGACAATTGGGAATTTACTAAGTGTCGAGTTTAAAACCACAGTAGCGTCTTCCATTGCTAAATTAGTTCTAGTAAGCATGGGGAAAAAATTAGTGCATCAAGATGCAAACAGTAGTTAAAAGAAATACCACAATTTACTACAATAAAATATTAATGTTGTGAGTGTCTGTTTGGTATGTGCTAACCATTATAAGAGTCTCTATTTTCTGTAAATGGAGTAGACACATTTAATCCATGTCAGATTCAGATCTTAACAGCTAAAGGAAAAACTAAAGACAATGATTTTACTCTTTTAGTTATAAGAAATATATGGATCAACTTGGAAGGCTGTTTCTTTTTGATAAACATGAGCTACATCAATTATTTCCATAGAGTAAAACTTTACATTTAAAATGAGACTTTACATGTGCCGTCATTTCATTTGTAGATGATTCTTTGTTTTATTTTTCAGACTCAACTTTGCTATGTAAGAATTTGTAGCTAGGGCAATGCTAAGACAGCATCTGCACTGAAATCAATTATCTGGGTTTAATAAATAGGGCAAATAATATATGATACATATTTTTATCTTCAAAATACTCTAATGCTCTTATTTCACCTGTGATTTTATTGAAGACACTTAGGAAATTTTCTAAGCATTATTTAATGATTTCTCCCAACCACTTTGTATTTAGTCATATATTTACTTTTATGAATAGGTTTTTGTATTATATTGAAAATATTTCTTTTTTATATTTAGTATAGGTTACTTTTATGCTTCTTATGATGCACTGTAATTAGATATCATAGTGAGATTCAAAATGATACAATGAACTCAAAAAACTTAAAATAAAAATAAGTAATCCAATTGAAAAATGGGCTATTGAACTGAATAGACACTTCCAAAAGAAGAAATACAAATATCCAACAAATATATGAAAAAGCTTTAACATCATTAGCAATCAGAGAAATGCAAATAAAAAGCTACACTGAGATTCCATCTAACTCCAATTATAATGGCAATTATCAAGAATACAAACATAATAAACTCTGGAAATAATATGGGGAAATAAGAACCCTTTTACACAGTTGGTGAGATTGTAAATTAGTACAACCATTATGAAGATCATTATGGAGGTCCCTCAAAAGACTAGGAATGAAACCACCATTTGACCAAAGCCATATCACTCCTCAGTATTTTACCAAAATAATTAAATTCAGAATACTAGAGACACATGAGTACCCATGTTTATAGCAGCACAATTCACAATGCCAAATTATGGAAGCATCCTAGGTGTCCATCAGTAGATGAATGAATAATTAAAATGTGGTATATTCTAATATTTTTAACTGATCATATTAAAAATAAAACCTTAAACAGGGCATGGAGGTGCACACCTGCAATGCCAGTACTTTGGAGGCTGAGACAGGAGAATCAAAGGTTCACTATCATCCAGGGAAACGGATGGAACTGGAGGATATTATGCTAAGTGAGATTAGTCAGTCACAAAAAAATAAAAAATCAGATGCTCTTGCTAATATGCAGGAGCTAGGGAGAAAATTAGTCATAGGAAGAACTCTAGACAAGAAAGGAGATTATAAATGAGCAAATAAGGCGACCTAACTGATGGGATGGGAGGGAAGAAGAGGGAAATTTTCCAATGCAGATGATGTAGTTTAACAAACATATCAATGCCAATCACTAAGTCAAACAAGGGAAGGAGGGAGGGGGAGGGAAAGGTGTGGGAATTGGGTAAAGGCTATTTGGGTGATTTGTGCATGTATGTCTCCACCATCTTATACCCCATTAAAACGTATGACTATAATGCACCAATAAAAAATTTAAAATAAGGTTCAAGTGTTCCTAATAACTTAGCAAGATTCTGTTCAAAAAATAAATAATACATAAAAGGGGGTCTTGGTGTGTAGCTCAAAGGTAGTATACCCCTGGATTCAATTCCCAGTACTGCTACCAACAACAAAAACAAAATGAGAAAGAATGAAAGAAGATAGAAAGAAAGAAATGTCACCTCTTTGTTGCTTAACACAAATGTCCTTTCTGTCTCCTTAAGATGGTAAAAATTTCTCAAACGTGTATATTCTCAAACTATTCACTTGGCCCTAGTTTTGTTTCTATCTTCCCTTTTTCATCTTCTGTTAGGAATGTTTCTTCTCTAGATATTTATTTATTTATTTATTTATTTATTTATTTATTTATTTAGTGGTACTAGGGGTGGAACCCAGAAGCTTTCTACCTCTGGGCTATACTCCCAGACCTTTTTTATATTTTATTTGGAAACAGGGTCTCGCTAAGTTGCTGAAAGCCTCACAAAGTAGCTGAGGCTGGCTTTGAACCTGTGCGATCCTCCTGTCTCAGCCTCCCAAGCGCAGGAATTACAAGTGTGCACCACCATGCCCGGCTCTTCTCTAGATATTAAATGAAGTATAAATTAAAGTAGGCTGCAATATTAATTTATTTGATAATAAAGCCAGCATATTGTCATATGCTTAATAATTTACAGAAATAATGAAAAAACTGGGCAAGAGTGTGAAAAACAAGAAGAAAATGTTGAGAATTTAATTCAAGAAACCAGAGTACAGAAGCAAATTTTTATGAAAGGTAGAAAAAAATATAATGTAAAATAAGTTTAGGAGTAATTGTTTATTCAATAATTATTGGACAGCTACTATATTGTCCATGGTGATCTATTTTTATAATTGCCATTGTACAATTTATATCAGTAGTTTTTCTGATATTAAATTATTTAAAAAAGAAATATTTTTCTTTTTAAAATAAACTTTATTTGTTAAAATAAAGGTTAAGAGAGTTTATAGTGATAGGAACATATGTGCAAGCAGCACTTGGTAAGGTTCCCCTTGGATCCCATGTCACTACCTCCTCTTTCCAGTACATGATGTTGAGGTTAGCATTAATAATTTTGTTTATGTGTATAGCATCAATTGAAATGATCCTTCAAGTCTCTCCCTCCACTAAAACCCCTCTGTCACTTCACTGTGGATTTTCCTCTTTTGTCCCAATTTCTCCTTAGTTTTCATAAATGAGAGAAGACATATGACTTTTTACTTTTTGTGACTGGCTAATCTCACTTAGCATAATATTTTTCATTTCCATCTATTTTCCTGTAAATGACAAAATTTTGTGCATTATGGTTGAGTAGAATTATATTGTGTGTATCTCATAATTTCATAACCCATTCATTTGTTCATTAACACCTAGGCTTGTTTTATAATTTGGCTATTATGAATTGTGCTGCTATAACATGAATATGTGTTTATCACTATAAAACTCTTACTTCGATTCCTTTGGAAAGATACCCAGGAGTGGTATAGTTGGATCATATGGTGCGTCTATTCCAAGTCTCTGAGGAACCTCCACACTTTTCTTCATAATGGCTGCACTAACTTGCAATCCCACCAACAGAGTATATATCCTAACCAACATTTATTATTGTTTGTATTCATGATGATTGCCATTCTAATTAGGGTTAGATGAAATTTCAGTGTAGTTTTGATTTGCATCTACTTGATTGATAATGATATTGAACTTTTTTTATATATTTATTGGCCATTTGAACTTTTTAATTTTTTTTCCTTTTTTTTTTAATTGGTGCATTGTATTCATACATCATAATGGGATAACAACAACAACAAAAAACTTTTGTAGACATACATGCACACATTGCCCATTTAGCCCCTATCCAATCCCCACCCCATTCCTTCCCCATCCCTCCCTCCCATGCTTGGCTTAGTGGTTGACATCTAGTATTATAGCAATTTATCCAAAATTAACAATGGTAATCTCATATAACAGTTTCATTTGTCTGATACCAAGCTTTTGATGACTTAAAGATAACATTTCAGTATTTCTTTTTGCTTTCTTTCTTACCAGAGAATATTTTTTCTTTTTTTTTTTAGGTGAAACTATCATACATTTACTTATTTATTTTTCAGAAAAAAATCTATCCTAATATGGAATATGGACTCTAGATGCCCAAAACGATCTCGAAAAAGAACAAAGCTAGAAGATGTATATTTTCTGATTTCAAACCATATAAAGCTACAATAATTGAAACAGTGTAGTACTGTTATAAAGGCAGATATATAAACCATTGGAGTTAAAGCCTAGAGATAAATTCTTCCATATATTGTCAAGTTATTTTTGACAAGATTTCCATGAACATTTGGTGGGGGAAATAATAATCTTTTAACTAAATATTGTTGAAAAATAATAATTACATGAAAAAGAATAAAATTGGACCCTTACCTAATCCCATATACAAATATTAACTCAAAATAGATAAAAGACCTAAATATAAATCTTAAGACTATAAACTTTTAGAAGAAAATCTGGGTAATAAAACCTCACAACATTGAAATTGGCAGTGATTTCTTGGATATGATTTCAATGGCACAGGCAACAGAAGGGTATACAAACTCCCTAAAAAACAGAATATTGAGCCGGGCGTGGTGGCGCACACTTGTAATCCCCGCGCTTGGGAGGCAGAGACAGGAGGATCCCGCAGGTTTGAAGCCAGCCGCGCGTGCTGGCTTAGGAGACCCTGTTTCCAAATATAAAATGTAAAAATAGGTCTGGTCTGGGAGTGTAGCCCGGAGGTAGAAGGGCTTTCAGGAACCCTAGTACCACCAAAAAAAAAAAAAAAAACAAAAAAAACAGAATATTGTATATCCAAAGACAATGTAAACAGAGTTAAAGGTTACTGATAGAATGGGATAAAATATTTCCAAATGCTATATCTGAAGGTATATTAATATTCCAAATAGAAATCCTAAAAATTAGCAACAATAAAAGCAAACAATACAATTTAGAGATATGTAAAAGACTAACATAAATAATGAAGCTCCACAGATAACCAATCTTAGTTGTCTGTTGGATGGAAAATCTTGTTTCTCTGGTTCTGGTGTGTGTTACCTATTTCTTCTTTGTAGTTAATCTCTTTGAGTATTTTCTCTAGTGCTGGTTTTGAAGGCATAAATTCCTTCAGTTTCTGTTTGTCATAGAAGCTTCTTATTTCCCCATCTAATTTGATAGAAAGTTTTGCTGGGTAGGAAATTTTGGGCTGGAAGTTGTTTTCTTTCAGAGTTTGGAATATGTTACTCCAAGCCCTTCTGGCTCTCATGACTTGGTTTGGGAAGTCTGGAGTGATTCTAATTGGTTTGCCTCTGAATGTCACTTGGTCCTTTGTTTTTGTTGCCTTTAAGATTCTCTGCTTGGCTTCCACATTGGTCATTTTGACAATTATGTGACATGGGGATCCTCTTCTATGATCCTGTCTAAAGGGAGTTCTATAAGTTTCCTGGACCTGTCGACCTCTTGCTCTATGTTTGGAAAATTTTCTGCTATTACTTCCTTGAAGAGATTGTTGATCCTTTTGGTTTCACCTTCTTTTCCCTACTCTATTCCAATTATTCTTAGGTTAGCTCTCTTAAAATGAGCCCATATTTCTTCAATGTCAGATTCCTGCTGTCAGATTTTTTTTTCTAAATTAGAAACTATGCATTCATTTTTGGAGTGATCATCTTCTAGGAGTGAGATTCTATTCTCCATGTGGTCTAATTGGTTGTTTATACTTTGAATTGAGGCCTTTACTTCATTAATTGCATCCTTTATCTCTTTTTGGCTCTCTCTGAATTCTTTTCGAAACACCTCTATTATTTCTACAGTTATTTTCCTGATTTGACCTTCTAGAAATCTCTGAATTTCTGTTTTATCAGGTTCTGATATTTTGGGGTTGTGGGCATTCATTGCTCCATTGTTATTCCTCTTTCCCATGATTTTGGAAGTTTGTGCCTTCTCTGGGTTCTTCCCTTGGGTCACTACGACTTCACTTAAGGTGCTCTGGATCTCAAGTCTGTTGTATCTCAGTCCCCACTACTCCTTTACTGGGTTGTATCACAGAGTCTCAGACCCAGGGAGTCAATCGAGGCTGCTTTAGACCATGGGGGGGGCAGGTTGGGCGTTCTCCTATGGTGTGATATCTCTGCCACCGCCACTCCCCCACTGGGTCAAGTCCCTGGGAGTCTTAATAAAAAAGAAAAGCAACCAAATAAAATATCAATTATGAAGTCAAAAACAGTAAAGTCATACAAAATAAAATGGAGAATATAGCACACTAAAATTAAAAATTTAAATTAATAAAGTTGAATATAGATATATAATATATATATATATAATATATAATGATAACATTAAAACTGTTTAATAGATAAGACATAATGGAAAAAACTGCATACAATCTCTTGAGTATGAACGTGAGTGAAATAAAAAGATTAGAAAATGTGAAAGGAAGAATAACAAAACACACAGGTGTAAAACTATGATAAACCAAACACAGCTCCTTGGAAATATATTACAGGATAATTATTGTCCCTAACAACATAAAATTTATAAAAAATACTCACTAATTGATAGAGAAGAGCTTGAAAAATAGTTGAAGGTTGATATTTGAAAACTGCACCTTGGTCTTCAATTTCTTTTTTTTTCATTTATTTATTTATTTATTTAAATTTTATTTTTTGAGGGTCTGGGGATGGAACCCAGGGGCATTTGACCTCCGAGCTACACCCCCTGCCCTATTTTTTATTCTTTATATTGAAACCGGGTCTTGAGTTGCAGAGAGCCTAAGTAGCTGAGGCTGCCCGCTAACTGCGATCCTCCAATCTCAGCCTCCCGAATTCCAGGATTACAAGCATGCACCACCATGACCGGCTTCTTTTTTTATTTTTTTATTGGTACAGTGTATTCATACATCTTTATGAGATACAAGATGGTGAAGATATAAATGCACACATCACCCAATTAGCCCATATTCAATTCCTGCCCCATTCCCTCCCTTTTCCTCTTTTTCGTGTTTGGCTTAGTGATTGATGTGTTTGTTAAAGTATATCATGTGCATTAGAGAATTTCTCCCTTTCCCCCACCCATCCACTCAGGTCGCATTATTTGCTCATCTATAGAATCTTCTTCAACTAGAGTTCCTCCTATGACCCATTTCTCCCTACCTTTTGCATATTAGGGAGAGCATCTGATTTCTTATTTTGTGACTGACTAATCTCACTTAGCATAATGTCCTCCAGTTCTATCCATTTCTCTGTAAATGATATAATTGTGTTTTTCTTTATGACTGAGTAAAATTCCATTGTGTACATATCCCACAGTTTTGTAATCCATTCATCTGTTTATGAACATCTTGGCTGGTTCCATAGTTTGACCATGGTGAATTGTGCAGTTATGAATATAGATACACATGCATTAGTTTGGTAGTTTGGTTTTCTTTCTTTTGGGTAGATACCCAGAAGTGGTATTGCTGGATCATATGGTAGGTTCATTCCCATTCTTTTGAGGATCCTCCATACTGTTTTCCAAAGTGGTTGTACTAATTTGCGATCCCTTCAACAATGTTTTAGAGTTCCCACTTCTCCACATCCTTGTCAGCATTTGTTGTTGTTTGTGTTTTGAATGATTGTCATTCTAGTTGGAGTTAGGTGAAATCTCAGGGTAGTTTTGATTTGCATCTCTCTGATTGCGAATGATTTTGAACATTTTTTAATGCATTTATTGGCCATTTGAATTTCTTCCATGATGAAGTGTCTACTTAATTCAATTTCCCAGTTTTTATTGGGTTATTTGTTTTCTTAGTGCTGAGTTTCTTTAGTTCTCTGTATATTCTAGATATTAGTCCTCTATCTGAGAGATAGTTGGCAAAAATCTTCTCCCATTCTGTTGGCTCTCAATTAAGGTTCTTGATAGTTTCCTTTGCTGAACAGTAGCTCTTCAGTTTCACAAAATTCCACCTAATGATTCACCTTCTAGTTTCTTGTGCCTGTGAAGTCTTGTTGAGAAAGGTTTTATCTGTAATTATGTGTTGCAATGTTGGACTGATGCCTTCTTCAAGAAACCTCAAGGTCTCTGGTCTAATTTCCAAATCTCGGATCCAGCTTGAATTGACTCTTGTGCAGCATGATAAAGTGGGATTTATTTCCATTTTTCTGCATATGGTTTACCAGTTTTGCCAACACCATTTATTGAAGAGGCTATTTTTTCCCAGTGTATGTTTTTGGCCCCTTTGTCAAAAATCAATTGTAAGTGTGTGGATTTTTTTCTGAGTCTTCTATTTTCCTCCATTGATCTATGTATCTGTTTTTGTTCCATTACCATGCTGTTTTTATTACTGTGGCTTTGTAGTATTGTGATTCCTCCTGTAGTATTGTGATTCCTCTTTGGTTAAGTTTATTTCTAAGCATTTTATTTTTTATGAGAAAACCTGAGTTGAAGTATTTTATGGATTTCTTTTTTATTGCATTTATGGTTGGTGTACAGAAAAGTTTCTGATTTTTTAAGATTGATTTTGTATCCAGACACTTTGCTGAATTTGTTGATAAGTTCCATAAGTCTTTTAATTGAGTTTGTTGAGTCTTCTTAGTATCATGTCATCTGCAAATAGTGAAAGATTGAGTTCTTTTTTTTTTATTTGTACTCCTTTGGTTTCCTTTTCTTGCCTTTTTGCTCTGGCTAGAGTCTCAATACTATATTGAAGAGCAGTGGTGGCAATGGACATCCTTGTCTTTTTCCTGGTTTTAGGGGGAAATTTTCACAAATTTTTCCCATTTAATATGATGTTGGCTGTGAGCCTATTGTAAATTGCCTTTATGATGTTGAGATACATTCCTTTTATTCTGATTCTTTGCAGTGATTTTAGCATAAATATATGTTGTATATTAATAAATGTTTTTCAGTGCCTATTGACATAATAATTTATTTTTTTGTCTTTGGTTCTGTTTATATGAATAATTACATGGATGATTTTCATATGTTGAACCAGCCTTGCATCCATGGGATGAACCTTACCTGGTCATGGTGTATGATTTTCTTGATGTGGTTTTGAATGTGCATTGCTAGTATTTTGTTTAGCAGTTTTGCCTCCAAGTTCATCAAAGATATAGGACTGTGTTTTTTCTTCCTTGAACTGTCTTTATTTGGTTTTGGTATTAATGTGGTGTTGGCTTCATAGAATATATTTGGGAGAGTCCTATTTTTTTTCTATTTCACAAAATAGATTGAGGAGTATTAGCTCTTCTATAAAGGTTTTATAAAATTCACCTGGGAAAACCTGGGAAACTGTTCCTGGACTTTTCTTTGATGGTAACTTTTTATTTCTGTTTCAATCATTTTGATTGTTATTGGTTGGTTTAAGTTTTCTATATCTTTCTTGACTCAGTTTAGGCCAGTTGTATTTATCTACAAAGCTTTCAATTTCCACAAGATTTTCCATTTTGTTGGAGTATAGTTTTTCCAAGTAGTTTCTGATAATCCTGTGGATTTCTACAGTGTCAGTAGTAATATCTCCTTTTTAATTTCTTATCTTTGTAATTTGGGTTGGTTCTCTCTCTCTCTCTCTCTCTCTCTCTCTCTCTCTCTCTCTCTGGTTAGGTTGGGAGTGGTATATCTATCTTGTCAATTTGTGTTAATTTTTTCAAGAAACTAGCTTTATTGGTTTTCTGTACTTCTTTTTATTCTCTACTTTGCTGATTTCTGTTCTGATTTTTTTTTTTTTTTTTTTTTTTTTTTTTTTTTTTTTGCGGGTCTGGGGATGAAACCCAGGGTCATTAGACCTCTGGGCTACAGCCCCTGTCCTTTTTTTTTTTTTTTATTCTTTATTTTGAAACCAGGTCTCACTGAGTTGCAGAGGACCTCACTAAGTAGCTGAGGCTGTCTGCGAACTGTGATCCTCCGGTCTCAGCCTCCCAAATGCTGGGATTACAAGTGTGCACCATCACACCTGGCTTTCTGTTCTGATTTTAACAATTTATGGTCTTCTACCTGCTTTACCATAGTCTATATTCAACTTTATTCATTTAAGTTTTTAATTTTAGTGTGGTATTCTCTCCATTTTATTTTGTATGACTTTACTGTTTGTGACTTCATAATTAATATTTTATTTAGTTGTTTTTCTTTTTTATTAAGATATTTGTAATGTATGTTCCTCTGAGTAGAATTCTTAACAAGGCCTTACATTTTTGTTATAAAATGATGATTACCTTCAGATTTGTATATAGACATAAAAATATAGTCAGGAAATAAATACATTAACTAATGATGTCAATAATGTTGAAAACTATATTTATATAAAAATTTATGTCTACTGAAAATGGAAGATACCTATTTTGTATATTCAAGATGATTTGTAAAAATCTTCCCATAATTGGCCACAAAGAAAACTTTAAGAAATTTAAACTAAGAAAATTTTATGGGTCTCATTTTTATTATCAAATAAATAATAAAAATATTTTGTAAATATTTCAAAATTGGTCATTGAATCAAGTTGAGTAAAGGCAAGAAGATTATGGTCCATAAAACTAATGAGAATAAAGAAATTTTTCTCAAATTTTTTGGGAAATAAATGTAAATTAAAACAACTGAAAAACATTTCTTCAAACACATTTGAACAGAAAAAGAGAGGGAGTGGGAGAAGGAGAGGGAGAGAGGGAAAGAAAGAAAGAGGGGGGCTGTAATGGTACTTAGCAAAATTAAGAGCAGTGAGTACATTCTTATGTTTCTGTTGAGAGTATAAAATGCTACAATGGAGACTTCCGGGAAGATGGTGACCAAGTAAAGCAGGGTTTATGAGTCCTGCTAACACTTGATCTCTATCACTGCAAAATCAGCGCTTTTCATAGCCAGAAAACACTATTAGCAGAGAAATAAAAAATGTAAACACTAGGGATAGAGAAAAAGAAGGCTAGAAGAAAACCTAGAGACCAGAAAAGAAACCACCAGCCTGCATTGTGGAGCTGCACTGGTGCCATCATGCCTCATAGCACCAAGCTCCAGAGAGAAAAGGTAAACAAGGAGCTGAAGTGAGCAGCTGCAGATCATTTGGGTGTAAATCAGCAATTCTTTCAGTGCAAAGAATGTCTAAAACTCCAAGTGGCCAAGCTCAGCATGCCTTCCAAGGATTCAGAATAGAGCTGAAAACCAGAAAAAAGCCAGGTGTGGTGGCACACACTTGTAATCCCCGCGCTTGGGAGGCAAAGACAGGAGGATCACGCAGGTTCAAAGCCAGCCATGCTGGCTTAAGAGACCGTGTTTCCAAATAAAAGTATAAAAAAATAGGTCTGGGAGTGTAGCCTGGAGGTAGAAGGGCTTCCAGGAACCTCAGTACCACCAAAAAAAGAAGAAGAAGAAGAAGAAGAAGAAGAAGAAGAAGAAGAAGAAGAAGAAGAAGAAGAAGAAGAAGAAGAAGAAGAAGAGGAAGAAGAAGAAGAAGAAGAAGAGAAAGAAATACACCAGCCCCGCTGCCGAGAGAGTGTCAGTGGCGCCATATTGCCAGCAGCAGTTGCAAGTTTACCATGCCTGCAACAGCTCCAAATTAGCATGCACAATAAATGTAAGTGAAATTGTGGCCCCTACACAGAAATCCCAGCACTGCACCCCCAGGGACTTGCACAGCTTTGATAATCTCCCTGGGCTTGAGATATTGCAGTCCAACCCAGTGAAGGAGTAGTGGTGGCAAAGATACCACACCCTAGTCACAGCTCCCCATGGGGAAACACCCAGCTCGGCACCCCCACGGGCTCGCGCAGCCTTGATTAACTCCCTGGGTCTGAGACTTTACAATACAACCTAATAAAGGAGTAGTGGAGGCTGAGATTAACACAAACTCCAGATCCAGAGCTCTCTAAATGAAGTTGTTGTGACCTGGGGAAGAACCCAGAGAAGGCACAAGCTTCTGAAATCTTGGGAAAGAGGAACAACAATAGAGAAATGAATGCCTACAACCCCATAATATCAGAACCTGATAACACAAAAATTCAGAGATCTCCGAAAGATCAAATCAGGAATATAACTGTAGTAATAATACAGGGATTTCAAAAAGAATTTAGAGAGAGTTTAAAAGAAATAAAGGATGCAATCATTGAAGTCAAAGCATCAATTCAAACTATAAACAATTGATTAGACCACATGGAGAATAGAATCTCACTCCTAGAAGATGATCATTCCAAAAAAATAAATCTAGCTTAAAATTTGTACACATGTAGATACAAAAAACAATTTACCCTCTACTTCTACCTATATACCTCAAGAAACATGTATATGTTTACATGGCCTATGAAAAAAATCAATGTTCATCAAATAATTATATAAACAAAATTACAATTATCATTACTAACAAAACTATACATATACTATCCATCAATAGAACATAATTACATAATGGCAAAAGAAACTAATACTATAGTGTAATATTACAATTTAGTAAAAATTAATGATGGATGCTTTCATCTGAAATAAAGCCATTATTTATTCATTTATTTCAATGAACACATATATTATAGACACTTTTCATGTTCTATCCCTGATTTAGGTCCTGAGAAAACAATAAACAGAAGCAAATAAGAAAAACTTACCCTCATGGAGCTTACATTCTAGAGAAAGAAAATGAGTAGATAGTAAGTAAAATACATACTAAAGAAAGTAAATTATGTGTAAGCTAGTGATAAGTGCAGTAGAGTAGTGCTGTGAGAAATACATGTCTGTGTACATGTGTGCACACAATTTAAGACAGTATGCTAGGGAAGAGTTTACCAAGAGAGTGACAGGAGACTAAAGTCCGGAAGAAAAGCAATTTGAATACTAAAGGTGATATTATTAGAGGCAAAGGATAGAATTAAGCTCAAAGACTGTAAGCTGGGAACATTCCTGGTTTGCTTAATGACCAACAGAGAAGCCAAGTGGTTACAGTAGAATGAGCAGAAGAAGGGGGTTAGGGAGAGAGGAGGGATCAGTTATAAGGTCAAAGGCATAAAAATGGACCAGATAATACAGGATTTCATACAGTAAAAAGTGTTTGGTGTTTATTCTGAATAACACAGAGAAGTTTGAGCACACAGGTGCCTCTGGTTGTAGTTAGCATAGACAGTCAAGGTGAGAGGGCTTTAGTAATCATCTGGGCAGGAGATAATGGTGGTTTTGATGTAAGGTGGCAATGATATGAAAACTGTCGAACAAGAAATACAATGGACAACAAGAAAATAGTGCATTGGCGACCCAGATTTGGTATAATGAATGGGGGGCAAAAATCTTCATTGGAATGGGGTCAACTGGAAATGAGAGGAGAGTGAGATTAGATGTCTTCAGTGGATTTTTGTTGTAAAGGAAAGGAGAGAAATTGGGTAGAAGTTGAAAGAGAAAATGGGGACAAGACATGAGAGAGCTGTAGAGAAAAGAAAATGAGTGGTACAAGAGAAGGAAAGATGCCTTGAATGGTGTTATACTTGACCATATGTGATGCAAGGTGGCAGACAAATGGAGGCATCAGCCTTAAGAGGGAGTCAGAACAATTCATCCACAGCAATAAAAGAACAGACAAAATGTAAAGCAGTTATCTAGGAGCAAAAAATAAAAATGATATAAGCTCATAGAAATTCTTTTTTTTTTTTTTTTTTTTTTTTTTACTGGTTTCTATTTTCTTGGTGAAATAGAAAGCAGGGGCATGGCGGAAAATGAACATGAGGAGAGAAGGTCTGCATCAGAGATTGTTTTGGGTGATTGAGAGAGTGAATGGGAATATGAGACAGCTAAGCACCAAGCACTGGTCAAGGTTTGTGATCATAAATGCAAAGTGAGTTCAGACGGCAGTGTGTGTGTTTGTGTTTGCATGCCTTTGCTTCTCCAACCTTGTTCAGCCATGTGCACATGCCAGCACATGGCTTGGTTGTTGTTTCATTTGGTAGACTGTATTAAAAGAAATGTAAGGCTCCTGGTTTTTATATGAAGGAGTAGAAAACTTATGTTCAAATAAAAACCTACACACGATGCTTATAACTGCTTTATTAAGAATTCCCCAAATGTGGGAGAATTTGAGAAGTCCTTCAATATGTAAATGAATAAATATACCATGGTACATCTGTGGGGAGCCATTAAGGTCTTCCCCTTATCTTTTAACATATGTACAAAAAGTAAAAGACTAATTCCTTTGACCCACTGTATATTATAACTTCCATGTTACTCACCGCCACAAGTCTTCGAGCGTGCTCTCTTTCTGTTCAGCGGTGTCCTTCACTGGGTCCTCAGTTTCAGAATCTCCCCATACGGGCCACCACCTGCCGGAGCCAGCCGGCAAAAGTACGGGTTCCGAAGAGAGGAGTAAGGATGAAATAATATAACTCTTAAGAATTTAATTCCAAATATAATCTGTTCCTAAACATGGAAGGATCGCCAGTCCACTCCCGGGTCCATATCTCTACTGGACAATATTGGGGCTTCTTCTCTTGTGGTATTTATAGTTTTTAGCTTTAGTTTACCCTGGAGGGAAAAAGTCCAAAGTCAGGGCAGGCCAAACAATACCCTGTTGCAACACAAACAACACAAACCTAGCCTTAGCTCAGACAGAACAATAGCATCATTAGCATTAATTACTTTGAAGCCTCCTTGACCCCAAACCTTGTGGACTCTGGGCGGAAGGACAGTCAGAAGTATGCTTTTAGTAAAGATAAGGGGAAGACCTTAATGGCTCCCCACATACATCCAGACAATAGGATATTTCTCACACTAAAAGGAAATAAGCTAGCAGGAGCTGGTGACATATGCCTATAACCTTAATAATTAGGAGGCTAAGACAAAAGGGTCACAGTTTCAGGGCCAGCAATTAGTAAGGCCCCCAACAACTTAGTAAGATTCTGTTTCCAATGATAACAATAATTATGATGATAATAATAATAATAATAATACCAGGGTGTATCTTGGAGGTAGAATGCTCCTAGAGTTTAAAAACATAGAAACAAAGAAGTACCAAACCATAAGAAGACATAGAGGAAATGTACGCATACGTTACTTACTGAAGGAAGCCGATCTAAAAACTCCCTACTGAATGATTCTAACTCTATGACAAGCTGAAGAAGGCAAATCTGTGGTGATATTCAAAAGGTCAGTGGTTTCCAGGAGTTGGAGAATAGGAGAGATGAATAGGCAGAGCACAGAGGAATTTTAAACTAGTAAAACTCTTATTTATATGATACTACAGTACAATGGTACGTATGTGTCATTATTCATTAGTCCAAGCCCATGAATTGTACAATGCCGAGGTCAAAATTCTAATGTAAACTATAAACTTTGGGTAAAAATGATGTGCCAACATTCATTCCATTGTAATAATTGTACCACTCTGGTAGGGGATGTTGGTAATGGGTGAGGCTATCCTGGAGTGGGACTAGGGGCCCTGAGTACTTTCTGCCCAAGATTGCTGTGATTTGTAATAGGTTTGTCATGAGATTTACAAAAATGCAACCGGGTTAGAGGAAAACAATTAACATTTTCACAAAGTTAAAAGAAAAGATTAAAAATAATATCTGTGAAAATTCATGAAAGTTTAATTCAGTAGCTTGTTTTAGAAACTGGTTTTAAAAGATAACTTTGTAGAAAAGATAAGTTTTACTACTAGATATTGAACTTCACCAAAAAATTTCTACACATAAGCTAGGCGTGGTGGTGCACGCTTGTAATCCCAGCATTTGGGAGGCTTGGATGGGAGGATCGAGGTTCGCGGACATCCTCAGCTACTTAGTGAGGCTCTGTGCAACTAGTGAGACCTTTTCTCAAAGTAAAGAATAAAAAATAGGGCTGGGAATGCAGCTCAAAGGTAGTAAGCTCCTTGGTTCAACCCCAATACTGAAAAAAAAATTCTACATATATTATTGAACTACCATGGTTTTGCTTTTATCATTTTTTTTTCTAAGGCATTTGGAAAACATTGATACAATGTCCTGAGTATGACATCATTTTATCATCTCTGAGGATGAGTTCATTTTATATAAATTTAAAGATATCCTTAAAATTATCCCCTTTAAGTTACAGTCCTCAGTTCATATCTATATATATGTAATGCACACAGTTATGTATTATGTAGTACTATGCATTACAATGTGTTTATGCACAAATTATGTATGTTTTATGATTGATACACCTTAATAATATTGATTCTCAAACTTCACATTCATGCACACAATATAAAAAATATTCTTAAAAAATAACCTCATTTATTTCCACCTACTTCTGTTGATTCATTTTCTACTCTATTCATTTTCCATCTTTCATATGTCTTTTCTAAGGTTTTAATACCAGAACTTCAGCTCTAATCCAACATTTGTTTTTGGATGTTGAAGCCACCATGTAGATCCTCAGTGTTTAGGAATCTTGAATATGAAATTACTTTGCTATGCTATAAATGATCCATTGATTATATATATATATATATATATAGTGTGTGTGTGTGTGTGTGTGTGTGTGTGTGTGTGTGTGTTCCTGAAAGTATAGTTTAAATTATTTTTCTGTGGAGGGTTAATTTGCACTAAATTCTTGTTTACTCCTCATGTTATCTCTAAGAAATCTTTTTTAGAATTTTAGAAGTTTTTTAAATGGAGGAGGAAAATTCAGGTCATTTTGTGCAGCATTTTTCATAATGTGCAGAAGATGTTAAAAACTGAACTAGTTGAGACATACATGCACACATCACCCAATCATCTTTTATTCCATTAAGATGTATGACTACAATGCACCAATAAAAATTAAATAAATAAAATTAAAAGGGCTAGTTTTGAGGCAGAATGCCATTGGATTCAATCCCTAGTACCACAAAAATAAAAGAAATTAAAAAATATTGAACTAGCTGTGTGGTACATTTTCTTCTAAGACAGTTGTGGAATAATACTAATTTGTTAAAAATTCCAGAAAGTCCAATTTAAGACACCTGACCAAATTTAACATATTTTTGCCCAAATGTATTTAATATAGAAATGACTACTCCAAAATTTCTTTTTTCTTGAACATCTAAGAACATTTCATTGAACACAACAGTTAGAGAAATACTGTTCTCCCTATAAAAGTATTAGAAGAGTATGGCATATTTATGTTTCTAAAATTTTGTGGCTCTTTATTAACAGAAAGTATCAGCACTAATTTGGACTCCCAATCAAGAGCTTCTTTCTGTAGTTTTTCCCCTGGTAATTTCTTATCCTCGGTGCTATGCTTAGCTATTTGGAGCCTTAAGGAAATGAAACATCGGCAGCACTAATCCAGTCTTTATTTAAAATTTTGATATTTTGTTCATCATGAGTGTATTTGCATAAATTTTAATTTAAAAAATATTGATTAAAATATGTATCTTGATTACTGATTTTTGTCGCCGCTTATACTTTACGCTCAAGAGAGCACCTCATTTACCTCTCCCTAGTCCCTGCTCTGATTATCCCTATAAAACTACACATATCTACCCTTTTCCAGTATCAGAATCGTAGAAGCATACCTTCTTCCAAATAATAAGAGCATGATGAGTTCGTCAAATCTCCACATTAAAACTCAGCCTTCAGTGATTTCCATAATAATGTTTATAAATAAAAACGTACCTACTATCCTTTATTATTTTTTTCTGGGAATAATAGAATGTTTCTCCAATGTGAGGGTATATTAATTTATCAATACAGTGTAATATATTATGCACTTTCTGAAAATCTGAAATTTTTGTCAAGTTATAATTACTCTACCTCTTCCATTAGCCAGTTCCTTTATGCAAGAGAATGAACTTATAGCTGAGATTACATCTACTAGTTCCACTTATTGAAGATGCATATTTACTAATTCAGTGACCACTAATAAGGCATTTATCAAATTTTTTCATAAAATGGTTGTTAATAGGTTCAGGAGAAAAAAGTAATAAGAATAAGAATAATACAATTAGTAGTATAGGCAAAGAGCTGAAGAAAACTAAAGGAGTTCTTTTAACACAGTCCTACTTGGAACCTCTAATATGCTAATTTAGAAGAAAATTTATATTTATAGAATGCAGTATTTCTAAATATATCGAATTGCAAATTGTTTATATGTCTGTATCAATCTGAGCTTCTATATAGATTGTTGCAGTGGGATTGTTTCACAGATTATCTTTTGGGAAGGTTGCCTCTAACAGACTTAGTCAAGTTTAGGTTTTGTTTTGTAGAAAGCGTTATTCAAGCAATATGTAATTTAATGTTCAATTATACTAATTTGTTCTTCAATAATGGTTTTACTAGTTTTAAAGCTCAATTAGGACTCTTCTTGTGCATAGGAGAAATATTGAAAATTAAACAATTGTTTTTCCAAGTGACAATTTATAAGAACAGATTTATTTTCCTGGTTGACATGTATAACTTGCCACAGTTGAACATGTCTTAGGCACCTGTTATCCATTTAGTAATAAATATTCTCTCTAGTCAGTCATATTGGTCACAGTACTTGTTTAATTCTTGTTGGCTCTGGTACCTCTGACTTGTTTACTTCATTGAAAATTAAAATTTTTCCTTGTTATAACTCTTTTTTTTGTCCCACATACAATGTACCTTTTTTCATCTGATCATCTCTGAGGCCAGGAAAAAGTATTGTTCTTCATCTTTTTCTTAGAGATGTTGACAAAATAGTTTCTTATCCCTAATGTCCAATTACTAATTAAAAAGTCCTCATTTGTTGGAAATTTAATACAGAGCCTAAATCTAGTAATCCTAAAAATAAATTTAAAACTTCAGATACATTATGGATAAGATAATCGTGCTTTCATCTGTAGAAAAAGATTGAATCATCACCACAATTTTAAATCACTGCTTCTAATTTCCTCTCCATCTTCTTTGTTTTAGGTGTGGACACTTTGGTAACACATCAAGGTATGTAATGATATACCATCGTTCAATGCTATCAAAACAAACACCCATCACATGCCTGACCTTGTTTTTATAAGTTTGATCGTAGATCTAAACATCCTATCTACGGTCCATTCATTTATTCAGCTACGGGTTAGGACTCTATTTGGATTAGAAAGGAATTCTCTGGTCCTTAGTAGCGTCTTCGGCGGCATTATCTTAGGAGTTTGAGTTCTTCCAAATGAAACAGGTAATTGTTGTTTATAAAATATTATGATGGCACAGAGTCTATAGCAACTAAAAACATCCCGGTGTTTGCTGCAAGGCATGAGGACACAGTGAGACAGCTCATTTCCTCAGCCGAGCTCTCTTTGCTGCCTTGTACAACACTTATTTCAAAGCACGCCACAGCTTAGAACTGTCGTGATCCCCATTAATATAAAATCATTGACCCCTGCTCCCGCTGGTGCGACTAAATTACATTCTGCTGCTCAGCGGCAGCCGCACATGGGGCCAGCGCTTTCAGTCCTCGCCAGGTGCCTTGATGCCAGCGCGGCCCCTCCCACGCCCAGGGCTTGCCTTTAATGAGGATTAGGCACCTTCAAAGATCTAGGAGGACCCACTCCCAGGATGGAAGCCTTTCTAATGGCATCTGGGCTTATCGTAGGCAGTAATTTAGTATCTCAGAGGAGGCTGGAGAGAGATTCATTTCTCGCCTCTAAGAAATTGCGAGAATGTGTGGTTACATGATTGGCTTTTTTTTTTCCCCTTTCCACCAGCACAAATTCAAGAACATTATGCCCAACAATATCATGTTTTTACAAAACATAGAAATTGAATGTGATTTTAAAAATATCCAGATTATGACAGGTGGGGAAATTGCTCTTTTATACTATTTTTGTGTTATGTGTTATTAAACAAGGACTAAATTTGCTCACAGTAAACTCACTTTTGTAGTTTGGGTGTAGGAATTTCTTTCTAGAAGAACTAGTCACCAGCCCTGAGTGTCAGCTGTTTTCTTTCTTTTGCAATCTCCCTTTGCAGCAGCTCCTGACCCTCTAGGCTGGCCCTTCCATGAGTAATCCTTGCCTTTCAAGGTCAGGTTTGGGGGTGTGAACCTTCCTCTAGTGGTATAAAATTTGCAGGAATATTCTCTATATGGCCAAAGCAATCCTTCTAGCTCTGATCTTAAGGGGACAAAGCTGGTGAGTTAGGGAGTTAAACATGGTAAATAGTCAAGTGAACATAAAAAAAAGCAGGCACCTTAGGAAGGCAAATCTAAGAAAAAATAACCCTCCCTTACATAAACCACATAAAGATGAAAAGTAATTAAAGATCACTCACACATATGGTATTAAAACAAGTGTGATTATGTGAACGCATACACATATATTCACAATTCACACAATTATTTCCAGTATGTTTAGATAAGTTCTGTATATAGAAAACTGTTATTAATACTGTTATTAATAAGCTCAGAAATAATTTATCTTCATCAAGAAATCTGATGTTTAGAGTATTGCTTGTGGAAATATGGGATAGTTTTTGTCTGGTGAGGAGAAGAATCTATGTAATGAAGGAAAACTGGTAAGTTTAAACATTTCTGAACATTTGGTTTTTTTTTTTTTTTTTTTTTTTTTTTTTTTTTAGTCACAGGGCTAAATCAGAGTATTTTTTCAGTGGAATAAATGTCAACACTTAAATACTTAAATTTTAGTTATAAAATATATTTTGGTGGGAAGCTGTGCTTCACTCACTTTTATAAGCATCGAGACCAATCAGCAGTGTCACATGGGACAGAGTTTGGTCAATACTTTGCTGGTTAGTCTCACTGGGTGTGGAGAATTTGTCTGAATTTTCTACTCCATGATTCCTACCAGAAAAAAAAAAGCAAATTAAGTTTTATGGCCATACAGAGTATCTACAGAGAGTTCTTAGTATATGGAGAGAGGTTAAATGGACTGCATTATTTAATTACAAAATGTATAAGTACTGTTTGTTGATAAAAATCAATTTTTAATAAGATCACAAAAGGCAGCAATAATAGGGGAGAAAAGTGGGATTTCTTAGAGTCACATTCATCTCTGTGCTATCAATTAACATGAATGATAAATAAAAAAGATTTTCACAATATTTCTTAAGAGACATGATTTGGAATTCTGAAATTATGTTTTCCCTGAGGTTTAATTGGGTTTTGTGAAATTCAGTATCTGGATGAACAACTTGCTTCTGAAAGCTGATACCCAAACAGAGGGCTTTCTTTCCAGAAGGGTGTCCTAACCCCAGTCACACGTCTGCTAATTTGGCCTTTCTCTTAATCTCCCAAGAACTTGCTGAACAGAAGTGAAACTATGCACATGCTAATGGCTCGCACTCTGCAAACTCCCCTCTCTCCCTGAGAGTGTCTGGTGTGCAAAGCTGAGCTGGAACAAAGATACACTAATTATTCCCCATTAATTTGTCTGCTTGAATGGTCCTAAATACCAGAGTGATTAATTAGCACAAGGCAGCCGGGGCAGGATGTCACACCCTTCTCTGCGTTTAAGTGTCGGCAAGGTTGTGCTCAAGTGTTGACAACAGCATATCTTTAATTTTCTCCAAGAAGAAAAGTTTAGTCAGTACAATTAATTTGAGCTTGGCTGGCTTGCAGTAATAAATGTAACATGTGGAATGATATTACTGCTGTATAGGCATTTTTTTCCCTTTGCCTCCTTAGGGTACAGTAAAACTTTTTTGGCAACCGAATTATTGAATAGTGTATTTCTATAATTGTTTCAATTTGGCTTAATTACTTTTGTGCATTTTGCGGCAAAAACATGGATCATAAAATAGCTAGAAATTATTATTCATAATAGGCTGTGGTGGATATAGATGAATGCATAGATAAGAATCACAGGCAGATAAAGAATAACATCAAATTTGATTTCCTTTTAATGAAATGCAACTTCTGTAGGTGGAAATATATACCAATGTTATAAAGAATAATTGAAGATTACTTGAGCCCTCAATGATAGATATTGATTTATTTTAAAATATGTAATTAAAAAGTTATCTGTATTGCCTGATATTTTTAGAAATAGGTTTTGATGAGATTTTTAAACCAAATGAACAATATTTCACCTAGGTTAGTCTTCCAACTGGTAACATATGTAAACAGTTGAAAATAATCATAATAAGAGAAAAGATAATGTTTTACATACTTATTATATCACTTTCTTTTTGGTAATTTTATTTGTCACAGTGTTTTCTTTAAAAAAATCAACTCCATTTTAAAACAATTATATACTGTTTAGAAAAATGAAATGCATCAAATGAAGCTGGTGCTGCTTATTCTATTTTCCCCATTTTTAAGACTGAACTACAAACACGACTCTGGAACAGAAACACGCTACTATATAATTAAGCAGTAGTGTGTTTTGTTTGTTATGTTTCTTTGCTGTTACTGAAATTTTAAATTAATTCATGTTACTGTGGGCATGCTGTTTGGGTTTGTTTTGTTTTTAAACATTTGAAAGAGAAAAAAAAAATTAGAGAGTGCCATGTAACCAGCAACATGGATGTTCTCATCCTTTCTTTCAGTCTTCCTCAAGCGCTATACAAACCCAAAAGGCTATTCAGCAGCAGGGGTGCGGGCGCTGAGGGGGGAAGGAGTCGCCTCTCTGTCCCTCCCTGTATCTCATTGTTCATCACTTGTCAATGTATTTCCCACACACCATCTCTAGCCACGCTGCGCCTCAACCCTGCTGCCGGCTCCATGACCTCCACGGCATTATTCTCTCTCTCTCCACTGTCTACAGTTTTGTTTTGTTTTAATTTTTCCCAGACTGCAGATGCTATAAGACTCTGTCACTCTGACAGTTTAGGATGGTAGGGAATATTTGTTGAAATAACTGAGAGTAAAATGACAATATTCCCTGCTCCTGCTGCATCTTCTTGCCCTGGGTTCAACTTTTCATCTCCACGATCTCTGCAAGTTTTCACAGTATCCATTCGTTATATTGAAGTAGCATGTGTAGTGTAGTGGAGCAAAATGCCTGGGCTGGAATTTCAGGTTGTTTGGTAAAATTTGCAATTGTAAGAACAAAAACAAGACAGAATGAAACAAGAAACACTTAACCTTTTGGGCCTCATCTGCAAGATAGAATTATGAATATTTGTTACACTTAAAATACATATGAAATAAGGAATAAGGGCCTTCATGCACTTTAAAAATTTGTTACTTTAGGTAAAAGAAGTCTTTTCTTGTGACTTAATAGTTTATATTTGCCATATCTATAGAAAGATTGGTGATGTTTATGTATAATTGAAATGGTGTAGATCACATTTTAGGGTTTTGCTAAGTTTTCTCTGCCACCAAAATGAATAAATTTGAAAGGAGTTGGAATGGTGTTGGTGTCCTTGTACTAGAGGGATAAGTGCTTTCACTGAAACCTCTCACTTTCATTTTTTTTTTTTTTTTTTTTTTTTTGCGGGTTTGGGGATAGAACCACGGGCATTTGACCTCTGAGCTACACCCCCTGCCCTATTTTTTATTCTTTATTTTGAAACAGCGTCTCACTAAGTTGCAGAGGGCCTCACTAAGTAGCTGAGGCTGTCTGCAAACTACGATCTTCGGGTTTCAGCCTCCTGAATGCTGGGATTACAAGCGTGCACCACTACGCCCAGCTCTCACTTTAATTTTGAGACATGTTTATGCCCCCCCTTTTTTTTTTGGTGGTGGTACTGGGATTCCTGGAAGCCCTTCTACCTCTGGGCTACACTCCCAGACCTATTTCATACTTTTCTTATTTTTGGAAACAGGGTCTCTTAAGCCAGCGCGGCTGGCTTCCAACCTGCATGATCCTCCTGTCTCTGCCTCCCAAGCGCGGGGATTACAAGAGTGCGCCACCACGCCCGGCCATGTTTATATCTTTAAAGAGAGAAGAACTACTTAAGAACTCTAATAGTGAAACACCATCATTTTCATCCCTCTCTGTAGGTAACTGCTACTGCCCAGATCCAAAGATGGAGTCTAGTTTCTCTCTTCTTGAATTTTGCTTAGACTTAGTGGCTTGTCTTTTCCTCTAGAATATGAGAAGTGATACTCTGGGATTTCTAGAACTAGGTCATTTGGGGTCTTGCATTCCCCCCTGGATCACCTGGTATATTTGCATTTATGACCATTTCTCCGAGAACCTGTGTGAACATGAGCCATGCAAATATGTCCCACATGGATGCTCTGGCCCACAGCTCTAGCTGAGCAGCGATGCCACATCCAACTTGTTCTGGCCCCTGGTTTGGATTTCCAGTCCAATCAAGCCTTCAGACAATACCATCCATCATTTGTTTACAACTCTATGAGAAACTACTAGTGAAAACTACCCAGCTGACTCCAGTCAGTCAACTGGAGGGTTTTTAAGCCAATGTAACTGTGAGTGATTTACTATATGGAGAGAACAACATATTAGTATAATTTAAACTTCTTGAGTCTCAGTGGCAAATCAAGGCAAAATTCACTTTCAAAGTCAGCTAGAACTTGGATAATTGAGGGGAAGAGTGCATTTGTGTATATTGGTTCTCTTTGTTCATTCATTACTTCACTGCTATGAGATAGGATAGCTATTTTTGTATATCCTGAAAAAATTTATATAAACAAGGTTTTCATTTTTCCACTGTATGTCACTTTAGATATGTGCATTGTCAATATTACTTTTTTACACTTAAAGAAAATGAGGTTAAAATAATTACTTTATTTTACTTTCTATTAACATGTATTAATTGCACATATTAGTGGGGGTCAGTGTGATATTTCTACACATGCATATAGCATGTGCTGATCAAATACAACCTCCCTCACCACATATAGATTCTTCTTGCCCTCCATTAATCACTATTCTACATTGAGGTCAACTCTTGGCTTCCACATATAAGGGAGAACATGTATACTTTTCTTTCTATGCCTGACTTATTTAATTTAAAGCTCTATAGTTCCATCCATTTTGCTGCAAATGACAGGATCTTATTCTTTTTTAATTGCTGAATACTATTCCTTGGTGCAAATGCACCACATTTTCTTTATCTGCTAATTGGCATGCAGGCTGATTCCATAAATTAGCTATTATCAATAGTGTCACAATAAACATAAACATGCTGTTATTTCTTTGATATGCTGATATTTTTTTCCTTTGGATGTGTACCCAGAATTGGAATAGCTGGATCATGGTAGACCTATTTTCAGTTTTTTGATGAATCGCCATATTGTTCTTCAGAATAGTGGTACCAATTTATACTCCCACCAGCAGTATATAATAATACCTTTTTCTTCACATTCTTGCCAACATTTGTTATTTTTTTTCTTGATAACAGTTATTCTAACAGTGGCAAGAGAATATCTTACTATAGTCTTCATTTACATTTCCCTAATGGATAAAAATAGACTTATGTCAAACCAAAAAAAAAAAACTTCTATGTAACAAAAGAAACATCCACAGAGTGGAGAGAATCTACAATATGGGAGAAAATGTCTGCCACCTATTCATGTGACAAAGGATTAAAATCCAGATTACATAAGGAACTAAGAAAACTTAACCAAAGAATAAGTGATCCCGTTAAAAATGGCAACAAATCACCGGGCGTGGTGGTGCACACTTGAAATCCCCACTCTTGGAAGGCAAAGAGAGGAGGATCACGCAGGTTGGAAGCTAGCCGCACTGGCTTAAGAGACCCTGCTTCCAAATAAAAAATGTATAAAAATAGGTCTGGGAGTGTAGCCCAGAGGTAGAAGAGTTTCCAGGAACCCCAATACCACCAAAAAAAAAAAAAAGCAACAAATCTGAATAGATACTTCTGCAAAGGAAAAGTACAAATGGCCAACAAAACTGGTGGCATTTTTAATAAATATGTTCTAAATTACTTTCAGATCTGAAGTGAGGTACTAGGTTTTAAACAGAGATCATTTATCTTTAAGTCTTCATTACAGATTTGTAAGAGTACAAGAGTTCTCTGAACAGATGCTATAGTTTTGTCAGTATTATAACTATATAAAAAATAGAATGAAAATACTAATAAGCTAAAAGGACAATAGCCCCCATTTTCCTAATAATCCTTCTGTTAAATTATCCTAATAGTTGTGGCATTCATCTTGATTTTTAAAGAAAGACTAGTGTCAATAATGTCTTGTGTGCTCTACGGCAACATTGGTTGTACAAATCACACCTTTTGGGAGAGAGGTAGGGAAAAATAATTTAATTTATGAACTTGGATTTTTAAGAAAATATGTATTTTTCCTTTTGTTCCTTTTGTTGGCCTTCTTTGAGACTTATAATTTTAAAATCACTTTTTAGTAGTTCCCTATTAAAACTTCATTTGTAAAACTCAGAGTGGATATAGTTTACTAAAACAGCCTGTGTGCCTTCTAAGTAGATGTGGCACAGGGTGGAGTAAGTTTAATATTTACAATCCCAGCAAGCATGTAAAATTTAAAGTAAGGGTGCACTTTTGCTGAGTTCTTTTTAATAAGCACTTGGCTACTTAGAGTCAGAGAGAGAAAGGTGATTTTAACTTTGTAGGAAATAAAAAGAAAGAAAAAAAAAAAGGCTCAGTGGAGCTCATCTCATGCTGAAAGAATCATTGAGCAGTAGCTGTAATTGTTCCAGGAATAACCAGACAGACCTCTGGAGCACTAAATGACATTCAGAAATCCTTTTTCTCTTTCAAAAATGTTAACATCGTTATGACGTAAAGAAGAGAGCAGTCCACAAAAATGGGAAATGTCCATTATTCCAACAGAGGGTGCTATGGTTTGTCCTGTGAAGGTTCTTATTATGGGCCTTAGTATGGCAATGTTGGGAGGTGGGAACTGTAAGAGGCGGGGCCTCGTGGGAGGTCCTTAGGTCAATGGTAAGGAGGAGGCCCACTGAAAGTGTCTTGGGGCTCCACTCTCTGTCTTCCTGTTTTAAGATGCGATATCTTCTTCCCTCATTTATTTAAGCCATCTTTACATCAATCATCTTTAACACCCTCCCAAAGCTGGAGCCACTGAGGCGGTCCAGTCTTGGACTTTGAAAAATCATAACTTGGAGCTAAATGAATCTCTTTTCTTTATAAAGTTAGCCTGCCTCAGGTAGTGTTCTTCAGTAACAGAAAAAAAGACTAAAACAGATCATAATTATACAATGCACTTATTTTTCTCTACCTACTGAAAGACTTTCTGAAACAATGTTTAATATTTAATATTGCATTGGAAGTAGTGTTTGTGAATCCTCAATCATCTGTAGCATCTAAAGGAAAATGTTTATATTTTGTGGCAGAGACACTCAAACACTATTCCAAGATTGGATAGTAGGCCTGAGAGCTTGTGTTCCTTCTCCTCAGCCATCAGTTACTGCTGGCCAATCTTAGTTCATCAAAACTACAGTCTTCTGGAGGCTCCCTGGGAGGAACTTTTTCTACTAGAGATTCACAATGCACATGGACATATTAAAGTCCTAGAGATGTTTAACTTGGCTTAATCTAGCATTTCGAACATATTAGACTTTCAGAACATTATTTTTAACATAGCATTTTACGGACTCCTCTTTTTTGATACTGGGGATTGAACCCAAGGGCATTCTACCTCTGAGCTATACCCCTAAACTTATTTTAATTTTTTTTGAAACAGGGTCCCAACAAGTTGCAAAGGGCCTCACTAAGTTGCTGAGGATGGCCATGAACTATTATCCTACTGCATTAGCCTCCCAAATACTGGGATTACAAGCATGCACTACCATGCCTGTCCCATGGGGTCCTCTGGTAAACAGGGGGTTCAAGAAATGCTGAAATGTCCATTTCATTAAAGCAAACAAACTTTCCTTTGTTTTTGACATAGTCTATAATTTTATATATGCTTTTATAATATATCCTGTAAACTTAACATGTTTTTTGCTATCCATTTTTACCATCTTCTGTTAACATTTTATATATACATATATATATTTTTCTGATAATGTTTGAAAGTTATAACACACTTTAAAATTTTATGTATGCCTGAAACGCTCATCATTTTCTAGAAATACTTGTTATTACTCATTCCTTCAAATATTTAACTCTAACAATTTACAAAGTACAATCAAAATACTTTTCTGTAAAGTAAAATAGTAACTATGATAACTGCCGTATTCTCACATGTATTATAGTTATGGACATGAATTTTCCCTCACTAGACACCATGCTACACAAGTGCAAAGAAAAAACCTTGCTTACTTTGCCATATTCAGAAGCCTTTGTTGAACCTTGATTTCTGAAACCAGGGTTCTTGTGAATTGTGCTATCAGTGTGTTGGTGCTGTCCAGTGTTCTGATTCACACACCAGTCTTTCAGTTCACTCACTGGTCTTTCAGTTGTTTGCTGACTTTTTCATGCTTCTGTATATGTTTAAAACATAATTAGCATTTTATCCTCAGTTTATATATTGCAAACATCAGTAAGCAACTCATCATCCACTTAAGCACAGAAAACCAATCTATCCTATCTTCGAAAAACTCCTTGAGAACAAATATTAGGCTTTCACTCCTTTCGTCCCTTACATCCTGTTTTGCACAAAAGTACTCAATAAGTAGTTGTGGAGTGAGTATAAATAACCAAAAGAAAAACATGTTGAACAACCTGTGACCTCATGACTTTCTCAATTAAGGTTTTGTAAAAATCAAAATCAGGGACTCGGTGTTTATGGCAACATATTTGCTAACCTTGGGCTGCTTTCAGCACAATATGGATTTTCTGTTTGCTTTTTCTGTCTCGCTCTTGTTTCTGCTCATAGCCAAAGCTCTGAATATTCAGCTTATGCAGTTAAAGTTGAAATTTTAAAGATAATAAATTTCAAAGTGGGTGCTTTATTAACTGCAATAATAAGTAAGAGTTGCATTACAGTGTGACAAAAGTTCTTCAGTTTCTCTGGGCCCTGGTATTCCCAGACGAAGAGCCAAATGGAAATGTTCAATAAAAGATGTGTGAGACTGCACAATAGAACAGTCCTTACATTTTACATCAAGCTACATCAGGGTCATGGGAGGTGTTTTATTAGCACAGTCAACAATAATATCGTGATTTTTATTAGGAGGAAAAGATAGTGAGAGACTACTAATTATTTTTCAGCCTGAGGGGCATTTTTTCTCGAAATGACTGTTAATTTGATCATTGTCGTGCAGTTCACAGATTTACATGAACTTATTTCACTGTGACACATGGTTAAGAACCAGGCTAAGATTGTTGCTTTATTAATGGTTTTCAGTAAATGTATTCAAAAGTGCTAACTGTGTGGGTGTATGGATGATATTGATAGCACTTGGAAGGTTGAAGCCTTTTGGAAGTAGCTAGCCTGAAGCCCTTTCACATGATATTTTCTTTGTTCATGCAATTAGATATTAAGCCTTCAAGAATAAAATAAAATCCCAGTGAAGTAAGGATAGCATTGTCTCAGATATTACCAAAGTGGCTTTTTTAGGAATGTTTCCTTTCTTGTTTTTCCTTACCCCCCCCCAAAAAAAATAGGGTCAGCTCAGTGATTTCTTTTTTGTTTTTGGTGGTACTGGGGTTCCTGGAAGCCCTTCTACTTCCGGGCTACACTCCCAGACCTATATTTACATTTTTATTTGGAAACAGGGTCTCCTAAGCCAGCACGTGCGGCTGGCTTCGAACCTGCATGGTCCTCCTGTCTCTGCCTCCCAAGCGCGGGGATTACAAGCGTGCGCCACAATGCCCGGCTATCAGTGATTTTTTAAAAAACACTTTCTTTACCATAATCAACAAATACTGACAAATGTTTTTGCTGTTTAATATAATAGAATAAGCATAAGCTACTAACACCAAAATTCTTGCTGGTTATATTTTTAAAGCTAATATTCAATAACTTTCTTTTTACTCTAAACATGTCATCCTTATCTAAAAAAATAATCATAAGCAAGTGGTGAACAGACTCATTTTCACTTTCTCTATCATTTTTATAAATGTTGTTAATCTAATAAAATGCCTACAAAAAACTTCTGCCTTGATACTTAAAAGCATTCGCATAATACATGTTTTCAATGGTGGAAGAAGTCTTCAAAAAGGGCAGAAATTTAACATGTAGACAGACAGAACCCATAATTCATCCAGCAGGGTTCTCTAGTTAACTTAAAGTTGACTTGTTCTAAATAATTAATGTATTGGGAAAAAAAAAAAAGAAAAATCCTCATTGAACTTGGAGAAAGTTGGCAATTATTTTTAACATAAGAATATTAATTATAGGAAAAATTTTCTTTTCTTTTTTGCTTATTTTTTCTTTTCTTTCTTTTTTAATGAGTGTGCATGGTGCTTGGAATTGAATCCATGAGCATTCTACCTCTAAGCTACACCCCAAACCTATTTTATTTTGAAATAGGGTCTCACTAACTTGTGGAGGACCCCACTAACTTCATGAGGTGGGCTGTGAGCCTGTGATCGTCTCTCTTAGCCTCCCAAGTACTGGGATTACAAGCATGCTCTAAAATTCAAGCCGGGGCTAAAATTCCAAAAATTTTTAAAAACTTTCAAAATTGAGATTTACAATTTAAGAGCAATTTGTAAGTTATAAAATATACTGGCATTCTAAGTTAGCATTATTAAATGAACTGTTAGTATCTCTGTTGGACATAAAGACCAATCAATATCTTTAAAATATATACTTTAAAATTATCAAAAACTATAGAAAATTTCACAAATATCATTTATATAGCATAATGATTTTATAAAAGTATAATGAATCAATGCAAGTGAAGGCCAAGTTCTGAATTCATATCATTTTTAACCCATGGCAAATTGTAGTGGTTTAGATTTAGAATGCCCCCCACCCCTCCACAGCCCTCATAGAAACAAGGTAGCTGAGAGAGAAGGGGAACCTAGTTGTAATCTCATCAGTGGATACATGCACTTGCATTTATCTGGGCGGGTGGTGGTCTGGGCTGGTAGGGTATGGCTGAAGAAGGTGGGTGCCTGGGGGTGTGGCCTTGGGGTTATACATGGTCCCTGATCCCCTTGCCTGCTTGCTCTTGGGCTTAGGCTCCTTGATGTGAGGATCACAGCCCTGTGATCTGCTCCTTCTCTCTGCTTCCTGCAACCAGGCTTTGAGCTTCAGACCCCACCCAACCTCACAAGGATTAAACCCCCAAATTTCCAAAATCTGTGAGCAGATAAATCTTCCTTCCTTTAAGGTATATGGTCCGTTCTTTGGATTATAATTGTGAGAATGTTGACTGAGACACAAATGTACATAGTTTATATTTTTAAGGGCATCCTTATTGTTAAATTTGCTTGATATATTTGTCGTGTGTGTGTGTGTGTGTGTGTGTGTGTGTATGTTACTAAAGATTGAACACAGGTGTGTTCTACTTCTGTTTTATACCCCCAGTCCTATCTTATTTTATTTTGAAACAGGATTTTGCTAAGTTGCTGAGGGCTTTACTATATTGCTGAGGCTGGCCTCAAACTTGTTATCCTTCTGTCTCAGTTTCCCAAGTATTGATATTGTAGGTGTGCATCACCATGCCTGGCTAATATAGCTGCTCTTAACTGTTACTAAGGGAAATTGAATCTGACAAGAAATAAATTAAAATTAAAACTTAACCTTTCTACAAATGATACAACATCCAAATAATATTGGTTTTAAAGTAATTAAAATATTATGATGATGGAGGCCAGTACACAAAAATATTGTGAAACCCTGTTTTTAAAAATGAATAAATTAAAGGGGTTGGAAGTGTAACTCAGAGGAAGAATGCCTCCAGGTCCAATCCCAAGTGTCATTATAATATATATATATATATATATATATATATATATATATATGTATATATATACACACACATATATAGAGATATAGATATTATATTTTGCCTCTGTTTATAGAAAAATACCTTTTCCCCCAAATATAGTTTACATGCTTGTATTGATTAGTAAACTTTTTTAAAAATAATTTTTTAAGTAAGGAATGTACCTAAATGAATAAGAAAAAGATTTTCAAGTGTCTCTTACCTATAATTAAAACAGACCTCATGTTAACAATGCTATTTTGAATACATGGAATTTCTCATCATAAAAAACTTAAAAATACAATTATGCTCTTGGAGGTAGTCTGCAGAGACATTGAAAAATCATTGAATTCGTTTGTTATGTTGTCAGCAGGACTTGGGGATTTTTGCTTATTTTTTTCATTGCACTTTCACACAACTACTTTCAAAACCCTCATAGCTCTGTGTTGTAGCAATAGTTTGTGGTCAAGACATCAATGACCTGCATATACTTGTAAGCAATATTAGCCTCTTTGAAATGGTAGACCCCTCCAGTATACTGGGTCTCCCAGAGCCCCTGTACCTGGCAATGGGCCACATCTGGTCAGGAACTATTCCTGGTGTAATTTACACTGTTATCCAGAAGGAATTCTGATTCAAGGCATCTTGAGATCACTTCAGTTACTTATCAGAAATATCACAATAAGTCAGGTATAGATGATTATGTTTTAAGGGCCATCTGAAGATTGCTCTGAAGATATATTGATAGAGAAAAGTCTATGTAGTACACACTGATTTGGTTAACAAGTACTCATAACAAATGATCCCTCTTGAGTTGTATTAGTGAAAAAGAGAATTTACCCCATTGCTGATGCAGCATGTGCTTTGCAATTCAGCCTGACTGTTAAAAAAAGAAAAATATATATATATATATATATATTGGCCAAGACTCTAAACAACCCTGTAAATTAAGGGGGGAAATCAAATCTAGAACCCAAGCTTTATGTAAGAATGAAAAAAACATCACATCATCCTCTATATTTCTTTTAGATTGTTTCTGACACTTTAATTTGCATTTAGTTCACATACTTTGGATAATTTAGGAAGAAGTATAAGTACTTTGGAAATTCTGACTTTTTTACAGAGGTAACAAAGAGTTTATATTAAAAATGAAAGAAGCTAGTATTACTTAATTTTTTTCTTTTTTAGCAGGTCTGGGAATGGAAACCAGGGGCATTCGACCTTCAAGCTACACCACCTGCTCTATTTTTTATGTATTTTTTAATTGGTGCATTGACTTCATACATCTTAATGGGATAAAAAAGCTTGTGTAGATATACATGCACATATCACCCTGTTAAATCCCACCCACTCTCCATCCCATTCCCTCCCCTTCCCTCCCTCCATGTTTGGCTTATTGATTGACATCGATATCTTTTTTTTGTACATCATGTGCTTTAGAGAGTTTCCCTCCTCTCCTCTCCCATTCCCTCAGTTATGTTGCCTTGTTTGCTCCTCTATAGGATCTCCTTTTTCACCTGGAGTTCCTCCTATGACCCATTTCACCTTAGATTTCACATATTAGTGAGAGCATTCGTTTTCTTACTTTTTGTGCCTGAATAACCTCGCTTAGCATAATGTCTTCTAGTTCCATCTATTTCCCTGAAAATTATGTAATTGTGGGGTTTTTTATTGTTGAGTAAAATTCCAAAGTGTACATATCCCATTGTTTTGTAATCCATTCATCTGTTGATGGCCATCTTGACTGGTTCCATAGTTTTGCTATGGTGAATTGTGCAGCTATGAACATAGATACACATGCATTAGTTTGGTAGTTTTGTTTGCTTTCTTTTGGATAGATACTCAGAAGTGGTATTGCTGGGTCAAATGGTAAATTAGTTCCCATTCTTCTGAGGATTCTCCATATTGTTTTCCATAGTGGTTGTACTAATTTATAATCCTACCAACAATGTTTTAGGGTTCCCAATTCTCCACATCCTTGCCAGCATTTGTTGTTTGTGTTTTGAATGATTGCCATTCTAGTTGGAGTTAGATGAAATCTCAGGGTAGTTTTGATTTGCATCTCTCTGATTGCCAATGGTGTTGAGCATTTTTTCAAGCATTTATTGTCCATTTGAATTTCTTCTTTCATGAAGTGTCTATTTAGTTCACTTGCCCATTTTTTGATTGGATTATTTTTTTTTTTAGTGTTGAGTTTCTTAAGTTCTTTGTATATTCTAGATATTAGTCATCTATCTGTTGCATAGGTGGTGAAAATCTTCTCCCATTCTGTTGCCTCTCAGTTGAGGAGCCTGACAGTTTCCTTTGCTGAACAGAAGCTCTTCAGTTTCATGCAGTCCCAAGTATTGATATGCCTTTTCAGTTTGTTGTGCCTTTGGGGTCTTGTTGAGAAAATTTTTTCTGTGCCTATGTGTTGCAGTGTTGGACCTATGCCCTCTTCAAGGAGCCTCAAGTCTCTGGTCTAATTTCCAAGTCTTTGATCCATCTTGAATTGACTCTTGTGCAGGGTGAGAAAGTGGGATTAATTTCCATTTTTCTGCATATGGTTAAACCAGTTTTGCCAGCACCATTTGTTGAGCAGACTATCTTTCTCTTTTATTCTTTATTTTGAGACAGGGTCTCACTAAGTTGAGGAGGGCCTCGCTAAATAGCTGAGGTTGTCTGCAAACCACGATCCTCCAGTCTCCACCTCCCAAATGCTAGGATTACAAGTGTGCACCAACACGCCCAGCTTAAAATGTTTTTAATTATGATATCTACTTCATATTGCAACTGTTTAGGAATGGAACCTACAAACATGACCACGGTCATTTTATCCCTTCTTTCTTAGTTTTCATTTCCATATGAGATTTGCAACAACTGAAAGATGATCTTTTCTTTACATCAGGTTGCAAAGTGCTTTTATCTTGAATATTTAGAAGAGTAACAAAAAGTAGTTGATACTAATGGGCAACAACAATAATTGACAGGTTAAAACTTTGACTCTTTCTAGACCCTGTGCTCAGCAACTAATTTGTAGTCACATCACATGGCACAAACAATAAAATACCAGAAAGATGTTTCTTAAAATCCTGAAAGTTGACTGCATTCAGCATGCCAGTGACTAATATCGTGATAGGTGTATTTTTTCTTGGGACTATATGCAAATGAGACAGCATTACACTGAGAAAGTTTCTACATACTTGGCCATTAAGGCTATTTTTCAGCTTCAAGGGTTTTCTGCACATGGGCAAAAAAAAAAAGTGAGAAGAGAAGACCCTATGCATGTTACTCAAGGAGAGAAGATGACAGGCAACAGAGGCAGGAACACGAGTCTCAACTGTGTTCCAGATCGCTATACAGAACAGAGAAGGGCTAAAGGGGCCTTAGCAGCAAAACTCCTGTGAAAGAGTCATAGTCTTTCTTCTGAAATCATCAGAGCACCAACAAGGGCAATGTACTGGGTTCACATTGTCCTGCTGCTGTATCTACATTGGAATCTAGTAAGAAGTTGAAAACACTTCCCTTCTGCTAAGAATCAGCCTCTGTTCATTCTCTCTCTCTCTCTCTCTCTCTCTCTCTCTCTCTCTCTCTCTCTCTCTCTCTCTCTCTCTCTGCATTACTTTAAGTTACAGTGGATTTAAGTGTCAGTGGATTTCTGTTGTATGGCTGAACCCATATATGCAAAGCCGCAGCTACCAAAGGCAGACCCATTCAAGGGTGTTGTTGTACAATATGACTAGAACAGCTATAGATGTTGAATGTGCTCTTAAATGATAAACATCGTTTATTTGGTCTGAAAAAACAAAGGCTATACTTTTATCATTGTGTATAATGGCTGGAAGGTTCCAGTTATGTTAAATAGTAGTTTGAGTTTATTTTTAAGATTGAGTTAAACTCCAGGTGTTCACACCTATATAAGTATCTTGATAAAAATTTTAATTTGTGCAGGACTCAAGGTTGTTCTTTGCAGGAAATTTGCATGCCTACAAATCAACTGTTAAAAGTGCCCCAATTGTTGTAACAATAAAAAATGCCTTCATGGAATAAAGTTCTGTTCTTTGTTTAATAATCAAAAAAATGCCTTCACAAATTTCCATTTTGGTTTATTTTAGTGTAACAGTGGAAATGTCCAGCCTTTATGATCCAGGTACTATGGCCCATCTGAAAACATTGACTAATAGTTTCTTCATGTACACAAGAAATTTCCCTAGTATATATATTAAGGTAGTTTCTTTCAGTAAACTTATTTGCCTCTCAGCCAACTTTGTTCACGCAAACAGTTAATAACTTTTGTATCATGAATGCTGAAAAAATAAGTTTATGTTAAATTCCTTGGCTGATAGGGCATTTGGTAACAAAACTTAATCATCACAATGCTCTATTTCTGCACACATCCATTTGCACAACCCGGTTCCATTTCTTCTGTATGAAGGATGGTTTGTAACAGATAAATGGGTAACACAGCAAAGAACACAGTTCTGGTTACATTTGACATATAGTTAAGGTTCTGTTTTCTAGCATGTGCCATCACAGGACTCTCAGACATTAAGTTATGTGGTGCATGTCTTCTTCCTTGTTTCCTCTGCTGCTTCTTTATGAAAGCTTGCCATCATAACTGCATGGGGTTCTCTAACTCCTGCAGGATTTGTCATTAGGTATCTTGGATTATTCTTGGCTAAGCATTGCTATTGAATTATTAGGAATACTCCTATCCTCCAGAAGTCTTTACACAAACATTTATGCAATTTGTTCATTCAGCAAACATTTGTTAACTAGGTAATATAAGCCTTAACCTAGAGTAGGCTGATATTCTTTTATTGAAGAAATAAATAATAAAATATAATTTTCAAGCTCATTATTACATTATAGAGGAATTATCATTTTAAAATGGGTATATTAATTCACAGCTATTACAATATTTATTCTATTCATTTTACAATGCTCCAAAGTATTATAGATTAAATTATCTAAGTTTATTTTTCTTAATATTGACAATAATATATTTACAACCCTAGTCCCAGCTAATTAAGGCTGAATAATAACTTGTACTGAAAATCCACAGGTACAAATTTATTTTTTAATAAAATGATATTTGGAAGATTTAAAAAATATATTTTTATGACTGCATTATAGTTTCTCATCATAATGTAATTCATAATGATAGTGACATACATGCACACAGCACTTGGTGGGCTTTCCCAAGTGAAAAGAGCCCCCTCCCCACTCCCCTTTCCCCATTTTTGATATTGAAATTGGCATTGATATTCTCACATATGTACATAATGTCAATGGAAGTGCTCCTTTCATAATTTTCCCTTCTTTCACCCTACCACCTTCCTGTAGAGTCTTTTTATTACTCCACTGGAGTTTTTCCTCTATCATCTAAAATCTCTCTGGTATCCTGATTACTCACTGGCTTCCACATAGGAGAGAAAGCACATGACCTTTCACTTTCTGTGGCTGACTAATCTCACTTAACATAAATGTCCTCTCATTCCATCTATTTTCTTGCAAATGACAAAATTTTTATTCTTAAGACTGAGTAGAAATCCATTATACTTATATGCCATAATTTTATAAGCTCTTCATCAACTGATAGAAACCTAGGCTTATTACATAATTTGGCTATTGTGAATTGTGCTACTAAAAATATGGCTATTGTGCATCACTAAAACATTTTGATTTCAGCCCCTTGGAAAGATACCCAGAAGTGGTGTAACTATATGATACAGTGGATCCATTCCCAGTTTTCTGAGGAATCTCCACACTGATCTCTATTTCAGTTGCACTAATTTGCAATCCCACCAAAGGTATAGAAGAGTTCATGTTTTCCCACATCCTCACCAGCATTTATTATTGTTTGACTTTTTTTTTTTTTGCAGTACTGGGAATGAAACCCAGAGGCAGGGACATTCTGTCTCCAAGCTACACCTCCAGTCCTATATTTTTTATTTTTTATTTTGAAACAGTATCTAAGTTGCAGAGCACCTCACTAAGTAGCTGAGGCTGTCGGTGAATTGTGATCCTCCGGTCTCAACCTCCCTAATGCTGGGATTACAAGTGTGCGCCACCACGCCTGGCTATTATTTGACTTTTTGATGATTTTCATTCTGTTTGTGATTAGATGGAACCTCAATGTAGTTTTGATTTGTATAGCCCTTATTGATATTAAACATTTTTCTACCTATGCCTATATGATAGAGTGTTGGTCCTATGCCACTTTTTAAATAATTTTAATCTCTGGTATAATTTTCAGGCCTTTGATTTATCAGAGTGAGAGGTAAGAATTTAGTTCCATTTTTCTACAAATGGATAACCAGTTTTCCCAACACCATTTATTGAAAGGGTGGTCTTAGGCCTAGTGTGGTGGTGCATGCCTGTAATCTCAATACTTGGAAAGCTGAGACAGGAGGATTGTACAGATTAAAAGAGAGCCTCAGCTACTTAGTGAGGCTCTCTGCAACTTAGCAAGACCCTGTTTCCAAATAAAATATAAAATAGTTCTGGAAGTGTAGCCCAGGGGTTAGAGGCCCTGGGTTCCATCCACAGTACCAAAAAACAAACAAACAAACAAACAAACAAACAAAAAGATGGTCTTTTCTCTAACAGATGTCTTTGGTCCCTTTATTGGAAATCAGTTGGCTATAAGTGTATGGATTTGTTTCTGTAATTTCCATTCTGTCCCATTGGTCTATGTGTCTATTTTTGTACTGATATCATGCCATTTTTATTACATTTTTATTTTGCTAATTTTTTAATTTTGCTATTTTTGTTACTATGGCTTTATAGTATAATTTGAAGTCAGATATTGTAATGCCTCCTACATGGTTCTTATTGCTGAGAATTGCTTTGGCTATTCTGGGTCTTTTGTTTATTATATAAAATTTAGGACTGATTTTTCTAGCTTTATGAAGACATTGGCATTTTAAATGGAATTGCATTGAATCTATAGATCACTTTTGGTAGAATGACCATATTAATAATATTTATTCTGAACTACATAAATTCTAGGAAACAATACTACTTATATCTCAAAGCCTCCCCAGATAATTAGCATCTGTGAGCCTTGTAGATGCAAGTTTTAGTCTTTTATAGAAGTAAAAATACTTTAAAGAGCATTTGGGCTTTATTCCTTTTATTTCCCATAATGCGATGAGGAAATTTCATAACCCACATTCTGTGGTGGGGAAACCGGAGAGCAGATGGACAAAGTTAGAGCCAGAATGAAACCATTCCTAAAAGAGAAGAAAGCTGAGGCTGTGGTCACCACAGTGCACCAGGTCAGAGCAGCCTTCCTGGGAATCTGCGGCTCAGAAGCAACCAGGGGAGGTCTGAGTCTGGATCTGGACTTGGGGCAAAGTGTTCTCCCGAGGCAATGAGAGGTTGAAAGCTGAGTTTGAGATCCAGACTCAGAGAAACAATAATTTTATGATCTATAATAAGTCATGTATAAAGGACAAGTCAAAAGTATAAAACAGGCTCAAATAGAAAAATGGAAATATACAAAAAATAGTAACTATGTATACACTGAATAACTATTAGCAGGGGAGTCACAGTCACAAAATCTTCATGTAAATGATCTGAAATTCTCACAAAAATCCAGGAGGCCAGTTTTATTATGATACTCTCATCAGTAGAAGAAACTGGAGTTCAGAGAGATTGGTGGACTTGTTCCAGAGGATAAACCCATTGCAGGTAGGCAAAACGTGTGAGATCCTACAGGGACTGTGGAATTCTGTGTTCAATGATGTTCTCTCTGCTGCTTCAAAACCAGGACTGAGAGGATACTAGGAACAAAGGTGGAGGTGGAGATGGAGGTGGTCATGGGGTAGGCAGGGTGGGCACAATACTTCTAGTATCCTGAAAAGGGTCTTGGTTGGTTGTTAGGGCACAAAACTAAAGCATCCCAGTTTCTCATTTTGAACCCAAAGCAGCATCACTAGAGCAGGCTGAAGTAAACATTAAGAGTATTGCTCACAGATAGACCCAGAGAAATCCACAATAAATATATTTAAAGAACTCATTTTTTTGGTTATGAAACTCTATGGAAAATGCAAAATTGATATCTTGCCTTATCTCTAAGATGACTAACACAGCACACTTCAACCAGAAATACAAACTAGAATACATAAAAACAAAACTATTGCATTATGCATGCAATAAACTAAAACAAGCAGAACAGGAGCCCTGTCTAGCCCCAGTCCCCACATCAGTGGAGATTTTAGTCCTTTCCCTAAAGTCACTAACTTTCTAGGAAAGCAAAGTGCATCATGATTCTGCAGTACTAATACCTACAGAGAGGAACAGCCCCTTGCAAATGTGATAATCATTTTAGAAAACAACTGGTTTTCAAGAGGTTAAATACAACTTTGGTAGCTTTGTATTTAGGTGTTTCCTTTTACACAGAGGATTCAAAGTGTGTTCAAGGAGCCAGTTTTTCAACACAATTTCACAATTGTTTACTTTTTAAAGCAAATAATGTAATCTTATTCTTAATGATTTTGCTTTTTGATCTTCTTTTGACATTATCCTAGTGGCAGATTTGAAGAGGGAGCATTAGTAAACAAATAAAGAAAATTATAGGGCCAGGCATGGTGGTGCACGACTAAGACAGGAGGATCACAGATTCAAAACCAACCTCAGCAACCTAGCAAGTTTCCAAATAAATATAAAATAGAGCTGGGGCATAGCTTGGAAATAGAATTTCCCTGGGTTCAATCCTCAGCATAAGTAAGTAAGTAAGTAAATAAATAAATATTAAAATTTTGTATACACTTGACATATGTTTTAAATTCATTAAAGAGGGAATGCTTAAACCAATTTTTGAACTGTATTTTAACTCTGAATTGTGAAATAAAGTGTCCCTTTTATATATTTAGACAGCTATACAAAGTTGTCAAATTCAATAATTTTTTATTATTTGTTGATTCAATAAACACTGAGTATGTATTATGTGCCAGGTACTACTTTAATAACTGAAAATAGAAGAATAACCAAACAAGTACAGGCCCTGCTCTGTGGGGTTCGCAATCTAATAAACTATTTATGTAGTATAAATTATATGTAGCATTAAGGATCATTAATTTGTATAATACAAACATTAGTAAATAATTTGGACCTTAGATTTTATTTGGGATTTATCTTACTATTTTTATGTGTTTTGGAAAAAAATAATCATTGATTAATATCTATTAGTGATAACCTGAATGGCAATCTCCAGAGTCTGTGTTACACAACAAAACGGAAAAACTCAGTGTTCTTCGAATATGGTGGTTACTGAGATGGCTGACAGTTTATTCTGAGAGAAAATGGAAACATAAAATAGTTAAGCAATGAAATCCATAAACAAACTAGTGAGCAGAATTTCATTAAAAATTTTAGACATATACTATCTTTATTTAAACAGAGCTATGGACATTATGATTGTTACAGAATCTTAATCCAGCTTTGAAAGTATGTGGGGAACAACTTGTTCACTGAATGAATTTCCCTTAAGATGTGCAGAAATCACTACAAAACTTGTTTCTATTTTGAAGAATAAGAATGAAAACTAAAGAGGCCATAATTGCAGCTTCCATCATTTTGAGCTTCCTGGGCTTCCTTTCTGATATGAATGTAGTTTGAAAATAGCAACAGCTTTTGGAGGAGATGAAGTCCTTAAAAAAAGAAAGATTGAATGATTATTACTGACTTTACTAACTGTTACTAATGCGGAAATGAAGCTTATTCCACCACTCCTTCCTGTGTGCTCGCAAGACAACCATTGGGCATAGATGTGCCCCTGTAAAGATCATCTTTGCTCATTAGCAGACTAGAACCTGCAGTTCAGGTCATTACTTTTGAAGTTAGGGGACTTGGGGTGTACACTCAAGGTCATTAAAATACTTGTTCTGTACGTATATTGTCTTAGGGCTTTGGCATTGGCTTCTGAGTCTTCTCAGAGGGTGGGCCTGCTATTCTGATGGGTGCTCTGTGAGGTCAGTCAGGTTGCTGAGGATGCCAGTAGAGTCTGAGGGAGTTTGAGACATCCTGCAGGGTTTGTGAGGAGGGTGCTGAAGCTTACAGATTGTTGTGGATCGCATCCTGGATGGTTTGCTGAGCTCTTTGAGATGCCTGAGGTGAAAATTACAGCAATTTTAAGAGTTTGACACACATTCCAATTGATAGCACTGAAAATGTGACTTGTGATCTCCTTTCCTTTTTGCTCCTTGGAATGAAGATGGCAGAACTGCTCCGTGTGAACTACTACCCATTATGTGAATTTTTATGAATTAAGCTAATTTATCTTTTAAAAATCCATTTTTTTCCCCTCTCTGGGAGCAATTTATAGGATGGAGCAGGCCAACTATATTTGTCAAAGTTATTAGAGCCCCAGGTTTTTAATTACTGATTTTAACCCCACAGCCCTTCTAGTAAAATGTAGAATGCATATTGAAGGAAAAAAACACAAGAAAAAGGAATAATAGATTATGCAGTATACAAATAGGATTATTGGTGATGCATTCTCATGTAAGGCAACATTTAATTCAATGGCTGTTGCTCTGGATCCTGTATCCCTTTCATTTTATGTGGAGGGGAGGGTTTCTGATGTTAGAAGCCAGTAAAATAAATTGCAACCTCAGATGACACTTGTTTTTAACAAAATTAAAGTAATGAAGAATAGGAATTTGCATGCATAAGTAATTGAATGTTTTATGTAAAAGCAAAAACTTTATGCTATACTAAAAGTTTTAAGTATGCTCTCCTTAGAAATGAAATTATTCTCCCAAAGTGATCCTTTACCTGACCTTCATGAATTTTATAACTTCAATCACATAACATTGGATTTGTTGGAATTTACCATTCATGATTTGAATGTTCTTTCATCTTGTAAAATGACAAAGTTTACTATTTTACAGATAAGGAAGTAAATTATATTGCTCTTTCCTAGAATTTTAAAAACTACAGAAAAACCAGAATAAATATTCAGCAACTATTATAAAATGAGGCAAATTTGAAAGTTAATTAAACTTTTTCTAATAATATAGGTGAATGCTCAAAATGTTAGGCTTCTGGGTTTGGTGTGAAACACTGTAGTTGTTGTTGTTATTTTGATGGTACTAGGGTTCCTGGAAACCCTTCTACCTCTGGGCTGCACTCCCAGACCAATTTTTATATTTTTTATTTGGAAACAGGGTCTCTTAAGCCAGCGAGCCTGGCTTCAAACCTGCGCGATCCTCCTGTCTCCTCTGCCTCCCAAGCGCGGGGATTACAAGCCTGCGCCTCCACGCCCGGCACATTTGTAGTTTTAACATCAGACTCTGTATTAGTTTGAATAACTCCAAAATACCTGGACCTTTCCCTTTGCTTTCTCTGCTTCCCTTTTCTTTTTTATTCTGCAACAATATAATCAGATGAGTAGCAAACATTTTATGGATGAATCTATTTTATAGCAAAGATTATAGGATTTTTTTAATTAACTGGAAAAGAAAAAATTCTTGCCATAAGGTATCATTACTTAGTACAAAGATGTAATAAGTTATCGCATCTTCATTAATTACAAGGAAGTTGACTAAACTTAATTCACCTGTGAAAAATGATATAGCACTGTTCTAGTTTTCAGTATTTCATATGTCTTATATGCATGAATATAACAAATAAATTTAATGAATGAATATTATTCCTTATAGTAAATAAGCATCCTTACTCCTTTCTACTATGACTGTGTTTTTTTTATCTCTTAACCCTAATTTTGTTCTTCACTCCCCTCCCTACCAAATTCTTTTGTCAGGTATTTCTTTATATACCTCTTTTCTGTATTTTTTATTAAAAATACTAGAAATCATAAGTAACTCTCAGAAATCATGTTACAAATCGTAGAATCCAATATTAAACCTAGCTTTTCCCACATTTTCAAACAAAAGTGACCAGAAAAAAATGTTTATAATTAAAACTGCCACTTATGAGTATACATTTAGTTCTTGATATGGTTGAAAACCTTAATTCATAAAATATCAGTATAAAGAACAAGACACAACTTTGCAATTATTTACATAGAAGTTACCACTTAAAATGAGCACCAACACCTGTGACATTTGGGCTGTCTAGACAAAGGTTGTTTACCCAAACTAAATCCATTAAAGGTATGTCTCACACTGTTAGCTAAATCCTACTCAAAATATTCTTATTGAGTCCAGCTTGCCTTGGTGCCTGACTTCATGGCATAAATTAGGATTCAGACAAAGTTTTACCTTAACTCTTTTGGATCATTAGAACTATGTTCAAGAAGAGCAACTCAAGTGATCATTAAGTTAATCCAGAATACAAATATGGGCATGTTAAGATTTATCATCGCAAGTTGTCTTCTATATTTAAGACATAAAATTTAACTATTGAGAATACAGCCACCAAAAAAATGGGTATTTACTAAATCAAAACAGTTAAAATTGTGTGCATGCAAGATTATGAGTGTGTCAGAGAGAGAGGTAGAAATTGTGCCTATAGGAATATTTTATAGATAAAACAAGGATCACCCTAAAAACAAGTACTCAACCTACAAGAAGGAATATTGGACTTGATATCTGCCATAAGTAAGAGGTTACTGTATCTTCTAAACACGTAGGTTTTCTTCCTTTATGACAGTCAAAAATTGCAGTTTAATTTGTGATTTTTCATTTCCATGTCTTTTTACTTTTTGTCTCACATTCTACAGACCAGTTTCCTGGCTTCTATTTCATAGACATTGCACCTTATATATTATATCTTTTTTTTTTCTTTCTGGAAACAAAATAAATGGAGAGAGAGTCTGAAACTCTTAAAGAAAGACTGCTGAATAATCAATGAATTTAGGACTGGATCCAGAGGATTTACCACTTAAATTCTTTTGCCTCTAAAAAAATGTGATAGATGTAGATAAAAAAAATTCATTTGAGAATCCTTATACCTTAATGGCCCCTCATTGTTGCTTAGATTTTTCTTGCCTTCGGCTCAAAAAAAGATTTTATTCAAAATATTTTAAAGCTGCATTTCTTCCCCCATCCTCTGAACTTCTGCAGTTATTTCTTCAAACCAGAACACTAGGCACTGTACCTGTTCCCCATCTATCGAGACGAAACCAAAAATAACAAGTTCTTGAAAAATATTTGGGTAGCATATTTGTAATCATTATTGTTTTGTTTTTTGTTAACCTTTATTTTTTGTTTGAGGAAGATTAAGTCAATCCACCTGGAGTTTAATACTATATGTTACTATAGTAACTTTATAGTCTGTTTGGCGGTGACAAAGAGCCTTCATCTCGTCCATTTCATGCTCCTGTGTCGACCTACTCCCTCCCAGTGTTTGATTATATCTGTCTTTAAGGGTATCTGCGGGAGCCACAGCTGCTGCGCTTTTGTAACAGAAAGCAGCTTTCACTGTGTGAAATGCTGGGCTCTAAGAGGTCTTACAGGCTGATGGCATTATTGAATTTCAAAGTAAAGACAAACACCATTAAATAGTTTAAAGCTAATTTTTTGTTTTTCTGTATACAACTTTTCTAGAAATAGTACAAAATCTATTTTTTCTAGGAAAAACATATAATTGGTATTTAATGAATGAGAAGACAAGGAATATCATAATGTAATATGACTTGCAAAACAAACAGGAAATGTATTCAGGTCAGAAAATATATCATTTGTATTTTCTTATTAGGTATACAATCTGATGAAGGAGACATTTCTTTAATCAAAGAACTTGAGTGCTTTTTTTCTTTCTATTTTTATAGATATCTAAATGTTGTCAACTTAGTAACTTCCTAACATATGTATGATGACTAATATTATTCACTGTCTCCAAACTGCTGGTTTCAATTCTACTCTTAAACCAGTGCTAGTCTGAATCACTTTTAAGAAATATGTTGGCTTCAGTTATTCTCAAAGAAAAAAACATTATATTTTTAAGGATCAAATTGAATGCAGCCTTAATGTACTCAGAAATTATGCATATGAATGTGCTAAAATAGTACTTTTTGGTAATATTTCTGTTTTTCAGATTTTCTCATTTATTTAGCCAAAGCACTAGCCCCGCTTGAAACTTCAAAATAGTACTTTTTTTTTTTTTTTAAATGGTGCAATGTAGCCCAGTATTTAGTATTTGCCTCTGTTCCATGAAGGGCAACTTTGACGATATTCTTATTCAGAATATCAGGGCAGCTATTTTCCAGTTGTGTTGGAAAACTGGTGAATGCTTAGAATCTTGTTAACTTGCTAAGCATCTGGTCAGCAGGGTAGTGGAGTTCCAGCAAGGCTCTTGACACCTCTGCCAAGGGTTATTGATACCTCACACACCCCAGCTGAGGCAGATTGTTTTAGTTGGGCTTCATATCCATAGCGTAGCCTGTAGTTAAAGGGAGGAAAAAAAGCAAATATGTGATTGACAGCCCACACCTCCTGGGCCCTTCTTACTACCAGACACAACATCTGCTATGCCCTGTGGAGCAGTGAACCAACACACACCAAGAGAATTGTTTCTAGTATTGTCAGGGTGGATTTTGTTTAACCCTTTGTAGTTACTCTCTGGAGAAAAGTGAGAGATGGCTTTTCTTATGGGGTGAGAGAAGGAGGAATATGCAAATTAGGGGGAGATTAGAACGCCTTGGTATAAAAAATGTACTTAATAAAAACTTACAGTAAATGACATAAGAAGAAGAAAAAATTTAGCGTAAAGGCCTAGAAACAATCTCTTCCTTGTGCTATTTAATGTAAAAATGAAGATTTGTCATATTCTGTGCCATTGGTCTCTCAGAATCAGGAAAACTGCACTTGTGCAATGAATTTTTGGCAAATGGCTTTTTTTTCACATGATCACCTGAAACGTGTATGATTTTTCACTGCATGCACGTTAAATAAAAAGTGTTCCCTCAAATGAAAAAGCCATGAGGAGGCCAGCATATTATATTTGTGAAGGAGACAGAAAAACCACCATGTGTCTATGCCAACGCTTTAATAAGGCAGAAGTACTGTGAATCTGGTATTCTGACTTCCGAAGTTATAATTCTAAAATATGGGGATCTATATATCATTTTAGGAAACTTGTTTTCTGTTATTGCCAACCCAACTACCCTGCTGATAGAATACGAAATCCTGTATTTGATAATAAATATAGTTCATTAAAAATGCATCAAGAAGCTTTTGTAGGCTGCCAGCAGTGTATAGGAACATTTAAAGATTCCCAAAAGCAATTTCCAAGTTAAAAGTGTTTTGATATTTTTGAAGGGCTTATTTTTGTGTCTGGATATTTTAACATATCTTCTGAACCAATTTTCATATTTTGAACATGTTAGTAAAACAGAAAAAGTAGAGAATAGGAAATAATATTGAGGTAAAATGATTAATTTATTTGCATATGTGTTCTTTATTACTGATGTGAGTAAAAATAGTACAGGGGCTTCTGTATTAGAAAGATAGAGCAATAGATCTTAGAATAATATGGAATACTTTTTTCACTTGGGCAGTATGTGTCACACTAACTCTCCATCATATGCCATATATCAAAGCTAACTCTTAATAGCCATAATATCTCTGTTTACAATGCTTTAAGGACAAGCTATGCGGCAGAACAGCTAGCAGCATTTTTATTATGTCTTTATTACAGCAGTGTAATTAGCAGTATTATTATTGTTACGCATTACTCTCATCTCTTGTCAGGATTATGTTACTCCCACATAATTCAGCCAGTACGGTGAAGACAAAAAGATTTAACTCGAGTTATCTCACGTTAATATACTGTTATTATTCAGGATTATATTCCTGAACAAGTATATACATCTCTGTAATTTAAGATCTACTTGTCTTCAACAAACTTACTCACATGCCAAAAGTTTTAGTCAAATGGATAATTTGCTAACCATCGAAATTCTAAAAGTACTTAACATACAATTTAAGAAACTTTTCCCCATGGTTTTGAAATTTTATTATGTACATGTGTTACTGTTAATTCCATAATCATTTTTTCCTGTGGATGTATTTTTATTCTTATTCCAGCAGTTCTCATTATCCTGTCTTTGTTAAATCTAGAAGTATAGTTGAGATGAAACTTATTTTTGTTCTTTTCCATCAATTTTTTTGTGTCTCTGTGCATAGTCTTCCATAGAAGTACAAAAGGAGAAAATTTAGATGTGATATTTTGGTTTATTTTATTTGACCCAAACATATAATCTCTGTCTGGAAACTGAGTTCATTCATTTATGGTCATTGTGATCAGTAATTATAGATATCTATCATTTCGCATAGTTTTTATTTACATGAATTCTGTGTTTTCTTACCTCTAACTGGATTTAGTGAGTTTCATTTGGTTGCAGTTTTACTAGCACTACAATTTTATTTCTATTCGTTCTATTGTTGTGCTCAGCTTTTGCCACACATATTTAAAAAACATTTTTCTATAAAGGCCAGTAATTTTCTTTTTGTGGTACTGGGGATTGAACCCAGGAGCATTCTACCTCTGAGCTACACTCCCAACCCTGTGTTTTAATTTTTTATTTTGAAACAGAATCTCACCATCTCACATCTCACATCTCTTTATTTTGAATCAGAGCCTATCAGTGTCTTTTCACCCCTGAACTCCTTTTATCTTTCTCTTTTTTCCCTCCCTTCTTAGCTCTCATCTGGAATTTTACTTTAAGATTATACTAAATACATTATTCATTTCCTTCTTCCTTTTCTTCCCCTTCAGCCATCTCCTCGTCCTCCTCTGTATCCCCTTTCTCCTTTCCCTTCTCCTTCTCTAATATATATGATTAATATATTAATATATATGTAATATATTAATATATTATATGTAATATATATATTATATAATTATATGTAATATATAATTATATGTAATATATTAATATATATGATTTAACACTCATTTTCCTTAAGACTTTGTTTATCCATTCCTTCTCTATCATGTTTCTTTTCTAAATTCATTTTTCTCTTTGTTGGAATATAACTTCAGATGTATGTTTTTTATAATCCTTCAGAGAGCATTTAGTTTACTCATCTTACTCTTGAAAATAGATTTCTTTAAGTATTTTCTATATTCTGTTGAGTTCTCCCCGGAAACTACTGATCCATAAAATTGTCTTCCTCTGGTCTCTTCAATTGTTTCATTTTCATATTTTATTATATTTTAAATACAATTTTTGGAGCATTGTAATTACACATCATAATAAAGTTCCGAGTGACAGGAACATGTATGCACTTAGCATGCGATGGTCTCCCCGCCCCCCAGCTCCCACCCACGGCTCCTCTTCCTCATACATGATATTGAGATTGGCACAGGTACATGGCATCAATTGAAGTGTTTCCTTCATCAAGTCTCCCTCCACCACCACCTCCCTGCCTTAGATATCTTCCATCACTCCACTGTGTTTTGTTTTCCTTTTTATGAAATCCCTCTTGTGTCCTAATTTCTCCCTATCTTCCATATAGGAGAGAAAACATACTACCCTTCAGTTTCTGTGACCTGCTAATCTCACTTAGCATAATATTCTCTAGTTACATCCATTTTCCTACAAGTGACATAAATTTTCTCTTCTTTATGACTGAGTAAATTTCCATTGTGTGTATATGACATAATTTTGTAATCATTCATCTGTTGATGGAAACCTAGACTTTTCCATAATTTGACTCTTGTGAATTGTGCTGCTATAAGCATGAATATGAATGTATTGCCTGAATCTAGTCCCTTTGGAAAGATATTTAAGAAGAGTATAGCTGGATCATATGGTAGACCCATTCCCAGTCATATGAAGAACCTCCACATTGATCTTTATAGCGCCCACACTAATTTGCAATCCCACCAATAGGTGTAGGAGTTCCTATTTCCCCACATTCTTACCAGCATTTATTATTGTTTGTAATTGTCATTTGAATCGGGGATAAATGGAATCTCGGTGTAGTTTTACATCTTCCTGATGGCTAATGTTGAATTTTTTTTAATATATTTATGGACCATTTTTACTATATCTTGTCATGGTTAATTATCTTGATCATATAATTCAATAATTTGACATATTTTCTGGTGTAGAGTCATTAGTGTATTTTTATACGATAGATCATAATTTTTATTTACTTATTTTTTTCTGTGGGTCTGGGGATGGAGCCTAGGGGCATTTGACCTCCAAGCTACACACCCTGCCCTATTTTTTATTCTTTATTTTGAAACCAGGTCTCACTGAGTTGCAGATCCTCCAGGTCTCAGCTTCCCGAATGCTAGGATTACAAGTGTGCGCCACCATGCCCAGCTAATAATTTTTATTTTAAAACCTAAATTTTACTTATAATGATGTAAATTTCTCATGAAAGGCTACTTTCCCCTTATCTTCCTTCACAAAATGTAAAGTATGCATATTTTGAGGTCATTTTCCGATTCCTCTATTAATGTTTTTTAGAAGACATTTCTTTTTCATTCTTTGTGTTTTTTTCTGCTCTTTGAGTCAATTATTCTCTGAATTTTATTTTTGTACTATTTTATCTATTATCTATAATCTTTCCATTGCAATAGTGCATTATTTTTATGGATACTGTAAGCAATTACTATATAATTACTGGCCTAAGACAACCCAAAATTGTTATTTTACCATTATGTAACTCAAGTCTGAAGTGGATCTTACTGGGATAAAAGGGGTTGGCAGGCACATTGGGATGATTTCTTCTCTGGTTACCATCTTTCTATTTCACTCTTCTATTTTTCTCTTCCATTTTTAAGGACTTTTGTGATAATAGTCTATCTAAATCCAAAAATATCTCTATTTTCAAATTAGCTGATTGACACCCTTAATTCTACCTGAGCCTTCTTATCTAACATATTCAAAGCTGTGGAAGTTAGAATATGGGAATTTTTCTTGGGGTATGAGGGAGTACTTTTGTTCTTCTTTTTTTTTTTTCAGGTCTGGGGATGGAACCCAGGGGCATTCTACTACCTACCTCTGAACTACACCCCCTGCCCTATTTTTTATTCTTTATTTTGAAACAGGATCTCACTAAGTTGTGGAGGGCCTCACTAAGTACCTGAGGCTGTCCACGAACTGCGATCCTCTAGTCTCAGCCTCCTAAATGCTGAGATTACAAGCGTGTGCCATCACGCCTGACCTCTTATTCTTACTACCACAAGTAGGCTGAAGAACATTTTCAATTAAGAGAATGGCTGACCTAATGATACTGACAATGGTTAACCCTATGAATTCTCAACCATTGCTTTTCTTTAGGGAAATCTCTCAGTATTAGGTCAATACAAAACTTCTGTTCTTGTTGTTTTAAATGTAATTAATTAGTTTCATTTTCTTTTATGTTCTGCATTTGAGGTAGAAGTAGTAAATTTAATATGTGCTCACATGTAAAAATTAGAAAAATACAAAGCAGAATGTATACCCACAAACCAATAATCAGAATAAAACAGACAAATAAGTTATATCAAAAACATTGGAAAAAAGGAACAACAAGGAAGAATAAGAAAAATAAATCATACAAAAATATATATACTGTCAGGACCAAATATATCAGTTATTATGATGTAAGTGAAGTGTTAAATTACTGATAAAGATTTTTAAAAATGAGTCAAAAAGATATAAAATTATCTCGTTAATGAGGAAATGGGGAAATCATCTAAAAGAATTGCAAAAGCTAAGCAAGCAGAGATAAAAGGATTTAAAATATTGTATAAATACAATGATAAAAGTTGAACAAAATATGAAATAAAAGTTAAATTAGGAAAATAATAGCTGGGTGTGGTGGCGTATGTTAATAATCCTACTACTTGGAAGGCTGAAACAGGAGGATCACAGGTTCAAGGATAGCTGAGTAATTTAGTAAAACTTTGCAACCTAGTAAGAAAGTAGAAAAAATAGCTGTAGGTGTAGCTTAGATGTAGAATGCCCTTCGTTTCAATTCCCAGTACTAAAAAAAAAAAAAAAAAAAAAAAAAGCTGAAAATAAAGACTATTTAAAAACAAGTAATTATATATGTTCTATGTTCTACTTTGTAGAATTTGACATTTTAATGTGGTCTGATCAGATTTGTTAGTATTCTACTTTTAATTTAAGAATATATAAAATATGTTTATATTTAAGTAAATATGTGTGATATTATTTATATATTTCTATAAATAAACATATTATTTTAATAAAATTATTAAAATAACTATATTAATTGAGAGGTTGAGATAGAAATATCATAGGTTCCTTAAAGCCAGCCTCATCAATTTAGTGAAGCTCTCAGCAACTGAAACTGTTTCAAAAAAAAAAAAAAGGTTGGAGTTGCAACTCAGAGGTAGAAACACCCCCCCCCCCCCCCCGCTGGGTTAAATCTCCAATGCCACACACATACAATACAATATGATTTTATATCAGATAAGATTTTATGTTATTCAGAGATTAAGTAAAAGCAAAACAAAAGATTTAAAAGTTCTGAGTGGTCCGAAGATTGATACTAATATAAAATGTTCTTAATCTACAAAAATAATACATTTTTCATAAACAATAGAATACTACTATAATTGATTTAGGTCAAACATAGAATCTCAAATTCTTCAGAGTGGAATACAGATCACATCTCATTCAAAAACACATAAAAAGTTTAAGTAAAAAAAACTCCTAATTGGGCATGATGGGACACACTAGTCATCCTAATACTTGGGAGGCTGAGACAGGAAGATCACAAGTTTGCAGCCAGCCTCAACTATTTAGTGAGGTCCTTTGCAACTTAGTGAAATACTGTTTCAAAATTAGAAAATAAAATAAAATGGAGGCAGGTGTGGTGGCGCACGCTTGTAATCCTAGCATTTGGGAGGCTGAGACCGGAGGATTGCGGTTCATGGACAGCCTCAGCTACTTAGTGAGGCCCTCTGCAACTCAGTGAGACCCTGTTTCAAATAAAGAATTAAAAAATAGGGCAAGGGGTGTGGTTCGGAGGTCGAATGCCCCTGAGTTCCATCCCAAGACACGCAAAGTAAATAAATAAATAAATAAATAAATAAATAAATAAATAAGTAAAATGGGACTGGAGATGAACAGTAGAATTCCCCTGGTTGTTCAATTACTAGCACCTCAAATGAAAAAAAAAAAAAAAGAAAGAAAGAAAAAAAAAAAAAACTCCTTATTTATGTAATTCCAGTTAAGAAGCTGAGAATTGCTGGTTCCAGGCCAGCTTCAGCAACACAGTGAGACCCTGTTCCAAAGAAAAATTGAGCTACAGATTGTAGCTCAGAGGTAGAATGCCCCTGGGTTCAATCCCTAAGACAGAGAGAGAAAGAGAGAAAGAAAGAGAGACAGACAGACAGAGAGACAGAGAGAAAGAACACAAAGTTCTCAAAAAATACAGAAACATACACTATTCATTAAAATTTATAAAATATTATTAAAGTTTACTCAAATGAAAACCCGTAACTTATAATATTTTATAAAATAAAAATATAAAAATGAATAATATAAACTTTAAGAACCAGAAAACAAGTGCAAAACAAACATAAATTTAAAATGTGATAATACATACCAAGAATTACAAAACACCAAAAGTAATAAGCTAGTAAATTCAAAATGTGTTTATTGAAGAAGTAAAATATAAATTTTTTAGATGGTCTGAAAACTAAAATTTAGTATAAGAAAAAGAATAGATTTAAAGAGTCATATTTAAAACTATAAGTCAATGTATATTTTCCAAACAATTTAAAATTTATCATAAGGGATGATTCTTTAAAACATAAATTATTATACTTGATTAAAAAAAAAAAAAGAACTCCTGAAGCCGGACATAGAAGTACATATGCCTGTAATCCCAATACTTGGGAGGCTAAGATAGTTTTAGAGGTTCAAGACCAGCCTCATCAACTTAGTGAGATCCTGTTTCAAAGAAGAAAATAAAAAAGGGCTGGGGGTATGTCTCAGAGAATGTCTCTAGGTTCAACTTGTAGTATTAAAACAAAAAAAGAACTTCTGAAAAAAAGTTTTAAAATAAATACCCCCAAAACAATGTACCAAGCATCTTTAATTATTTCAGATAGAGAAACGAATATATTTTATTGTTAATATAATGGTAAAAAGAAGTTATCCTATATAAAGATTATATAAAATAACCTATATTTTATATAAGTAATTAAAAATCATAAGTCAAATGTAAGCTAATAACCATAAACCTATGTGATTAAAATATATCATTTCTAATTATGTTAATTTTCAAAAAATTTTTTCAAAAATGTTACTCATTAACAATGTAATGATTTTGATATATATTGAAAAGATATCTGACATAATATCACTCAGTAAATAAAAATCATAATATCTGTGAGTAAATAAAAACAAACAAAATATTTTAGTAGACAAGACAATGAAACTATATAATCTTTAAACAATACAGAACAATAAGAAATATTAATATTTATATCTTATATACAAAAAGGTTTGAATTATTATCTAAAGACATTTCTAAACTTTATTGTGATTGAGAAAATTATTTGGAAGTAAAAATGAAGAGCTGCAGCCAACAAAATAATAATACAATTAGGAAATTTATATGACTAAATATCAAATGTATATTATATGCTTGCATTAGTTTGAGGAAGAGAGACTATTATAAAAATAGATTACCATGGATGAGAAAAACTGGATATGAACCCAAATGTCATATTTTCAAAGAAGTATATTGTGGTTCATCCTCATCTTATTTATCATCGAATTAATTATTTAAGTACCTTAGTTATTATCTGTTTTTACTGATTGTAATATAATAATTTATAAGATACAGTTTGGGGTTGTTATTTGCTGATATGTTTGAACAGTGTTTGGAACACAGCAAGTATCTAACAAATATATGTTGAATTAATTATACTTTAAAATTAGATGGGAAAATAAATTAATCAAATGGGTCATTGACTGAAAAAATTGAGATATACCCCAAATTATAATAGTTTATACCACACAAAACACTGTTGATGGAGTAAATAATTGATTAGTTAAAATTCAATTTAAAAACCTACTAAAAATTGTTAAAAGAAACTACATGAACTATTGAATTTTTATTGAGTAAAAAATAATTAATGAGCAATCCCAGCTTAGGAACATAGCAATTAATACTGTCACCAGTGAGATTTCTGAGTTGTTACAAACCTGTGACTTTAGTTACTTATATGTTTTTCTATTTTAAGCTTTTTGTTTAATTCTCCTATATTTTCTCATTAAATTGGGATATTTTTATAACTTCACATGAATCACCAGATAAAATAAATTTGATGGCCAAGAGTAATAAAATAATTTCCACCTCTGGCCAATCTAGAGTTAGGCCCATGTTACAAGTAATATAAAACTGAATAGAATATATTAAAATAATTTCAGAAATTTGTAACATATGTATAAGACTACGATCCCTCAGAAAAGTAAATGCATGAGGTGTTTTCCACAATTGTACTTGAGCACCAATTGTATCTAGGCACCATCTGGCCCTCTGTTTGGAAAGGTAGTGATAGCAAATCATACAAGCATAGTGTTTTCAATGACCTGCAAAGGCAGGAGTTTGGTGAAACTGGGATTGCTTGCATTAGCAGAGAAGGGTACTAGAAAAAACTGAACCATGCTTGAGTTCATCAAATGTTCCATGAATACAGTGCCAAACATAAATAGTATATTTTAAGGCTTAGTACAGAGTACCTGCTAGAGACCAGTGAATTGAATGGAGCCTCCAAACTGCACAGTGACAAGAGGTATAGGCTTTGTAGTAAAGACATCTTTATAAAAATCTGAGGGGCTCAACTGACAACCCAGAAAGCTCTCTCTTTAGAAAGGCTTTTCTAGCTTTAAAATAAGTACTACTCTAGCTATAACCCAAGAACACTAAAAAAAAAAAAAGTCTACAGAATCAGTTGATGCCCAGTAAATTAAGTCACTACTAAAATGAAGCATAAGACTTGGTAAAGGAAGAATACAAAATACAGAAGTTCACCTATGCAAAATCATCTATCTATTCAAATAAAAAAATAAAAATAAGAAAAGTTTTTTGTCCAAAAAAACTTTTTTGTAGGTAATAGAATGATTTTGTCATTACCTAAACATTGTAATTAGCCAAAACAAGTAAATAAAAGCAGTAGCAACAAGCCCCGAATAGTGGGATATGCCTATAATCCTAGTATCTGGGAGGCTGAGACAAGAGATCTCAGGTTCAAGGCCAGCACACACACAGTGACTTAAAAAGACCTTATTTCAAAATAAAAAATAAAATAGGGCTGGGAGTAGAGCTCAAAGCTTGAATGACCCTAAATTCAATCTCCAGTATCTGTTAAACACACACACACACACACACACACACACACACACACACACACGTGACAATTTTACAACAAAAATGTATTAAAATAACTTACAATATCATATCAAGGTTTAAACTTTAAGACTACCAAAGAAAATGTTGTCATAATGAATAAACAGGTGTGGAATTTTATCACAGATATGAAAAAGCTTTATCTGAGCTATAATAAAGAACTTAATTTAAGTGCTTGACATTTAATTATGAGTTCACTTAAAAAAAACTATAATTTTAAGAAGACAGAAGAAGGGATTAGTGAATTTAAAAGAGATCAATAGAAATTATTCAATCTGAGAACACTTTTTCTTAAGAAAAAAAAAATAGAAAAAAGATGTGATAATGACCTGGGACACTATCAAGCAATACAACATATGTGTGATTAGAATCCCTAAAAGGTAGAGAGAAAAATATTTGTAGAATTATGAATCCCAAATTTCCCAATTTGGCCAATAAACATCTCCTTGTAGATCTAAGAAGAACAAATTCATTTATGCAGAATAATAAATATGTAATATTAAAGCTGATTAAAACAAAAGATAGAGTGAAAATCTTAGAAATACTCAAAGGAAATGACACATATCATAAAGGGAACAACATGACAAAGGCCTCAGGTTTTTCATCAGTAAAATTAGATAAAAAAGACAATGAAATATCTTTCAACAACAGAACTACCAACCTCAATTTCTGTATGCATTTTAAAAGCAAAGGAAATACACAGACTCTTTTAGGTAAACAAAAACAAAGAAGATTCATTGCCAATAGTTGTACTTTATAAGAAATGCTAAAGGGAGGGCCTCAAGCTGAGGAAAATTAAAACAAAATGGGAACTCTACAATAGAGAACGAAGCTGCCAAGCATGGTGGCTCATGTCTAGAATCCCAGTACTTGTTTAAAGGCTCATATATTTACAAAGTGGTCTAATATTAACCCTAATATTCTAAGTATGTTGTAATTTATGCATATTGTTATGCATATACAGAGAGTAATAACTTAAAAACAAAATACTAAGTAATGTGATTACAAATTAGATATAGAAAGTAAGATAGATTAATAACTATTTAAAATAAGAGCAAATAAAGGAAGGAAAAAAGAGGATAAAAAATTGAAAAAATAAAAATGCATAACAAGTGATCAAATAATACTGAATTAAAAGGCAAGTGATCAAATAATACTGAATTAAAAGGCAGAGATTATGATACTATATGAAAAACACAATTCAAAACTATGATATTACTGTTTAAAGAGGGGAAAACATTAAAATAGATTGTGAATAGCAACATTGCAAGACCCTGTTTCAAAACCAAAAATAAAATAATAATAAAATAAACAAGGCTAGGCGCATACCTCAGAGATAGAATACTCCTAAGTTCAATTTCCAGTATCACAAAATATATATACTTTTAATATATATATATTTTTTTTTCAGCATATATTTGCATATGCTGAAAATAAAAAGAAGACACAGTAAGTGCTGTGCCTAATGTCGGAGCTTCAAGATAAATGAAAGAAAAACTGACAAGAGTAAAAGAAGCAAGGTAAATAGAATGGCCTAACTAAAATTTGAACACCACTCTTTTAGTAATTGAAAGAAAAACTAGACCAAAATGTCAAATAAGAAATCTGAAAAGTTCTGGGCATGCCTGTAACACCAGTATTTGTGAGGCAGAGACAGGAGGATCACAGGTTTGAAGCCATCTTCAGCAAATTAGTTAAACACTCAGCAAGTTAGCAAGACCTTGTTTCAAAAATTTAAAAAAATTATAAAAGGACTGGGAATATGACTTGGAAGATGAACAACTCTGGGTTCAATCTTCAGTACCATAAATAAAATAAAAATCCATCAACAGATGAATGGATTGCAAAATTATGGGAAATACACACAATGGAATTCTATTCAGCTATAAAGAAAAATAAAATAATAGCATTTGCAAGAATACGGAAGGAACTAGAGAACATTATGTTAAGTGAGATTAGTCAAGCACAGAAAGAGAAGGGACATATGTTTTCTCTAATATGTTCAAGCTAGGGAGTAGTGGTAATACCAGAGGGACTCCAGATGATGGAGGGGAAATCTCAGCAAAGCTTGAACGGAAGGATAGGAGAGGAAGAAAGCTGAGGTTGTTCAATGGAGGAGCTACATACAAATATGTGTAATAGCATAAATACAACATGATTAACCTGGACACTCTCTATTTGGGGGGGAGGGAAAGGGAGGGAGAAGGGCATGAAGCACAAGGTAAATGTACACCACTTTAAATATGTTCCATTTATAAAAATATAAAAATTAAATTAAAAAAAGAAAAATAGGCACTCCTATTTAAAAATTTATGTAGGCCAACAATAAAAAGCACACTATTTATAAATAGAAAAAAATCTGTAAAGTACTACGGTTTGAGATTAAGCATTTCTAACTCAAAATCTGAAACTTGAAGTGCTTAAAAATCTGAAACTTTTTGAAAATAGATAGGATACCACAAGTATCTATACCTGAGCTTATGTGGTGGGTTAGAATAAAAATGCAATTGCACTAAAAATATTGTATAAAAAAACCTAAGCTGGGTGTGGTGGCGCACGCTTGTATCCCAGCATTCGGAAGTCTGAGACGTGGAGGATCGCGGTTCGTGGATAGCCTCAGCTACTTAGTGAGGCCCTCTGCAACTCAGTGAGACCCTGTTTCAAAATAAAGAATAAAAAATTGGTCAGGGGGTCAAATGCCCCTGGAGGTCAAATGCCCCTGGGTTCCATCCCCAGACCCACACATACAAAAAAATCCCTACAAACTGGGTGTGGTGACACACAACCATAATCCCAATACTGGAGAGGCTGAGACAGGAGGATTGCAGGTTCAAAGTCAATCTCAACTAATTAGCGAGACCTTCTGCAACTTAGTGAAACCCTGTGACAAAATAAGAATAGGTGGCAAAAATCTTCTCCCATTCTGTTGGCTCTCGATTAAGGTTCTTGACAGTTTCCTTTGCTGAACAGAAGCTCTTCAGTTTCATGCAATCCCACATATTGATTCGCATTTTAGTTTGTTGTGCCTTTTGGGTTTTGTTGAAAAGTTTTTACCTGTGCCTACATGTTGCAATATTGGACCTATGTCCTCTTCAAGGAGTCACAAGGTCTCTGGTATAATTTCCAAGTCTTTGATCCATCTTGAATTGACTTTTCTGCAGGGTGAGAAAGAGGGATTTATTTCCATTTTTCTGAATATGGTTAACCAGTTTTGCCAACACTATTTGTTGAACAGACTATCTTTCTCCCCGTTTATGTTTTGGCCCCTTTGTAAAAAATCAATTGGATTAAGTATGTGGATTTGATTCTGGGTCTTCTATTCTGCTCTATTGGTCTATGTATCTGATTTTGGGCCAAAGCCATGCTGTTTTTATTACAATGGCTTTGTAGTATAGTTTAAGGTCAGATATTATGATTTCTCCTGCATGGTTCTTGTTGCTGAGAACTACTTTAGCTATTCTGGGTTTTTTTGTTGTTCCAAATGAATTTAAGGACTGATGTTTCTATGTCTGTAAAGAATGATCTTGGATAGAGGACTAATATCTAGAATAAACAGAGAACTTAAGAAACTCAGCACTAAGAAAACGAATACCCAATTTTGTGAATTTCTTCACAAGAGAAGAAATTCAAATGATCAATAAATGCATTAAAAATGCTCAACATCATTGGAAATTAGAGAGATGTAAATCAAAACTATCCTGAGATTTCACCTAACTCCAACTAGAATGGCAGTCATTCAAAATACAAACAACAACAAATGCTGGTGAGGATGTGGAGAAGTGGGAACTCTAAAACATTGTTGGTGGGATTGCAAATTAGTGTAACCACTTTGGAAAACAGTATGGAGAATCCTCAGAAGAATGGGAACGAACTTACCATTTGATCCAGCAATACCACTTCTGGGTATCTACCCAAAAGAAAGGAAACCAAACTACCAAACTAATGCCTGTGTATCTATGTTCCTAGCTGTGAATTCACCATAGCCAAACTTTGGAACCAGCCAAGATGTCCATCAACAGATGAATGGATTACAAAACTGAGTGATATGTACAGAATGGAATTTTACTCATCCATAAAGAAAAAACACAATTACATCATTTACAGGGAAATAGATGGAACTGGAGGACACTATGCTAAGTGAGATTAGTCAGTCACTAAAAAGAAGAAATCAGATGCTTTCCCTAATATGAAAAAACTAAGGAGAAATGGGTCAGAGGAGGAACTCTAGATGAAGAAGGAGATTCTATAGAGGAGCAAATAAGGCGGCCTAAACTCTCTAAAGCACATGATGTACTTACACAAACATATCAAAGTCAATCAGTAAGCCAAGCATTGGAAGAAGGGATGGAGAGGGAATAAGGTGGGGATTGGATAAGGGCTAAGTGGGTGATGTGTGCATGTATATCTAGACAAATCTTTTATCCCATTAAGATGTATGACTATAATGCACCAATAAAAATTTTAAAAATAAGAATAAAAAATAGGACTGGGGATGTAGTTCAGAGGTAGAATGCCCCTGGGTTTCATTCCAAGTACTACAAAATAAAAAAATCTTTAGACTATGTGTTTAAGGAGTATATGAAACATGTTGACTTGCAGCTACCACTTGACCTAATTGACCTATACATAGAATACTCACACAATTTCTCCAGAGTATATACACTTTTAAGTGCTTATGAAAATCTACAAGGACTGACTATAGCTTAGGATAGAGCATATAAACTATCTGTCTATAATAAATTTAATCTTTAAAATATTTGAATATTAAACAAGCCACTTTTAAATAATACACAGGTCAAAGACAAATTACAAAAGAAATTGGAATATACTTTATCCTGAATTTTAACGAAATATATCAATTTTGAAGAGTAACTAAAGCAATGTTTAGGGCAGGAAGTGGAGTGGAAGCCAGGGGAAAGCACATGATGTGCTATGTGCATGTATTTTCCTAACACTTTGAACTTCATTATGTGAATTTCTAAAGCACCAATAAAAATATATAGAAAAAACAAGTTATAGACTTATATGCTTATGTAAGGAGCAATTAAATGTTTAAAATAAATTACCTAAGATGTGTCAATATTTTTAAAAGAACAACAAATTAGATCTCATGTAAATATATGTGTGTATTCCATAGAATAAAACAATAAATTGCAGAAGTCATCAAAATAGGTAAATTAACAAAACCAGATTTGATTACTTAAAAAGGCAGTAAACTGATAAAATATTAAGATCAAGAAAGAAAAATAGGAAAAAAATAATTTACTAGAAGAAAAAAGTATCTCATTACAGATTTTACAGATAAAAGCAGAATAATAAGAGAATAGTATTAATAGCTTTATCTTAAAAATTGACAGTTTAGATTAGTTGAATGAGTCACTGAAAAACAGTTTCCAAAATTAATACAGGAAGAAATTTGAAAATCTAAATAGCTTATCTATCTAGTAAAAAGTAAAAGTACATGGAGGGAAACAGCAAGAAAAGTTATATGCATGTATTAATGGATCATTTTGAATCTCAATATGATAAGCACAAAGCACCAATGAATCATTAAAGAGGAGTTATTTTATTTTTTTAATTTTTAATTTTTCTATTTGTATTGATGTGTTATAGCCTCACATCATAATGTAGTTCACACAGCAATCAATTAGTTTTCTCTTGGCTTCCTCCCCACTCCTCCCTGGCCCATACTAAATATTGAGACTGGCATTGGTATTCTCATATGTGTATATAATTTCAGTGGAAGTGTCATCTTCCTTAATTCCCTTTTGCCCCTCCCTCCCCAAAGGCCCCTCTCTCACTTTACTGGACTTTCTCCTCCATTATCTAAAGTAACTCTTATATTACAATTACTCTCTAGCTTCTGCATATGAGAGAGAACATATGACCCTTCACTTTCTGTGGCTGGCTAATCTCACTTAACATAATATTCTCCAAGTTCATTCATGTTCCTGCAAATTATATAACTTCACTCTTCTTTATTGCTAAATAGAATTCTATTATGTATATATCACTTAATTTTATGATCCATTCATCTGTTGATAGACACCTAGGTTTGTTCCAGAATTTGGCTATTATTAATTGTCCTGCTATAGAATTGTCATTCTACCAAAAGTGATCCACAGAGTCAATGCAATCCCATTTAAAATAACAATGTCACTCAGATCTTAAAAAAAAAATCAGTCCTAAATTTCGTGAAAAATAAAACTAAGTCCCAGAATAGCCAAATCAATTCCCAGCAATAATAACCATGCAGAAGACATCACAATTCCTTATTTCAAATTATACTACAAAGTTATAATAATAAAATAAGCATGGTATTGGCACAAAAACAGACACATAGACCAATGGAACAGAATAGAAGTTACAGAAACCCAAATCCACACTTATAGCCAATTGATTTTCGACAAAGATGCCAAAAACAAACGTTGGAAAAAAAGCCTTTTCAACAAATGATGTTTGAAAAACTGGTTACCTATTTGTAGGAAAATGGAATGGAATGCTTACTTCTTAATCTGCACAGGAATCAACTCAAGATGGATCAAAAAGCTTAAAATTGGACCAGATACTGAAATTAACGGATTAGGGCATGGGTGCAACATTCCAATATCCTAGAGCAGGAAGAAAGTTTCTCAATAAGAAGACCCCCAAAGCTCAGGAAATTAAAACAAGAATTAACAAATGAAATGGCATTAAACTAAACAGTTTCTAGTCAACAAAAGAAACCATCAAGCATCTAAAGAGAGAACCTACAGAAGTGGGTAAGATCTTTACCTGCTATTCCTCTGATAGAGGACTAATACTTAGAATATTCAAATTACTGAAAAGACTTAACAATAAAAAACCTAATAATCCAAAGAGAAAATGGGTGATTGAATTAATAGATACTTCACAAAAGAAAAAATGCAAGTGGACAATACATACTCAAAAAAGTGTGTAATATCATTAGCAATTAGGGAGATACAAATCAAAACTTACAATAAGATTTCATCTAACCCCAATTGAAGCCAAACAACAATAAATGTGGACTAAGATGTAGGAAAATAGGAACTCTTCTACACTGTTGGTGGGATAGAAAATTAGTGCAACCTCTGTAGATATTCCTCAGAAAACTGAAAATGACTCCATCATATGAACTAGCTATACCACACCTGGGTATCTTTCAAAAAATAAAATCAGAATATTGTAGATGTTATTTTAAAATAAATAAAAGATAATTTTTACAAAGAAAATTCAAGGCCAGGTCATAGATGGTTTTTTTTTTTCTATGTAATCCAAATTCTAAGTTAGAAATTCCAGTCTTATACTAAATTTTTTTAAAAGTAGAGATGTAGGGAACATACTTCTAAGCTTATTTTATGAGGCCAACATTACCCAGTAGCTGACAAAGAAATTTTAAAAAAATAAATACTAATATCCGTCATGAATAAACATGTAAAAATTCTTAACAAAATGCTAGCAAAATGAAGCCAGCAATATATAAAAGGATAATATATAATGAGCAAATGGCACTTCTTCAAAAATGCAAAGCTTTTTTAACATTTGAAAATCAATCATTATAATTTACTATATTAACAGGTCAAAGAAGAAATCAGTTGGAGTCCTCCGAATAGATATAAAAAATGCATTTTCTCAATCTTAGAAGGGCATACCCAGAACACCTATAGGTTTTACCATGCATGAGGGTAAAATGCTGAATGATTTTCTATAAAATTGGTAATAAGTAAAAACATCATCTTTTGCTACTATTTCATGTCATGCTAAAATGAAACAAGAAAAAACAAGATTGTAAAGAAAAATATTTGTCTTAACTTGCAGATAACATTAAAAAACATAAGGAACTTTTAAAATAACTGCTAGAACTAGTAAGTGAATTTAGCAGAGTTGTACATTACAAGATTAGTATACTAACAGCATCCAGCTAGAAAATGGATTAAAAAATCAATACAGTAAACAATAGTATTTAAAACATAAAACTCTAACAAGCATAGCAAAATACTGAACTGAAAACTACAAAAGATTGCTAAGAGAAATTAACAAAAGTCTTAATCAATGGGGATATATACCCTGTTTGGGGAGTATAAAGGTCAAAATTGGTAGGAAGTTAATTCTCCACCCCCCCCCCCTTTCCAAATGATCTATAGATTGAACACAATCCCAATGCAAATCATGACAGGCTTTTCTTGAAGACATATAAAAGCTGATTCAAAATTTATTTGGAAATGCAAAATACCTAGCATAGCCAAAAAATTCTTAGTGAAAAAATTTGAGAAGAACTTACACCATCCAACTTATACTATAAAATTATAGTAATTAAGACAGATTGTATTCTCTTTAATGATAGATAATTGCATCAGTGAAATACACAGAAGTCCAGAAACAGACTCACACTTAACATCATAGTTGATTTTCCACAAAAGCATCAAAGCAAGTCATTGGGAAAAGTCATTTTAAACAAATGAAGCTAGATCAACTGAATATCCATATGGAAAAACATGAAGGTTGAACTCTACCCAACCAAACAAAAATTAATTTGAGGAGTATCTAACCTAAATGCCAAAACTAACATCATAATAGTTTGTAAGGCAAATAAAGAAAATTTTCCTGGCACAGTTGAAATAGGGAAATATTTCTTAGGACAAAGTAGACAATTACTACAAGAAAAAAACATGAATAAGAATAACCACTACATTTGGGAAATACAATTTATAGCCTTTATGAGATGCTCCTATACAGCCACTCGAATTCCTGAAATTTAAAAAAATGAAAATACCAAATGTCAGTGAATATTTGAAGCAAATGGAATACTTACACACTGCTGCTGAGTGCACAAATGATACAGCCATTTAGGAAAAAATTGTAGCTGTTTCTTTCAAAGTTAAATTTATACCTACCATATGACCCAGTTAACTCCACTCTTCGGTGTTTTCCAATAGATCTAGAAACATATGTCTTCAAAAGGACTTTTAAAAGAATGATTTTGGCATTTTTTATTCATAAAAGCCAAATGCTGAAAACAACCCACATGTTCATTAAGAGAAGAATGAATAAATTAGTTGTAGATTATACAAAGGAATACTAATCAGCAATAAAATGGAACAAACTCCTAATCCATGCAACAATATGGACAAATTTTACCATCATTATACTACATGAAAAAATTCAAACACCAAAATATAAGTACTCTGTTATTCCATGATGCTATATGAACATATTATATTCTAAATTTTGATAGGTCTATGTGTTTCCTGAGTGTATTCATTTTCAAAATTCTTAGAATTTTTTCAATTATGATTTGTGAATTTTATCCTATTGAAAGTTTAGCTATAGATTAAAACAAACTGAATTTTTTCACTAAACTGGCTTTTCAGAGTGGTATTGATTAGCAGTTCTGAAAGTATCTTCTATGTAGTACAGACTTGGTAAATTGGTAAATATAGTAAGAATAATATAAGGTAGGCCTATCTGTTGAGAAAACAAGTTACAAATATAGAAAGACAACTAATGTGTCAATGGAACAAAACTGAAGGTTATTAATATAAACTAATCTATCATTCAAAATTTATAATATGAGCCGGGCATGGTGGCACATGCTTGTAATCCCCGCGCTTGAGAGGCTGAGACAGGAGGATCGCGCAGGTTCGAAGCCAGCCTCAGCTACTTAGTGAGGCGTTCAGCAACTTAGTGAGACTCTGTTTCCAAATAAAATATTTAAAAAAAGGTCTGGGAGTATAGCCCGGAGATAGAAAGCCTCTGGGTTCCACCCCCAGTACCACCACCAAAAAAAATTATAATATGTATATATTGTATATATATAATATGTATATAATATGTATATATGTGCATACAACATATGTTAAATTTTTCACATGGCATATATATTACATAAACACACACACATATATGTCCTAGCTCTGTCAATTAATAGCTGACACTAATAAAATTTTAAACAACCAGTTCATAGCTTTTGTTTGTTTGTTTGTTTGTGGTACTGGAGTTCCTGGAAACCCTTCTACCTCCAGGCTACACTCCCAGACCTATTTTTATACTTTTTAAATTGGAAACATGGTCTCTTAAACCAGTGCATCTGGCTTCGAACCTGCGCGATCCTCCTGTCTCCACCTTCTAAGCATGGGGATTACAAGCTTGCACCACCATGCCAGGCTATAACTTTTATTTTCTAAATGTAATTTTTCAGTCAAAGGAAATAGAATCCTGGAGAAATGTTCAAAACTCAAATCATTCGCAGAAAACACAAAAGATAAATCTGAAATTTATTCATGTAGTATCAATTACATCAAATGCCAGGAGACCATTGGGGACATGTCAAAAGGATACAGGAGCTAACTTGAGGGGCTTATGCTCAGTAAAACCTATCTGAATAAATAGTGATAGTAAAAATAATGACAAAAATGTATTATAAATTGTTGAATAGAATATATGTCAAATAAATAAATAGATAAATATGAAATTTTCTTCCTTATAGTAGGGTCCTAATTATTATAGAAAAATAGAATTAGAAAATCAACAGTGGGTTATTAAATTAGTGGCTAAAGTTAAGATGAGGTACAGAATGGTTATATAAAGTGTCTCATCACAAATTATATCACAGTATGTACATATAGTCATGTATTAATTACAAAAAAAAAAAGGAAACAGTAACTTTAAGATGGAAAAAACTAATGAATGTAATGTTTTGTTTTTTTTTTTTGGTGGTACTGGGGTTCCTGGAAGCCCTTCTACCTCCGGGCTACGCTCCCAGACCTATTTTATATTTTTGAAACAGGGTCTCTTACGCCAGCACGGCTGGCTTCGAACCTGCGCGATTCTCCTGTCTCCGCCTCCCAAGCGCGGGGATTACAAGCGTGCGCCACCACGCCCGGCTGAATGTAATGTTTATAAGGCTCTAAAGAGAGCATTAGATCTGTGTTATTTCTGACAGATATGTAATCTAAATCTAATTATTAATGTGCATGATGTACATGCACAAACATACCATAGTCACTAAGCCAAACTTCAGAAGGAAGGAGGGGGGAAAGAGTGGGGTGGGAATTGGGGAAGGGCTAAATGTGTGATATGTGCATGTATGCCTCTACCATTCTATACCTCATTCTAAACCCCATGTATGATTACAATGTACCAATAAATAAAATGGAAATAAAAAAACATACAAATGGAAACAGGAATATTTTACAAAATAATTATTCAAAATGTTAAGGATAGGAACACAGAACACAGATGAACACAGAACAACTTTACTACATTAAAGGATTCTAAAGAGCATAATAATCTGTTATATAATTCATTCCAGATCAGTTTGCAGAATTTGAATATGAAGTCTGGATTAAGTGATAGTATCATATTAGTAGAATTTTGATATTTTGATTCTTTTACTGTAATTAAACAGAATGTCTTTGCTCTTCAGAATATACACTGAAATCTTCAGGGGTAACAAGAAAGAATGTCTTCAACTTTGTTTCAAGTAGGCCAGAAAAGAAAAAAATCTGTGTCCAGATGAAATAATGATATTATAATATCATTGGGGGGAAAGTCAGCAATTAGTAATCCTATATAAAGAGTTTATTGAACTTTTGGAAATAGTCCTGTGACTTTTCTGTAAATTGAAATAATATTAAAATTAAAACATAAACAATACATAATTCTTCATTGGAAGATTTACCATTGCTTTTTCTGAATCATAAGTATAATATTATTACTTAAAATTAGCAAGAGATATCAAAGACTGTAGAAAAGGTAACTGAGTATTGTATATAACTTCTACAGGGTTGTTTTTAACACTACAGGGTTGTTTTTAACACTGTAGTATATGTGCATATTATTTACTAAATTATATTTTAATTTTAATCAAAAGGTTATATTAAGTAGGATATTTCTTCCTAACTTACCTCATTTCCCTTATAATTTATCCCTAACATAAGTACTTTTTACAGACACTACCTCAAATTTTTATTAAAATTTAGAAGCTGATTCATTACCTGTTAGATTTTGTTTTTATAATTTTCAAAGTCAGAATACTATATTCTACTACTCTTAAAGTTATCCTCGCACATTATTAACTTGCAACTGTGCTATTCTATTAGTTTCCTCTAATACAGTGTACAGGTTGGTGATAAAATGTTTTACACTTCAATGTTCTATGATTTCTTCAAAACCTAAAGGTCAAAGGAAACACACGTGGATTGAAGAATGTGTAGCTAAAAAGAAACACTGAAATGACCCATTCTTAGAATTTCACAATTTTTCTTTTCTAGTCCATAACTTTCTCATTTAGTTGATTCAAACTAAATATTGCATTGTTTATTAAGTAAGACTATCCATTAAACAAACATGCAAGGTTATGCTTATTCTATTAAAATTTAATATGACATGATATGACATGGTGTAAGAGTTCAGGGGATAAAACTCATAAGCAGCAATTGTGATGGGCTCAAAATAGAAGTTAGCAGATTAAATGTAGTCATGTCTTTTAAAACAAATCCAGTTCATGACTTATTTTTAAGTGAATTAAAATACATTCTAAAATAACCATTGTTGCCTCCATTAGATAATATTTCTATATTATAGAAGTATTATTATAAAGCTGGGCATGGTGGCACACGCTTGTAATCCCTGTGCTTGGGAGGCAGAGACAGGAGGCTCGCACGGGTTCAAAGTCAGCCGCGCTGGCTTAAGAAACCCTGTTTCAAAATAAGAAAAAAAGTAAAAAAAATAATAATAATAACAATAGGTCAGGGAGTGTAACCCGGAGGTAGAAGGGTTTCCAGGAACCCCAGTACCACCAAAATAAAAACAAAAAACAAAAGAAATATTACTATAGAAATATTAGAGAAATATACATAATGGTATTTCAGTATGTGAATTTTTATAATTACTGTAAAATTAAAATGTATTTGTGTCAGAGATAGTATTTTTAAATACATAGCTATTAGTGACAATATCAGAAATATGTGATATAGACATATAGATAATAAACTCTGCTACTTATATCTGGATGTAAAAAGTCATAACAATACATTAAATACCTTTCTTAATTATATGTGCTATCAGTATACATCTTTGTATTCTATTTTCTGTTTCCAACTCAAATGCTACTGGCATATACCTGATAAGTTTTGCTTGTTAAATTCAGTTTTTAATGTGTCTGAAAAGTAATGGTAGTTAAACCCTCACTTTTCACAAATAATGTTTCTGATAATCAGTATTACTTTCTTGGCTTAATTAAATAAAGAGCTAAGCAGCACACATTTTTAAGTTATCTTCCTTTATGCAAAATATAACTACTCCTATATTGGATTTCATTTTATTGTAATTTAAGTTATATAGTAAAATGGTATTTTTTACTAGAAATAGATCCCTAAAATTTTACCAATTTATGTCTATTTTTCTAAATATATTAGTAGCATGCTTGTAAAATAATTTATATTATTAATATTTTACCTTATTTTATATTTTAATATGTATGCTAATTACATTATTTTACCTGTGTATAATAAAATTTACAAACCAACTATTTTGAAATAAGTACTCCTGTTTTCACCATCTTTTAGCCCATTCCTTCTAATATTGAACACATTCACTATCCACCAATTAATGCCTTTTATTTAGGAAGTTTCTTCTTCATCCCAACTTATTTGTTACAGGACTGGGATGAGAAAAATTATAACCATTAATGCTCAAAAGATAGTAAGTTTTGATATAAAAAGACTCATCAAAATGGTTTAATTTAAAACATACAAAGTACTATGTGCATCTGTTTTTAACACATTGAACCTCAGTATGAGGTATAGTTGCAGTGCATTAATAATATTTAAAATGTATATTTGAGCTGGGCATGGTGGCACATGCTTGTAATCCTCGTTCTTGGGAGGTGGAGACAGGAGGATTGCGCAGGCTTGAAGCCAGCCTTGCTGCCTGAAGAGACCCTGTTTCCAAGTAAAAAATATAAAAATAGGTCTGGGATTATAGTCCGGAGGTAGAAGAGTTCCATCTCCAGTACCACCAAATAAAATAAAATAGAATAAAATGTATATTTTGTTTGTTTGTTTGTTTTGTGGTACTGGGGTTCCTGGAAGCCCTTCTACCTCCGGGCTACACTCTCAGACCTATTTTTATATTTTTATTTGGAAATAGGGTTTCTTAAACCAGCGCAGCTGGCTTCGAACCTGCGCGATCCTCCTGTCTCCGCCTCCAAAGCACAGAGATTACAAGCCTGCGCCACCACGCCCGGCCAATAAAATGTATATTTGGAATACCTCCTCATTTAAGCAAAATAGCACCAGTTTCCATTATCTTCATTCCAAGCAAATATCTAGCACTTGGGAATAGACAGTGGATGTGCATGGTTTTCTGGGAAATAGATGTTGTATTTCAATGTGGTAATATGTCTATCACAGAGGCTTTAATGTCATCGTACCAGAAGTTCATGAGAGTTACCCTAAAGTAATAGGAAGTAGAGGATTGGTAATGACCATTAATTGAACATTTGTGCTGCAGTGTATTTTTACTAAGTACTTGTCAAGTACCATAAAGTATCTATTAGGTTCATAATGTTTGATCCACATGCTCAAGTTTGAACAATAGAATCCTTTCCATGTCAACTTTTATGTAACAATTACCAACATGTAAAACTTATTAAGTATAAACTAGATATTAATAACTTCATTTTGCAAATGAGGAAACTAAATCTCAGAGAGTAGTTATGAGTTAAAAAGTGAAACCAGAAATCTGTCTTCAGACTTTATGCACTTAATTTCTACATTTTTATATCCTACAAAATGAGATGGAGAAATTAATAAATAGAAAAATAATCCTGTTCACACAATCAGCAGATACTGTGTCTTTGGGCCATCTAATATTCATACATACTTCAATTAAATTTTGTAAGCATTTGTTGTCATATTTACTATGTATGAGAGAATGGTCACAAAAGAGAAAAATAGAAGCATTTCTTTGGAAGCTTCCTAGCATATTTAAGTTCAGATCCATAAAAATGTAATGAAGACTTACTATGAATCAAACAACATTGCTATCCCATTTGTGGCAAAGATCTTTCCCAGGTAGATAAGTTTACAATAGAGCAGAAATTAACAAATACACGTCATGTAGACACTGCAGGAAACTAAAGGAGATGTGAGTGATCAGGAAAATCTAGTATAAGGTAGTAATATTTCCATTTAATCTTTGAAAAGAATATGAGCTGGATACTGTAAGGAGGAAATAACAGATCTTGGAAAAAGAATATGAAGAAACATAAAAATTTCTATTAGTATAGTATGTACAGAGCAAATAGACAATATATTATGAGCAGAGTATTGGAGTAGTTATTAAATAAATCTTGAGGGCAGATGGGAGCCAGATATAACCAGTGTATATGAGTCATGGTATCATTAACCTTGCTCAGAAACAATATTTTATCATAACATCATTGGCTTACAATACATGTTGATTCATGCAGATTGAAAAATTTGACAAGTGGGATATATTCATCCAGGCATTAAAAGCTCAACTCAACCTGCATATGCTTCTCATTGGCTTTGGAAAAGTCAACTCTTTGAGAAACCAGGAGGGAAATCACCCACACCCATCTGCAAATGAGCCCTAATACTACTATTCTTCCAGTTTTCATCCTACAAGGCATAATCACCCCCATCCACACCAATGAAGCTAACAACTATCTTATTCATTACAGCCATATATCTCCATAAATCCTTGGCCCCAGTATAGTTTAATTTAGTTTCTTTGTCTTACTACAATCATTCCTTTGGAGGCTCTCAGATGTGATCCTAAACTGTAGCCCTGTCATCTGGAGGATTGTGACATGTGTCTTAGTAGAAAAATGTATAACTCCAAACATGTATACACACCATTATGCTTTAGGCACTTGATAAGAACCCCACTATTTCTTCTTGGAAATCACTTCTTTTCAGTCACAAGTAAACTTGACATGGTCTTTGGTATTGTATCATGACTGTTGCCTCAAACTTCTTCGACGTATGTTCCACTTTCACCTGCCACCATCTGTCTTACTCCTCTATCATCTCATTTTCTTGGAATGACTTACACTCCCTTTTTCTTGCTTTACTTTTGTTTCTAATATAAATTACAGTGCTTCATAATAAATATGGAATTAGAAAAATCACACTGTCTTAATTGTATAGATTTTACAATCTCAGTGAAATTATTGGATGAAAAAACTGTGCATCTCCTTTTTTTTTTATTTCAGAAAAGACATGTGGGGTTTTCTAGGGCAGGTTTCATGATTGAAGCAGACAAAGTAGAGTAATACTAGAAGGTCCTGCCCATCATTAAAACAGGTTAAAAATCTCCTTAAGAGAAAAGTAGAACATCTGGTAAATGACCTGCTGAGATATTTTATCTATTATGTAAATACTAAAAACAGCAAGCTAGAAGCTATTGCCCTCAACTCAACTCAACTCTTACTAAAGAAGACAGTGTTTCTCAGACCAAAAGAGCTACATGATAAAGTAGAGGTCATATAAGTAACTATATAATCTTATTTTAGTGTATATTTTTACTTGATTTATCTCATTTTATATTATATTGTTGCTCTCTTAGTATATCTGGCAAATAATACATATAGTTAGTACAATGGAGAAAAATTTGGGTTTTTATTTGCTTCTTTGTTTGTTTGTTTGATTGGTACTGGAGCGCGAACCCAGGGGCATTCTACCTCGGAGCTACACCTCTAGCCTTATTTATTTTGAAAGAGAGTCTCACTGAGTTTCTGAGGCTGGCCTCGAGCCTGTGATCCTTCTATATCAGCCTCCCAAATACTGGGATTACAGGCAAGTGCCACTGTACCCACTGACGATGTTTTAAGTTCATAAAATACTTTGTTTTTTAGTTTGTTTCACAAGACTTGCACACTGAACCACCTTGTACAACCAAACAGGAGAAAGTTCCTTAGACATAAATGGAAAGCATATTTCCAGAAGTTCAGTTGCACAGATTCTTAATGAAGCAAAGCACTTTCAAATTATAAGTAAATTACACACTAATACCATACAGAAGAAAAGCTGTGAAATCACTGAGTAAAGCAGTGTGACTCCAGAGACTTAAGCTGGATTTCAAAAGGCTATGTAAATCAGGCATAAATAGCATATAAGAAAGAATAAAGAGGGAAAAGGAAGCAGACTATCCTGTGTTTTCTAAGCCTTCTCCATTAAGATTAAATATTAAAATAAATGTTTACTTTAGAGTAGTTTTAGATTTAAAGAAAAAGATATGTGAAGATAGCATAGTTTCTGTAAGCCTAACACCCAACATCGTTAACAGCTTGTAAGACTTGTCACAACAAATTAACCAACATTGGTAAATCATTATTAATTAACCCTAAGACTTTCCTCATAATTCCTTAGTTTTCACCTAATACCCTTCTTTTGTTCCAGGATCTATTATGATCCCACATTACATATAGTCAATACAGCTCCATAGGTTCCTAAGGGCTGTGACTTTGCTTGTTTTCAGTGACCTTTAGGGGTTTGAGGAGTATGGGTCAGGTATTTTCTGTAAATTTCCCTACCTGGGATTTTTCAGGTTTTCTTTTTCCTCATGGTTGAACTGGGTTGTGAGGGGAAGACCACAGAGGTAAATTTTCATCCTCATCATAACACACCAAGGAAGCTTCTATCAACAAGACAACATTTTGAGATGTACCTTGATCACCTTGCTTCACTCCCTCATCAGCAACAGGTAATACCACGTTTTCTTTTTCAGCCGTATTAGTATGTTGTGGTGTCTATCATAGCTACTTTAATCTGCATTCCCCTAGTGACAAATAATAGTGTGTAACTTTTCATATGCTATTTACCATCTGCCTCTCTACTGAACTGTCTGTTCAGATCTTGAGCCTATCTTTTAAAATAGGTTGATTTTTTTTTAACTGTTGAGTTGTAAGAGTTTTTGTATATTTTGATATATCTTTTATTTGATATGTGATTTACAAATTTATGTTCCCAGTAGATGCCTTGCTTGGGTTGTGTTTAATGTTTTCTGTAGCTGTAGGTGCCGGAGGCTTTAAATTCCTTTATGTCCTTGTTTTGACTTCAGTTTGATTTTTGGGCTTCCTTAAGTATTCCTCTTCAGGGAGAATTTGTATCTTGAAGCTCTTTCAGCTATACACACTGTTGATATGTTGGATCCCTGTCAGTATGTTGGTAAAGTGTTGCAAAGGAGACTTATATAATCCTATTATTAAATCTCAATCTTTTTTTGTAGGTCTGTGACTTTTACAGTTATTTATCCAGTGGCATTTTTTTTTTCTCAACTGTATGTAGACAGGTAGGCTTCAGGGTGTAGATTATGAAGAATGACCTCTTATCAGCTGGCATAAGACTCTATCGAAGTCTTTTCCTCTAGAAAGTAGGCCCTTGTAATGAGGACTATTGAGAGCATATTTTCAAAGGTTGCTCCTTCCCTCTCCCTGAAGTTATTGACTTCAATATGACAGGGAGGAAAGGACAAAGGAAGTTCCTCAGATCTGTACCAGGAGAAAATGGTGGGCGTCCCGGAAGTGTGTGCTGTCCATCACACTGCAGACACCCGGAGTTTTTCTTACTCAGAAACTTCCATCATTCTGTTAAAATTGATATTTGAGTGTCCCTCCCAGGTTATAGCCCCAGAGAATTATGTTCCAAGTAAACAGATCTCTATATTCTGAAGTATTATTTTTCCCTGCAATGCTAGTTTACCAATGAATATAATAAAAGCTATTGATTTTCAGCTTCTTCAGCTTTTTTATATTGTAAGAACAAAAATGATGATTTCTAAAATTTTTACAAGATGGGGCTTACACTAGGATTCATGTACTACTTTTTAATTATAAAAATGTGGAATTTATATTTTTTGAGTCATGGTGCACTCATATGCAAAAAAAAAATTCTGAATTTAAACACAATGCTAAGGCTAACAACAAAGGACATTTCGGCTAAAACAGTATAAAGAAGATTATAAAGGAAAGACACAAATTCATGACCTGTGAAAATGGAAGGAAAAACAGATACACTCAATTTTTATTTGATTTCTATTTGTTTCATTTAAAAGTGTGACATTAAACTTTGAAAAATCAGAGCAAACAAATTCCTAACTGACTCTGAAACTTAAGATGAATTCATAGATATGAAAAGATACACAGGTACTTTAAAGAAGTTCAATTAAAATCTCTTTTTTAAAAAAAATTTTATTATATTCATGCATCATATTGGGGTAAAAACTTGTGTGTACATACATGTACACATCACCAATTTAAACCCTACCCAATTATCATCCAATTCCCTCCCCATCCCTCCTTCCCTTGCTTGGCTTAGTAGTTGACTTTAATATGTTTAAGTACATTGTGTGTTTTAGAGAATTTCCTTCTTCCCCCCTCTCATCCCCTCATTTAGGTTGTCTTGTTTGCTCCTCTGTAGGATTTTCTTTTTCATCTAGAGTTCCTCCTATGACCCATTTCTCCTTAGCTTTCACATATTAGGGAAAGCATCTGATTTCTTATTTTTTGTGACTGACTAATCTCACTTAGCATAATGTCCTCCAGTTCCATCCATTTCCCTGAAAATGATGTAATTGAGTTTTTTTTTTTAATGGCTGAGTAAAATTCCATTGTGTACATATCCCACAGTTCTGTAATCCATTCATCTGTTGATGGACATCTAGGCTAGTTCCATAGTTTGGCTATGGTGAACTGTGCAGCTATGAACATAAATACACATGCATTAATGTGGTAATATGGTTTCCTTTCTTTTGGGTAAATGCCCAGAAGTGGTATTGCTGGATCATATGGTAGATTTGTTCCCATTCTTCTGAGGATTCTCCATACTGTTTTCCAAAATGGTTGCACTACTTTGCAATCCTACTAACAATGTTTTAGAGTTCCCAATTCTCCACATCCTTGCCAGCATCTGTTGTTGTTTGTGTTTTGAATGATTGCCATTTTAGTTGGAGTTAGGTGAAATCTCAGGGTAGTTTTGATTTGCATCTCTCTGATTGCCAGTGATGTTGAGCATTTTTTCATGCATTTATTGGCCATTTGAATTTCTTCTTTTGTGAAGTGTCTATTTAGTTCACTTGCCCATTTTGTTATTGGATGCTTTGTTTTCTTAGTGTTGAGTTTCTTGAGTTCTCTGTATATTCTAGGTATTAGTCCTCTATCTGAGAGATAGTTGGCAAAAATCTTCTCCCATTCTGTTGGCTCTTGATTGAGGTTTCTTATAGTTTCCTTTGCTGAACAGAAGCTCTTCAGTTTCATGCAATCCCATGTATTTATTTGCCTTTTAGTTTGTTGTGCCTTTGGGGTCTTGTTGAGAAAGTGTTTATCTGTGCCTATGTGTTGCAGTGTTGGACCTATGCCCTCTTCAAGGAGCTTCAAGGTCTCTGGTTTGATTTCAAGTGTTTGATCCATCTTGAATTGACTCTTGTGCAGGGTGAGAAAGTGGGATTAGTTTCCAATTTTCTGCATGTGGTTAACCAGTTTTGCCAACACCTTTTGTTGAAGAGGCTATCTTTGTTCCAGTGTATGTTTTTGGCCCCTTTGTCAAAAATCAATTGGCTGAAAGTGTGTAGACTTGTTTCTGAGTCTTCTATTCTGCTCCATTGGTCTATGTATCTGTTTTTGTGCCAGTACCATGCTGTTTTTATAACAATGGCTTTGTAGTATAAAGTCAGGTGTTGTGATTCCTCCTGCGTGGTTTTTGCTGCTGAGAACTATTTTGGCTATTCTGGACTTTTTGTAATTCCAAATAAATTTAAGGACTGATTTTTCTATGTCTGGGAGGAATGATCTTGGTAGTTTAATGGGCATTGTGTTGAATCTGTAGATCACTTTTGGAAGGATGGCCATTTTAATGATATTTATTTTGCCAATCCATGAACATGGAAGATCTTTCCATCTTCTAAGATCTTCAATTTATTTTTTCAATGTTTTATAATTTTCTTTGTAGAGATCTTTTACCTCCTTGGTTAAGTTTATTCCTAAGTATCTTATTTTTTCTTTGTGGGAGATCCTCAGTGGAACTGTTTTCTGAATATCTTTTTCAGTAGATTTATGGTTGATTTAGAGGAAAGCTTCTGATTTTTTAAGACTGATTTTGTATCCAGACACTTTGCTGAATTTGTTGATCAGTTCTATAAGCCTTTTGGTTGAGTTTTTTGGGTTTTCTAAATATAGTATCATGTCATCTGCAAATAGTGAAAGTTTGAGTTCTTTTCCTATTTGTACTTCTTTGATTTCCCTTTCTTGCCTTAATGATCTGGCTAGCATCTCAAGTACTATATTGAAGAGAAGCAGTGATAATGGACATCCTTGCCTCGTTCCTGTTTTTAGGTGAATTCTTGAAGTTTTTCCCAATTTAATATGATGGTGGTGGGCTTATTGTAGATTGCCTTTATGATGTTGAGATATGTTCCTTCTATTCCAATTCTCTGCAGTGTTTTTTATCATAAATGGATGTTAGATTTTATCAAATGTTTTTCAGCATCTATTGAAATGATCATGTGATTTTTGTCTTTGATTCTGTCTGTATGGTGAATTACATGGATTGATTTTCGTATGTTGAACCAGTTTTGCATCCCTGGGTTGAACCATACCTGGGTATGGTGTATGAGTTTCTTTATTTGGTTTTGAATGCGTGTTGCTAGTATTTTGTTTAATAGTTTTGCATCCAAGTTCATCAGAGATATAGGCCTGTAGTTTTCATTCCTTGAACTGTCTTTATTCGGTTTGGGTATTAGTTTGATGTTGGCTTCATAAAATGTACTTGGGAGAGTCCCACTTTTTTCTGTTTCACAAAATAGTTTGAGGAGTATTGGGGTTAGCTCTTTTATAAAGGTTTTATATAATTCACTTGGAAAACCATCTGGTCCTTGGCTTTTCTTTGATGGTAAGCTCTTTATTGCTGTTTCAATCTCTTTGATTGTTATTGGTTGGTTTAAGTGTTCTATATCTTCTTGAGTCAGTTTAGGAAGGTTGTATTTATCTAGGAAGTTTTCAATTTTCTCCAGATTTTCCATTTTGTTGGAGTATAGTTTTTCATAATTGGTTTGCCTCTGAATGTCACTTGGCCTTTTGTTTTTATTGCCCTTAAGATTTTCTCCTTCGTGATTAACTTTGATACATTTGTTTATGTACCTCCTGCATTTTAAAGAGGCTCCATCCTCCCCTATTCCATACCCTCTGATTGGTCACCTTAGTTGCTTCACTATAGGGCCCTTTCTATAGCTCGACCTCTTCCTGTTGCCCCTTTCCTCCTAGTTATTGCTGATTAGGGGAAGCATCTGATTTTTATTTTCTGCAATATTTCTCTGTGCATGCTGCGTTGCAAGTACCGATCCCACTCTTGACGGCCCCAGTAGTGGCCTGGCTACCCAGTGGACTGATCCAGACCTCGCTGGCTCAAGCAGAGGCCTTGCCTCATGGGAGGCCCCAATTCTGGTCTCGCTGGCCCCGACACCAGCCAAACCCCTCAGCTGGCACCGATCTTGGCCTCGGAGGTCCCAGCACTGGCCTAGCCTCATGGCAGGCTCCACTCCTGGCCTCACTGGCCTCAGCACCAGCCTAACCCCTCGGCAGGCTCTGATCCCAGCCTTGGAGGGCCCAGTAGCGGCCTTGCCTCCTGTCAGGCTCCAATGCTGGCCGTTGGCCCCGGCATCGGCCTAAACCCTCAGCAGGCTCTTATCCTGGCCTTGCTGGCCCCAGCACCAGCCTAACCCCTCAGCAGGCTCCAATCCCAGCCTTGGAGGCCCCAGTAGTGGCCTTGCCTCCTGTCAGGCTCCGATGCCTGGCCTCGGAGGCCCCATCACTGGCCTTGCCTCATGGTGAGCTCTGATCCTGGCCTTGCTGGCCCCGGCAACAGCCTAACCCCTCGGCAGGCTCCGATCCCGGCCTCGGAGGCCCCAGCACCGGCCTTGCCTCATGGGAGACTCTGATGAGAGCCTTGCTGGCCCCAGTATCAAAGTTAATCACCAAACAAGCATGGGATCAAGGGAGGGGGAGGGAATGGGATGGGGGCTGGATGAGGGCTAATTGGATGATGTGTGCTTTTATATCCTCTCAAGTCTTGTACTCCAATGTAATATATGACTACAATGCACCAATTAAAAAAATAAAAATAAATTTAAAAAAAAGATTCTCTCCTTGGCTTCCACATTGGTCATTTTGACAATTATGTGGTGTGGAGAACCTCCCATTTGATCCTGTCTAATGGGAGTTCTATAAGTTTCCTGGACCTGTGTATCACCCTCTTGCTCTATGTTTGGAAAATTTTCTGCTATTACATCTTGAAGAGATTAGATTCCTTTGGTTTCACCTTCTTTTCCCTACTCTATTTCAATTATTCTTAGGTTAGGTCTCTTAAAATGGGCCCATATTTCTTCAATGTCAAATTCCTATTGTCGGATTTTTTTTTCTAAATTTTAAACGATGCGTTTGTTTTTGGAGTAATCATCTAGGAGTGAGATTCTATTCTCCATATGGTCTAATTGATTGTTTATATTTTTAATTGAGGCCTTTAATTCAATGATTGCATCCTTTATTTGTTTTAAACTCTCTCTAAATTATTTCTAAAGGTCCTATATTATTTCTACAGTTAGAATCTGTAGAATCAAATCAGTTAGATCTGATTTGATCTTCTGGAGATCTCTGAATTTCTGAGTTATCAGGTTCTGATGTTGTGGGGTTGTGGGCATTCATTGCTCCATTTTTATTCCTCTTTCCCATGATTTCAGATGTTTGTGCCTTCTCTGGGTTCTTCCCTGGGTCACTACAACTTCACTTAGGATGCTATGGATCTCAAGTCTATGGTAATCTCAGTCACCACTACTCCTTTACTGGGTTGTATTGCAAAGTCTCAGACCCAGAGAGTTAATAGAGGCTGCAGGAGACCATGGGGGTGCCAGGCTGGGTGTTTTCTCATGGGGAGCTGTGACTAGGGTGTGGTATCTCTGCCACTGCTACTCCTTCACTGGGTTGGACTGCAAAATCTCAGACACGGGGAGATTATCAAAGCTGCGCAAGTCTCTGTGGGTGAAGTACTGGGATTTCTCCTCTAGGGGCCGCAATTTCACTTGTGATTATTGAGTGTGCTAATCTGGAGCTGTCGGAGGTACAATGAACTTGCCACTGCCTCTGGCAATATGGCATTGCTGCTGCTCCCTCGACAGGCTTGAGGCTGGCATATTTCTTTTCTAGTTTTGAGCTCTGTTCTGAGTCCCTGGAGGGCATGATGATCTTGGCCACTGGGAGTTTTAGATGTTCTTTGCTCTGAAAAAACTGCTGAATTACACCCGAATGATCTGTAGGTGGTCACTTCAGCTCCTTGTTTATCTTTCTTCTCTGGAGCCTGGTGGGTTGTTGAGTGTGCTGATCTGGAGCTGTAGTGGGCGTGGTGAACTCACTGCCACTGCTGACGATATGGCGCTGCTGCCGTGCCCTTGTCTGTGAGGCTGGCTTATTTCTTTTCTGGTTTTGAGCTCCGTTCTGATTCCCTTTCTTCTCTGGAGCCTGGTGCTGCGAGGCAAGATAGCGCCAGCATGGCTCTGCTGCCACAATGAGGGCTTTTTTTTTTTTTTTCTGGTCTCTGGTTGTTCTTCTAGCCTTCTTTTTCTCTGTCCCTTGTATTTACAGTTTTTATTTCTCTGCTTATGGTGTTTTATGGCTATGAAAAGCACTGATTTTGTGGCAATAGAGATCGATTGTTAGCGGGACTCATAAATGCTGCTTTTCTCAGTCGCCATCTTCCCCAATCCAATTAAAATCTCAAATAGGCCATTGAGTTGATTAAAAATTTGAACTACATATGGCTTGCCAAAAATCTATATAAGTAATACAAGATCAATGTATAAATAACTTGTAAATGATATATAAAATAAGACTGATTCCCACAAATAATTGATTATTGATAAAGTAATAGCTTAGAAATTGATGAGCTTTGGAATCATCACAGGTGTGTCTAAAACAATACAGCTAAACAAACCACTTTCCTTTTAGACAGTTGTTCACTTGGTTGAAAAAAAAAAGAGATATAGGCAGTATCAGGATATCCTTAAATATAAAATAGATAAATTCCTGGCTTTCAGTATAATTGTCTTACACAAAAACTTTTAAGTGATATTGAATACTGTGCTTATATCAGCTAATCTGAAGGTCTCTATAAAGTTGTAGAAACTTAATGCTACTAGACTAGTTCCTTTGTTCTTCCTTTATTGTCTTTTTTATCAATAAGCCTAGATTACTTATAAAAAGAGATTATAAGAGGCAGCACCAAAATAGGCAAGAATACTGAAGATAATGAGATGATACACTAATTTCCTTTACACAGTATGTGATAACCAAAGGCTGGATCAATGTTCAGTAAGAGAAAAGAAGGCAGAAATGTAATGGAAAAGTGTTTGTTAGAAAATATTCCATAAAGCAAAAGAGAAGAAAATCTTGAACATAGCTAGGGAAAAAACACACAAAACATTAACTTGAAAGGAACAGTAATAAGATTGAGAGCCAATTTTTCATAGCAATGATAAAACCCAAAATATATTGAAATGGAAACTTTAAAGTCAGGAAAGAAAACAAAGGCTAACTTAGAATGATACATATTTACATATATTTTAAAATCAATTACTTCTATATAAACACATTTCTGGATAAATAAAAATTAAGGACATATCTCCCAGAGACATTAAATGAAGGAAATACTACAAAGAGTCTCTCAAGTTAAAGGAGAATGATGAAACTGTCATCAACTGGTGGGAATATAAACACATATAATTTAGAAAAATTATTGATAGTATTTATTAAAGCTGAACATTTACATGCCTATGACCAAGCTTTTGCAGTTACAGGTAAGCACTCATCAGAAATGCATACTTAGTAGACGTACAAAATATAAGAATATTTATAGCAGCTTTATTTAAAATAATTAATAACTGGAAATGATCTATATGTCATCAATAGAGAAGAGGATGCACAAATTGCAAGAGATTCATATAATATATTGCCATTCAGCAATGCAAACAATGAATCTCTCCGACCTGCAGGATCCTGGGGAATTTTCTATGTGGTTAGAGTGTTCATAGCAGAATTCAGATCCAGTTGCTCACAACACTGACCCACTCTTTAATATATATTTTATAGATTTCCTCTGCTTCTTTGATTATTGAACCCTGGAATCTCCTCTTTAATAAGATATCTGTGTTTTCTAGATATTAGTCCTCTATCAGAGATGCAGATGGCAAAGATCTTTTCCCATTCTATAGGATCTCTGTTTAGAATCTTTATGATTTCCTTTGATGAATAGACATTTTTTAGTTTAATGTCATTCCATTTATTCATTCTTATTTTAATTTCCTGAGCTTTAATTTCCTGATCTTTTGGAGGAAAGTTTCTCCCTGTATCTATATGTTAGAGTGTTGGAAGCTATGTCCTCATCTAGAAATGTCAAAGTCTCTGTACTGCTTTTTAGGTCTTTGATTCACCATCTTGAGTTGATGCTTGTGAAGAATAGACATTTAATTCAATTTTTATACAAAACAGATAATCAGTTTTATCAATCCCAAATATTGAAAAATCCACCTTTTCTCCACTATATGTTTTGTCATCTTTGTCAAAAATTAATTGACTATAAGTATATAAACTTGTTTTTGTGTCTTCTATTATGTTCCATTGGTCTATGTGTCTGTTTTTGTGCCAGTGCTGTGCTGATTTTATTACTATTGCTTGTAGTAAAATTTGAAGTTAGGAATTGAGTGCCTCCTGCATGGATCTTATTGCTGAGAATTGCTTTGACTATTCTGGATTATTTTTCCACATGAAATTTAGGACTGGTTTTTCTAGCTCTGTGAAGAATGAAATTGGTATTTTGATAGGGATTGCACTGAACCTGTAGATCACTTTTGGTAGAATGGCTATTTTGATAATATTCATTCTGCCTACCCAGGGAAATAGATGATATTTACATCTCCTAAGATCTTCAATTTTCCTTAATTTTTTATGTTTTTTATTGTATAAATCTTTTACCTCCTTGGTTAAACTTGTTCCTAGGCATTTTATTGTTTTTGAAATTATTGTGAATAGAGATGTTTTCTGTATTTATTTTTCAGTGGATTCCTGGTTGGCATATAAAAAAGCTATTTTTTTAGATTGATTTTGTAGCTCAATACTTTTCTGGATTTGTCAATCAGCTCTAGACGTCTTTGGTTGAGTGTTTTAGGTCTTCTAAATACAGAGTCATGTAATCTGCAAAGAGAAATAATTTTATTTTTTCTTTTCTTATTTTTAATCCTTTGATTTTATTCACACTAAAAAAACAAACAACCCAATATAGAAATGTCCTATTGAACTAAACATACACTTCATAAAAAAGAAATACAATGGTCAATAAATATGAAGAATTAGCAATCCGGTAGATGCAGATCAAAACTACACTGAGATTCGATTTAACCCTAATCAGAATGACATCCATCAATAAGTCAGACAACAAAAATTTTGGTGAGGATGTGGGGAAATAGAAATTCTTCTACATTGTTGGTGGGATTGCAAATTAGTGCAGCTGCTGTGGAGATCAGTGTGGAGATTCCTTAGAAAACTGGGAGTGGTAGCACCATATGATCCAGCTATGCCATACCTGGATATCTTCTCAAAGGGGCTGAAACAAGAAACATGTATAGTGATAGATACATGCATATTCATTTTATAGCAGCAAAATTCACAATTGCCAAGTTATGAAAAAAGTCTATGTGCTCATCAAAGATAAATGGATTACAAAATTATGGAATATATAAAAATAAAATTCTACTCACTAATAAAGAAGAATAAATGATTTAATTTGCAGGAAAATGGATAGATCTATGTTAAATGAGATTAGCCAATCACAGAAAGTAAAGGGTCATATATTTTTTTCTCATATACAGAAGCTAAGTAGTAATTGGGATACAAAAGAAACTTTAGATAATGGGAGAGAAACCTAAATGAAGCCAGGAAGGTGGTCTATTGGAGCATATGAGAAGAGGGGAAAAATTAATGAAGGAAACACTTCCATTGATCAATATCATGGATAGGGAAGGGCAGAAGTGGGGAGGAGCTACAGGAAAGCTATAGTTTATCACCATGAACTACATTATGATGTGGGACTACAATGCACCAATAAATAAAAGTATTTTAAGAAATAAAATATCTGTTTTAAATCATCATTTTACTGGCTTTGGTGTGTGTGTGTGTGTGTGTGTGTATTGAGGATTGAATCAAGGGCCATTCTATCTCCAAGATATACTACCCAGCCCTTTTTAAGATTTTTTTAAAATTTTGTTTTGATCAGGATCTCACTAGATTCCTGAGAGTCTTGCTAAGTTGCTGAGGCTGGCTTCAAATATTCAGTCCTATCCTCCTGTCTCAGCCTCTCACATTGTAACATTACAGGCATGAGCCACTATTCTAAGGTTTGGCTTATTCTTAAAGGACCCAGACTAAGCAGTCTTTTTTGTAGTTGATGATAACTAGGATAGGATGGGAAAACAGAAAGGATTAAGGGGTTCTGTGAATGTCTTTTAGTCTTCAGCTGGGTGGTATTAAACAAAAGTGTTCACTTTGCAAAAATTCATATGTATATAATAAGAATCCAATGTATATGAATTTTTACTGTTTTATATTTTATGTGACTTAAATAGGGTTTTATATAAAATAGTAAATATATATTAAGATATATCATTAGAAATATTACACTTAGCCCTTAGCCAGGCGTGGTGGCACATGCTGGTAATCCCTGCACTTGGGAGGCAGTGATAGGAGGATCACGCAGGTTCAAAGCCAGCCTTGCTGGCTTAAGAGACCCTGTTTCCAAATAAAATATAAAATAGGTCTGGGAGTGTAGCCCGGAGGTAGATGGGTTCCATCCCCAGTACCACTAAAAAAAAAAAAAAAAAAAAAAAAAAAAAAAAAAAAAAAAAATTACACCTAAATTTTAAGTAATACAATTGGGTGATTTTAATGTATTGTGTTTAGTATTAGAATATTAAAATAAGCCAACTGATAAAGCAATTGAATTTATTTAGTTATTCCCCAAATATTTTATGAATTGATAAATGTGTATATTATGGTTAAATTAATTCATTTACTACAATTATTTAATTACATTAAACAAAAATTAAACCATATATACATACATATATGCATATATATACATATATCTATAGTTACTATAGAGAAGAAATTAAAAAGCTATATGACTTACATTTTGTATCCACAGTATTCATTTCAGGTTATATCAAATATTTAATACCTGCTATTCTTTGGGATTTGTTAGCATATCTTTTAAAACTTGCCTGCGGCAGTTACAAGAAGGAATGTAAAAAGTGGTTTTGATTATCGTTTTGGATTGTCAACCTTGACAGTTTGGGTGGGATTTATAGGCATGAAGAAAGAATACACAGACACTCATACCAGTATACCTTTGTTCTATTTCTGGGAGGATTCTCTCCCAAAATAACCAAAGAGCTTGTTATTTGTCAGAAAAATTTCAGAGTGGAGCTCTTTGGGAGTAACCTGGGGCACTGGTATCTGGAAACAAAAATCCACTAGTGATCAGTTTGGATCTATAGGCACTTAGAAAAGGATTTTTAAGTCAGATCTACAGACTTAACCATCTTTTATTTTATTTCCATAATCAGGAAAAATATAGCACTTTTAATTTTCATTTCATTATTCAGAAACAGAGTTTAAATTTAAAAATATTACTTACATGAGACATTTAAATTCAAAAATAGAAGGCAAAGAAGAGATTAATATGTAACTTCCTGCTAAAACAAAAAGAAAGCAAAGACATTAATTTGTTTGGATGTAATCAGAATGTGAACTTTCAATATGCACATGGTTCAGAGAAGTTATTCAGCGCTGTTGTCCTCTCCAGGGAGAGACCTGAAAGAACCATGGGCTTAACTTTGAAATGCAGTGGTGTCCTTGAAAGGATGGAGCTTCTATGACCTTGTCTCTCTGCTCACCAGCTCTCTAATCATGCCTTCTTAGGAGAGTTCCAGAGGATAGCCTGTTGAAATGTTCATCTTGTCTTCTCGGGGGTCGGTTTCTGACTGAGCTCTTTTCTGCTCTCATCCTAAAGCAGAAAAAAATGTATTCACAACGGGACGATGGTGCCAGAGTAATAGAACTGAAGAGTGCTGCATTCAGGTTTTTCCTTAAACACTTTCATAATTCGATTGGAAGCTGAATTCCAAGATTCTTTGTTACTCACACCTGTGCATCATAATTGTCGAGGCATATTATCGCCCGTCCTTACATCGAGTCTGCATATAGCTTTACCCTGAAATCTGCATGTCTTTGTGAGGCATACAGTTTTTTTTTTTTCCCGTTTAAGTCCTTTTATTATAGTGGTGCCAGCTACTGCTGCTATCGTTAAATGCCTGTCAGCATTTCCATTATAAACCTTATTTTCAGGGGATTTATAACCCAGCCATTTTAATTCACATTCGGCTGAAAGTTGCCATCGAAATTCTCAGCATACAGTAGGTGCTGTTTTCTTTTATCGCCAAATTTTATTTGAATCTGTTTATCTGCCTGAGATTTAGCAATGCGTAAAACCGTAATACTGAGATGGAAGAAAAGTAGAGATGTTTTGGTAGCTGCTTTATAAAGTGCAAATGTACACATGCAAAATTAGAAGGGCATTGTAAAAATTGCCGGATCCGTGACAAGCAAGAGTCTGAATAGATAATTTAAAATCATTATTATTTATAGTACTACTAGTGTATGCTCATGGTTTTAAAATATATTTTCTTAGGAAACCCAATTCATATGGAAAAGTTATAGCCAATTCAGCATAGCATCCCATTCACTATAATGAGCATATTGATATCATGAAATATAACAAAGCCATATCCCTTTTGTAATAAAATAAAAATCCCTAATAGGCAAATTTGATATTTAAATTTTTGTAAATCCTATCTAACTTTGATTTAATTTTTTTGTGAAGGAAACCATGCTTTAGTTCTTAAAAATATAAAATGTTTTTCTTACTTTCTCTTTAATTTCCTTTTATTGTAAATGTGAATGTAAACTGCTTTTTTTTAACACTGTAAAAACAATACTTTAGATAGCTCATAAGAAAAAGAAGAACCTTATAACCTCAGGTCTAAATGCTGGAGACAAGAAAAAATAAGATAGAGACAATCTAAATTTGTAGAGGTGTTTTCCACAATGAATAAAAACAAGTATGGCAAGATAGTGCCCATTATTAATACATAGTTAAAACTCTAAAAAAAAAAGGCCTCATTTCAAACATACACTGTAAGCCAAGTGTGGTGTCACACTCTTGTTTGTAATCCCAGCATTTGGGAGGCTGAGACTGGAGGATCGCGGTTCATGGACAGCCTCAGCTACTTATTCAGCTACTTAGTGAGGCCCTCTGCAACTTAGTGAGACCCTGTTTCAAAATAAAGAATAAAAAATAGGGCTAGGGGGTGTAACTCGGAGGTCAAATGCCGCTGGGTTTCATCCCCAGACCTGGAAAAAAATATACACTGTAGTCATGCAAATACCTGAATATTCTCTAATCAGTAAAAATATGTTGAAAGAAGTAGCTACAAGAATAGAGGTATACTCAACCTTGTTATATAGTAGCAAAGACTATCTCCTTTACCAGATTTTAGTCAGGGTCTTTGAACCTAGCTTTGTCCCTTCCTTCCTCACTTCTTGATTGAACTGCCCAGCCCCTTATTAGCAAGAATCCTGTTAGTTTGTAGAGGATCCTCCACTCTTGATACCTGGACACAGTCTTTATCCCCATTTTGATTTCTAAGTCCTTGATTTTAGCAAGAAATCTGTCAGTGAAAGTTATCAATGACCTCTGTGGCCTTGATGTCTTTTCTTGATAATTTCCATCTCTCATCCCCTCAATCTTTTCCCTGACTTTAATTCTTCATCTGTCTTTACTGTGTTCAGAATTGACTTTAGTTTGGATTGGTCTCTCCTATTGCAATATTCCTGTTGGGATAGTACTAAAGAAAATCTTCCATACTGTTTTAACAATGTTAGAATCATTTTTTCCACAATAGTTGTCATTTTCTCTATGCCTGGCACTGGTTGTATACTTTACAATAATACATGGAAACTTATTTTATTAGGAACAATACTGAAGTAAAAAAGTGAGAGAATCCTCTTTGTTGGAGTACATGGTCTCTGTCCCCTTATCTCAGATCATAAAATTATAATAATGAAAATACTTAATATTGATGTAACAAAAGATATGATATAATTAGAAAGAGGATGTAATAATAAGAGGATGAGAGAGGTGGAATATAGTCAAAGAAGTCCATGATAAAAACAAAATAATTACCAAATGGAAAAAATGAAATGGCCATGTTGATGTCTGACATTCTCTTTTCTTCTTTCTAGCCTATCCGTTTACCTTTGCACTTCAATGTGCCCCAGTACCCACTCCTGTCATCTGGCCCCTAGGTCACCTCTGCAGCTTAGATGGGAAACGCAGGGTGGAGGAGGGCCTGTTGCATGTTGTTCCAGAATGCCAAGTTTTTTTTTTTATTTCTTCTTCTCTTCCTCCTATTCCTTTCTCTTTTATTCTTCTACTCCTTCTCTTCTTTTCCTCGACTTCTTCTTTTTCTCAACTTTTTTTCTCATTCTTCTCCTGATGTATCTTTTTTCTGATACAAATATGACTACAAATAAAGACTTCAGTACTGGAACTGAGGATGCAGCCCAGTGGTTGAGCATTTGCCTAGCAGGCCTGAGGCCCTGGGTGCCATCTTCAGCATAAAAAAGGGGGAAAAAGGAAGAAGAAAGGAAGGAAGGGAGAAGGAATGGAGGGAGGGAGGGAGGGAAGGAGGGAAGGAAGGAAGGAAAGGGCTTCAGTGGGGTTTCTGTTAGCTATATGTTTGTAGGAAGCAATGCAATAACTTAAGACAGCTTAAAGAAATTATAAAAATTTAATAGTCCATGTGACCCTAACTGTACCTAGTAGCTCAACAACATAAATTAGAATCTGTCTACTTCAATGTAAATTGCAAACAAAATCTGACATCCATTAAATTTGGTAATAAAAAACAAATAAAAATAAAAAATATCAAGTTTCAGGGAAATGTGGATGAATTAGAACCCTGTCATATTGTTGGTGGGGTTATGGAATGGTACAAACATTATAGAAAAATATATAATAGTTAAAAAAACTTGAAATTTGAACTATTATGTGACTCAGCAATTCCACGTTTCAATATATATCCAAAAGATTTGAAAGCAAGGTCATATATATATATATATATATATATATATATATATATATATACACACACACACACACACACACACACACATACACACACACATGCATGACCATGTTCATAGCAATATTAATCACAATAGTTGAAAGGTAACACAACTTAAATGTACACTGGTATATAAATTACTAAACAAAATGTGCCATATTTATACAAAGTAGAATACTATTTAGCATTTTAAAAAGGAAGAAAAAATCTAAAATGGATGAATCATGTAGATGTTATGCTAAAGGAAAGAAGCTAGTCACAAAAGAGCCAATACCAAATTATTCCACTCTTATGAAACAAACTCATAGAAGCAGAAAGTTGACTAGTGGTTAGCAGGAACTAAAGGAAAAGAGAGTTTCTGTTTAAAGGATATAGAGTTTCAGTGTTCAAAATGGGAAAGTCCTGGAGATCTGTGACTATGTACATATCCTTAACACTACTGAACTGTACACTTAAAGATGGCTAGGATGCTAAATTTTATATTATGTTTTACAACTAAAAAATTTAAAATAAATAAAATTTAAAAACTAGTTCATTATTAGCCTATAAGAAAAGAGAATATCATCTTTCCAGAATGCCAATACAGAGGGACTCGCTGAAGAGTGATGAGACACAAGCACCTGGTGGCTTGGGATGGGGAGCAGATATTTTCAAAAGAGCAAATACAATCCTTCTAGAACCACACATAGCAGCACTACTAAGGAATGAGGAATGTGGTTTCTCCAAGGACATAAATCTGCTACTTAAGCCTATTTTCAAGAAAATAGGTTTTGCTTTTGCTTTTGCTGGCCTCCTAATTCTCCCTTTCCAACAATGGCAGATTTATTAATTGCTTTTAGACCCTCTACCTTCAAGACAATGTAAGCATTTGTCAAATCATTTCAAGTGCTTATTTGTGTCATATACGCTGCCATGAGCTAAGAATTGGGGTTTGGTGTGAAAAGTCATAGCCCTGAGAAGCATGCTTCATTCCAGTGCTAACACAAGTAAAGTGGCTATAGAAACCTTTAAATATAGTTTTTAATATAGAACAACATCATTATGTTGTTTAATATGGAACAACTTCATTTTATTCTGTAATAGAAATGTGAACAGCAAGTTATAAGAGCACATAGGAGGGATGCTTTACTCATCTGGAGAAAAGAGAATGTGAGGATGATTGGGGAAGATAACTGGGCAAGAAGTTCTTGAGCTGACCTTTAAGAAGTAAATAAAACTTAGGCAAGAAGTTCCAAAGCAGATAACATGGAAAAGTTTGAAAGGAAGTTTAAAATAAGGAGACATGCCCGACATGGTGCTGTGTGCTTATAATCCCAGCTTTCGGGAGGCTGAGACCAGAGGATTGCGGTTGGCGAACAGCCTCAGCTACTTAGTGAGGCCCTTTGCAACTCAGTGAGAATGGTTTGAAAATAAAGAATAATAATAATAAAAAAAAAATTAGGGCTGGAAGTGCAGCTCGGAGGTAAAATGCCTCTGGGTTCCATCTCCAGTACTGGAAAAAAAAAAAAAAAACACGAGGAGACATTTCAGAGAAAAAATCATATTCAAATATAGCTAAACGTTTTAATATGCAGAAGATGGAAAATTAAGAGTCAGAAGATAATTACCAAAAGGGAAAGGCTCTTACTCCAAGAAAATCAGCACAGAGTTTATTCTGAAAGTTTTCAAGATTCACTGAAGGAAAAAAAAAAGCATAAGAAACACCAAATTAAAAATAAATAGCTTAAGCCGGGGCGTGGTGGTGCATGCTTGTAATCCCAGTGTTTGGGAGGCAGAGACAGGAGGATTGCACAGGTTCGAAGCCAGCAGCTCTGGCTTTAGAGACCCTGTTTCCAAATTTAAAAAAAAAAGCATAAAAATAGGTCTGGGACCATAGCCCGGATGTAGAAGGGCTTCCAGGAACCCCAGTACCACCAAAATAAATAAATAAATAAATAAATAAATAAATAAATAAATAAATAGACTTTAGAATGATAGGATCCATTTTTAATTGTAGAAAAGTTAATTAACAGTTTTTCTGGAAAAGGCATTAATGTTCTCCATATATGTAGTCCCTTCCTCCAGAAGGACCAGAATAATTGATGGATTTATCCTGTTGTGTTATCTCAGTTGAAGTAGCTACCTCCTTGTCTCACAACAAGGTATACAGATTCCTAAAAATCTTCGGAAGATAAATAGCTTCTTATAACTATACTAAATCTCTTGGACTTCCTCACAATTAAGATAAACAACAATACAATTTCAAGTACAGAATCAGATTCTAACATTTCATTGTACCTGGCCTGAATTATAAAACATACAAATAAAACCAAAGTCACCAAACCTTAAAAATGGAGGCCTTAAAATGCTAAATCATATATGAATTTGGTATTCTTCAACATCTTTCTGCCAATCTTAAATTTTTCTTTGCATTATATATCTCAATATCTTCAATTTACTTAAGAATAGGTTTTTTAGTACAGGTTTATACTTATTACTTGAACTCCCTAATTTTTCCAGTAGTAGCATTTTGTGGTCACTTCCTTGTGAACACACACATTGGTGTATACTTAAAACCTGGGAGTGGAAATCAGGTGGAAAATTGTGGGAAACATTAAACCTTGATAATGTATTATATTAAGGGACAAACCTCTACTGAAATGAAAAGAATTATTCCATTGATCCATAGACAGGAGAAAAAATTCATGAACCAAAATTCTGGTGAATAGGTTAAATTGATGTTCATTATTTGATTTTTCAGAAGTTTTGATATTTAATATATAATGGAATTTATATATGAGTTGATAATTTATTAGTTTTCTGACTTTAAATAGGTTACTCATTGAGGATGGTAGATATAATGTGATTTTCTCAATATAATGTACCATAAATCTACAATATTATAGTTACTTTAAAATCAGCAAAGCAAGCAGAAATACTCATATTATTTTTTATAGTCAGCATTGGCCTTCCATACTGGTCTGAGACTGAATATATCATTCTATTGGGGATTAAGTAAAATATATTTAGACTGAAGTTTCACATTAAGTGTGGCAAAGATACTTTGTTGGGGAAGATATATTAATCTGCATTTAAACCACTTTTCTTTTACACATAATAATTGTATGTCTTTATGGAGTACAGTGTAATGTTTCAATATACAAGTACAGTGTCTGATAGTTAAATCAAGATAATTGGCATATCTATCCTCTTAGACAAATATGAGATACTTTTGATGAGAACATTCAAAGTTTTTATTCTATTTTGAAATATGCAATACATTGTTATTTGCCATAGTTGCCCTTACCACACAATATTACACCATAGCATGATCCTCCCGTCATTTCACTATATATGACCCATTGACCATCTGTCTCTGTTTCCTCCTCTCCAATACATTCTACAGCCTCTGGAAAAATGATTGCATTTTCCAATTCTATAAGATCTTTTTTTTTTTTTTTTTGCTTCAGAGTTTCTAGAGTAACCTTGTCAGTACATTTCATCTGTGATCATTATAACAAAGTCATACTATTTACCAGGATTAGTGCAATAATTAAGCAGGAAGAATTTGTGTTGAAGTTAAAAGAATTATGTTGAAATGGAAAATTTAATATGATAAATTCTATTGAAATTCCAGTTCTTAGAATATGTATTTAAAATGTAGCAAGTATATGCAGAAAGTTTTGATTTACAAATCCATTGCTGCAATTTTTGGTAATTTTTAAAAATGTAGTTTTTAGCCAGGCGTGGTGGTGCACGCTTGTAATCCCCGCACTTGGGAGGTGGAAACAGGAGGATTGCGTAGGTTCGAAGCCAGTCACGCTGGCTTAAGAGACCCTGTTTCAAAAAAAAAAAGAATAGGTCTGGGAGTGTAGCCCGAAGGTAAAAGGGCTTCCAGGAACCCCAGTATTACCAAATAACTAACTAACTAACTAACTAACTAACTAAATAACTAACTAAATAAATAAATAAAATGTAGTTCATAGTTTTATTCTAAAATAAAAGCCTGGGGATATTGGTCAAAACCTCATAGTGACAATAAAGCAAGCCTGCAGTTAAATGCTCAATTAAGTATTTATTAGGCAGAATAACAATTTTTCTATAATTAGGAAAAAAATAAAAAATATATGTGATTTTATTTATTTGGCTTTTGTGACTCAGAAACTTGTATTAAAATAGACTAAACTCAGCCGGGCATGGTGGCACACACTTGTAATCCCAGTGCACGGGAAGCTGAGACAGAAGGATTGCATAGGTTCAAAGCCAGCCTCAGCTACTTAGTGAGGCTCTTAGCAACTTAGTGAGACCCTGTTTCCAAATAAAGTATAAAAATAGGTCTGGGAGTATAGCTCAGAGGTAGAAAAGCCTCTGGGTTCCACCCACAGTACCACACACACACACACACACACAAAAACCAGACTAAAATCATTTTGTAAAAAAATACATCTCTATTTCAGGTTAATATCTTCTCTTTAAATAAATTATTCAAAGTGTACAAATTAAGAAACACTACAATTCTTCTACTTAATATGCATAATCAATTACATCTGCATTTAGTAAGAGAGGATTCCTAGGAAAGGGTTAACAAGGAGACATTGATTTCTAACTTCATGATTCTTATCTCTACTATACTGCAAATATGAGGAGGATAAATAGGTCAAGTAACTATGTTTGATTGTATTAGTTACTCATTTTACATTAATTCACAGTGAGTTTCACATACTGTGCAATGTCAGAAGCAACCTTAGATTTGTTCATGCAGTAATGATATAGTTAAGCAGCTCTTTTAAATAAATGTGTCAAGTTTCATTCATCTTAGATCCTGATGATAAGAGAAAACTTCACATTCTCATGGGGGATGATGGGTGGAAGAAAAATTACTGATTCCAGTTGTACTGATTGTAAACACAGATAAGGAACAGAATCTTGGCTTATACCTAAAATAGATTCCTATACTGATAGAATAGCAGTTGGCATAGTAAAAATGATAATACTAAAAATAAAAATATTCTTAGTAATCATTAACCCTAACAACAGATATTAAATAATATAAAGTATCAATAGTCATACTTCACCACGTTAAATTTCAAACAAGAAAATGACAATTTATAAATCTCTATACAAAACTTCAAAACTCTAAATTTTTCAGAAAACCTCAAATTTCTGTACCATAAATGACTTTAGAATTGTAGTAAGACTTGGCAGTGATGAAAAGTGAATTCCTCAGACCATAGTTCATGATCCACCTCTCATAAAAAGGAGTCTTTTCCAGTTGGGCATGGTGGCATACACTAATCTCAGGATTTAAGAGACTCAGAAGAATCATAAGTTCTTGGCCAGCCTCAGCAACTTAGGCCCGCTGCAATTTAGTGAGACCTTGATTCAAAATAAAGAACTAAAAAATAAGACTGGTGGTGTAGCTCAGAAATAGAATGACCCTTGGCTCAATCTCTAGGACCACAAAAAAAGGAGGAGTCTATTCATACTCATTGAGAATTTTCCCCTTCTGAAATTTGATCTGTAGGAGATTATCAGATAAAGTACTGAGCCAGAAAGAGCATCTTCTCCCAAAGATTTAAAGAACTTTGTTCTATCTGGAACAAAGAAATAGTAGCTTAAAGAACTGTAGTGTTCTGTTATGAGGGAATTAATGATTCACTAAAAATTCTAACACCACAATACACTTATCTCATGTTTCATTGACAAAACCTATTGTCTTCCTGCATGCTGCTTCAGGGGAACTGTAGGCCACAGTCAAGAGAGCAATATGGTCAGAGACCCCTAAAATAGTTTTTAAATTAGATAAGTCAAGAGATGTGCTCTGAATCCATTGTCTTATTTTATGTAGAAGTAGCTGTGGTGGTGACTCCTAAAAATAAAGGTTGATTTATACTTTAATTTCACTCAATACATTCACCCCAGATCAATTAAGAGCTTTTATACTACCTGCAGAGCTACCTTTGCAGTTATCAGTGTGAAACTCTCAAAGGAGGCCTATATTTATTGTCTTTTCAACAAAATCCTTCTTTTTCAGAAAGTGAACCAATGTAAGTAGAGTATTGCTGAGAATATCTTCAAGGTTGCAAATCACTTATCAAAGATAATAGGTAATGCATCAGGTAAGGATGCTGGCATGGCCAAAAAAATCAGACCTAAAAGATATAATTTTATCAGGTCAAAATTATAATAACAAAGATTCATTTTTTCTTTATGGTATAAAATACATAGAAATACTGGGTTCTTGAAATTTTATTGTCATAGTCAAAAGTATCACTATCCTATAAAACTGTTAATTTTTATACATTTAAAAATGCATAGACCTGCTGGGCGTGGTGGCGCACACTTGTAATCCCAGCATTCAGGAGACTGATACTGGAAGATCGTGGTTTGTGGACAGCCTCAGCTACTTAGTGAGGCCCTCTGCAACTCAGTGAGATCCGGTTTCAAAATAAAGAATAAAAAATAGGGCAGGGGTTGTAGCTCGGAGGTCAAATGCCCCTGGGTTCCATCCCCAGACCCGCAAAAAAAAATGCATTAGCAATTATGAAATATGTTATGATGTAAGCTTAGTGGTACATTGAGCTCTTACCAATTCATAAGGGCCAATGATTAAATTTTCAGAAATTTTGGTTGTTTAGCCATTATAAGACATCAAATCATATAATTATAGTTAGTGATTGATTTGTCACTAAGCTAAACATGAGAAGGAGGGAGGGAGGAGGGAATGGGGTGGGATTTGGGGAAGGACTAAATGAGTGATGTGTGCATGTATGCCTCTACCATCTTGTACCCCATTAAGATGTATGGCTACAATGCACTAATAAAAAAAATTTAAAAATAAGAAAACCTAAGTAGCTCATAAGAAAAACTGCCACCATCAGAAAAAAATATATAATTAAGAAATCACATTAATGTTAAAAGTTAACAAGTCAAAAGGAATTAAAGTGTCAAAGTTCATAAGAGCAACTTACTACTTCTAAATTATTTTACTGTTCTCTTGAGGTTATTAACAACTAGTATCAGTGGTGCGATCAAAATAGTATATTGTGCTACTGAACCTCTTTAGAACTCCTCATTCAGTGGCATTGCATTGGCAATGATGGGACCTATGTGTATAACAAAAGTCAGCAAACACTATGAGTAAGGATTCTCTCCCCTACCTTTAAAAAAGCTAGTTACTAAGCACTTACAAGAATAGCACTGACTATAAATTCTGTGGTGAAGAAATCAACAAATAAATGTTCTATGTGTGAGAAAGGAAGATGTCAAAGGATTATTAAGAGAAACAGAGGGAAGTCTGAGATACTATACTAGTCTCTGAAGTTTGAGAAAATTGTGTATGTGTGTGTATATAATTTTGTCAATCTGAACTTTAAAATATTCTTTATCAAATATTACAGTAGAATTGAAGGCTGAAATTAAAAGAAGAAAATGTTATTTTCTTATGTTTCTATTTTATTTTCTATTTTTATTGATGCACTGCAAGTATACATTAGGGTGAAGTTAAAGTGATATAAACACATGTACACTTTGCGTGATGTATTTTTCAAAGCTTCCCACCCTGTTCCAATCTCCTCCCTTCCGACATGTTAGTGAAATTAGTAGTGATACCTTCCTATGTGGATAGACCAGTATTTGACCTGCTTCCTTCTCCAATTCTCTTTTGTTCTCTCCCACCTCCCTCCCCAAGTCCCGTTACACTGGTTTCTACTTGTTTTTCACCTGTCTGAAGCCCTTTTTGTTTCCTATTTTCTCTCTAGCTTTCATATATGAAAGTAAACATACAGCCTTTGGCATTGTGAGACAGATTGATCTCACGTAGCATAGTATTCTGTAGTTGTATCCATTTCTCTGCAAATCACATAATTTTTCTTCTTAGTTGAGTAAAATTCCATTGTGTGCATATGCCACATTTTCTGTATCCATTCATCTGTTAATGTACACCTTGGTTGTTTTCTTAATTTAGCTATTGTGAATTATTCTACAACAAACATGGCTATTCATGTGTCACTATAGTATTTGGACCTTAATTCTTTTGGAAAGATACCAAGGACTGGTAATAGGTGGATCATATGGTGGCTTAATTCCTAGTCTTTTTCAGAACCTCCATTCTGTTCTCCATAGTGGCTGTACTAATTTGTAATCCCACCAACAATATATAAAGGTTTCCATTTCCCCACATCCTCTCCAAACTCAAATATTATTTGTATTCTTGATAATTGTCATTCTAACTGGAACTAGATGAAATCTCAGTGGAGTTTGATTTGTATTTCTCTGATTGCTAAAGCTGTTGAACATTTTTCATATATTTGTTGACCTTTTTGTGTGGTGCTGGGGATTAAACCCTGGGGCATCCTACTTCTGAGCTACACTTCCAGCCTGATACATTATTTCTTATTTTGAAATAAGGTCTAACTGAGTTGCAGAGGACCTCACTAAGTAGCTGAGGCTGGCTGAGAATAAGGATCCTCCTGTCTCAGGCTCCCAAGTACTGTGATTACAAGCATGCTCCACCACGCCCAGCTTTGTTGACTTTTTTTTTTTTTTTTTTTTGGTAGGTTTGGGGATGAAACCCAGAGGCATACATATTCTGCCCTATTTTTTTAATTCTTTATTTTGAAACAGGTCTCACCAAGTTACAGAGAGCCTCACTAAGTAGCTGAGGCTGCCCGAGAACCTCAATCCTCTGGTCTCAGCCTCTCGAATACTGGAATTAGAAGCATGCGACACTGGAATTAGAAGCATGCGAAACCATACCTGGCTTGTTGACCATTTTTATTTATTCTTTTGAAAAGTATCATTCAGTTGTTCAATTTTTTATTTGGTTATTTATTTGTTTTTTTGTTTTCTTAATTCTATTTTTTAACTTTGTTTTGGGGATTGAACCAAGAACATTCTACCTTTGAACTATATCCCAGCCCATTTATTTATTTTTTATCTTGAAATAGAGTCTTGACAGTTTCCTTTGTGGGGATTGCATGAAATTGAAGAGCTTCTGTTCAGCAAAGGAAACTGTCAAGAACCTCAATTGAGAGCCAACAGAATGGGAGAAGATTTTTGCCACCTACCCCTCCGATAGAGGACTAATATCTAGAATATACAGAGAACTCAAGAACTCACTATAAAATCAAATCATCCAATAAAAAATGGGCAACTGAACTAAATAGACACTCCACAAAAGAAGAAATTCAAATGGCCAGTAAATACATGAAAAAATGCTCAACATAATTGGCAATCAGAGAGATGCAAATCAAAACTACCCTGAGATTTCACCTAACTCCAACTAGAATGGCAATCATTCAAAACACAAACAACAACAAATGCTGGCGAGGATGTGTAGAAGTGGGAACTCTAAACCATTGTTGGTGGGATTGCAAATTAGTGCAACCACTTTGGAAAACAGTATGGAGAATCCTCAGAAGAATGGGAACAAATGTATCATTTTGTCTAGCAATACCACTTCTGGGTATCTACCCAAAAGATAAAAAACCAAACTACCAAACTAATGCATGTGTATCTATGTTCATAGCTGCACAATTCACCATAGCCAAACTATGGAACCAGCCAAGATGTCCATCAACAGATGAATGGATTACAGAACTGTGGGATATGTACACAGTGGAATTTTACTCCACCATAAAAAAAATACAATTGCAGTATTTTCAGGGAAATGGATGGATCTTGAGGACATTAAGCTAAGTGAGATTAGTCAGTCACAAAAAATAAGAAATTGGATGCTTTCCCTAATATGTGAAAGCTAGGGTGAATGGGGTCATAGGAGGAACTCCAGGTGAAAAAAGAGATCCTATAAAGGAACAAATAAGACAGCCTAACTGTGGGGATGGGAGGTGGCGAGAGGGAAATGTTTTAAAGCGCACGATGTACTTATTCATATCCAAGTCAACCACTAAACCAAGCATTGGAGAGAGGGATAGGAAGGGAGGGAGGTGTGGATTGGGTGGGGGCTGGCTGGGTGATGTGTGCATTTATGCCTACACAAGTTTTTTACCCCACTATGATGTATAAATACAATGCACCAATAAAAAATAAATAAATAAAAATGAAATACAGTCTTACTAAGTTGCTGAGGTTAATCTCAAACCTGTGATTCCCCTTTCTCAGCATTTCAAGTACTATGATTATAGGCATGCACCAATACATCTGACTGAGTTCTTTATATATTCTATATATTAGTCCTCTATCAGAGAAGTAACAAAGTTTTTTCCCAACCAGACAGGCTCTCTCTTCAAACTCTTGATTCTTTTGTTATGCAGAAGCTTTATAATTTCATGCTATCCTATTTATTGATTCTCAGTTTTATTTCCTGAGTTTTCTTTAGGAGTTTTACTGAAGAAGTTTCTACCAGTGCCTATATGTTAGAGACTTGGTAATATGTTTTATTTTATTTTTTTTACTTCTTCTTCTTCTTCTTCTTCTTCTTCTTCTTCTTCTTCTTCTTCTTCTTCATCATCATCATCATCATCATCATCATCATCATTATTATTATTATTTTGGTAGCACTAGGGGTGGAACCCAGAGGCTTTTTACCTCTGGGCTATACTCCCAGACCTATTTTTTAATATTGTATTTCAAAACAGGGTCTCACTAGGTTGCTGAGAGCCTCACTAATTAACTGAGGCTGGCTTTGAACCCTACATTTTCTTTTAGTAATTGCAAAGATTCTGGTCGAATTTCCAGGTCTTTGATCTATCCTAAGTTGACTTTTGTGCAGGGTAAGAAATTGGAGTCTAATGTCATTCTTCTACATATGGATATCTACTTTTCCAATCATCATTTGTTGAAAAGGCTGTCTTTCCTCCAGCCTATGTATTTGGCTCCTTTGTAAATCATCATCATCATCATCATCATCATCATCATCATCATCATCATCATCAACAACAACAAACTCTAAGTATTTGTTTCTGTACCTTCAGTTTTATTCCATAAGTCTATGTATCAGCTTTTATGTCAATGCCATGCTATTTTTGTTACTATAGCTCTGTAGTATAATTTGAAATCGGGTATTGTTACATCTCTGGCATAGTTCTTATTTCTAAGAATTGTTTTGGCTATTCTATTTTCTGGGCCTTTTTTTCTTTCATATGAATTATAGTATCATTTATTTTCTAGCTTTATGATATTGGCATTTTTCTCTTTGTGTGTGTGTGGTACTGGGGATGGAACTCAGGGGATTTCTACCTTTGGGCTACATTCCCAGACCTATTTTATATTTTATTTGGAAACAGGTTCTCACCAAGTTGCTTAGAGCCTCGCTAGTTAGCTGAAGCTGGTTTCTATCTTGTCTCAGCCTCCCAAGTACTGGGATTGCAAGTATGAGTTACCAGGCCTAGCTAAGACATTGACATTTTGGTAGGGATTAGATTGAATCTGTAGACTTATTTTGATATCTAAATATTTTAATGAATATTAAATTATGATGTTGATGTATTTGAATTTATAAAATATTTTGTTAGAGACAGTGGAAGATACTGAATGATCTACAAACCTATTCGAATAATTTATGGTAATAATAATCTTGGTTTTTCTTTACCCTGGATTTATTTTTTTACATGTATATTCATTATATAAAAAAAACAGAAAAAAGCAAGATCAAAAATGGGAAACTTAAAAAAGGTCTATAATTTTAAAAACAAGAGATTTCAGGTGAGTATAGCAGTACATTCCTGTAATCTTAGTAGTTGAAAGGCTGAGGCAGAAAGATCACAGGTTCAAAGTCAGCCTCAGCAACTTAGCCAGGCCCTCAGTAACCTAGTGAGTCTTTGTTTCAAAATAAAATGAAATAAAACAAGCCTGGGATGTAGCTCAGAGATAGAACACCCCTATATTCAATTCCCAGTATTGCAAAAAAGGAAGTTTCTTCAGCTCACAATGAATCATATCTTTAAAGTACTCAGTTATACTATTTAGTGTAATTTAGCATGTGGTTTTAATCTATCATATAGTGTTCCTTTATTTGGATGCTACTGTTTTAACAAGTTTAAGTTTAAATTAAATAATATATATATTCATTAATATATATCAATAGTTATATTAATATATTAATATATAGTTATATTAATAGTTTTAATATTATAATATTAAAACTATTTTAACTATAATTTAGATTAATTATTATTTATAATGATATAATATAGTTATTAATATATATTAATATATAGTTATATTAATAGTTATAAACTAAAATATGGATATTTAATCATATCCTAAAAGATATGTAGTTTTTTATTTTGGGGGGGATTAGGAATTGAACCCAGGAACATTCTACCTCTGAGCTAAAACCCCAGCCCAATATTATTTTTATTTTGAAACAGGGTCTTACTAGAATGAAGAGAGTCTCACTACTTGCTGAGACTATCCTTGAACCTGTGATTCTTCTGTCTCAGCCTCCCAAGTAATAGGATTACAAGTATGTGTCACCATACCCAGTAAGAGATATGTATTAGGTAGGAATATTCTGATGCTCTGATTTTGTAAATTAGTATTAAGACATATAAACTTCACTATTCACTAAGTATATCCACCCCATGTTTTCAATAACTCTAAAGTAGTTCTATTTTTATATTCAACAATGCACCAATAAAAGTATATAAAAAATAAACATCTAGGCCGGGCGTGGTGGCGCACGCTTGTAATCCCCGCGCTTGGGAGGCAGAGACAGGAGGATCGTGCAGGTTCGAAGCCACCCACGCGCGCTGGCTTAGGAGACCCTGTTTCCAAATAAAAAGTATAAAAAATAGGTCTGGGAGTGTAGCCCGGAGGTAGAAGAGCTTCCAGGAACCCCAGTACCACCAAAAACAAAGAAACAAAAAAATAAAATAAAAATAAATAAACATCTAGTCAATAGGCCTTTGTTAGAGAAAAATCATCTCTATGAGAATATATATAAATTCAAGTGCCTTTCCTCCCTGCAAAAAGGAAAATTTTGTGTATTTAATATTTTATACTTTCTACTACAGCAGAATGCATTTTATCTAAAAATATCTTCTACAGTTCAATATTATCCTAATAGAATACAAACCTTTAATTTGAAATTTTAAACCTGACTTATGTTGAATTTAACATCTAAAATAATGCTCACGATACCAAAACATTTCTATTTTAAACAGATTTTTCTATGCTGCAGAGAATAACTGTAAATTTTTAATTATGACTCTGAGTTCATGTAAACTGTTTGTATAAAATGTGCTAATACTTCTCTTGCCTCTGTTTTTTATTTATGATGAAAAATTCAGTAATTCATGTGATTGCTTCATGAATGACTTATTTGAATTTTGGCTTATAAAGTCATATGTTATTTATTTCATAAACTGTCTTTTTATACATAGGGACATATATGAGTCAGTAAGGACAAAAGTATCAACTTTATGGTACATGAGTCACCATCTCTTTAGAAAGTGTTATAAAATAATACTCAGTAAATTCCTTCAGGAAGCCAGAGCAAACTAAAGTGTATGTTATCGGGCATTGTATTCACCATATATATTGTTTTAGTATTAATATATATTAGAATCCCTAATGCCTGATAACATAGGCTGTAGTTTGCTATGACTTCAAAACATACTTCAGCAATTTTCTAAGAAATAGGACAAAATGTACACCTCCTTGCAAAACGAAAAAAAAGCTAAGGAAATATTAATTGTAGGTTAAAAAAGCTGATGATAATCTGTATTTACTGAATACTTTAAATGTTACTGATTGGTAATATTTAGAAAAAATAACATATGAGATGCATTAAATCTATAATGTCATGTAAAACAAGACAAGTATTTAAATACATTTTGAGAATTTGGATAGTTTTTAATTTACATTAGGAATTGTTAGTGCATTATTGTATTTTTCCATAAAGGATCCTGTGGAGATCATCAAAATGTCCTGTATTCAGTCATATATATGTTCATTTTAGCCATTAGTCATTTTTCTTTATTAATGACTTGGAATTCTGACTCACAATATCATGTTAACTCTGGATAAGTCAGCCATAAAAATAGAATTCTGTTTATAAATGCATCTTCTGCTAACCTGAAATTATTAGAAAGAAAGTAGAAGAAACATGTGACAGTCTTATACAGAAATATTAATGTAGTGAAATATATTTACTTTGTTACCTAAAATATGACAGTAGTCCCTTAATCTATAAGAATAATCTCCTCTGCTGTAGCAGCAAATAAAAAGAAAGATGCATATTATGGATTCCTTGAGTATCAGCATATCACTCTGCTCTAATATATCATGCTTCATTGTGACACATTCCTCCATTTGTCACTTTCTGTCAAGTTACTGTATCTCAAAAGACACAATATTGCCCAACCTTTTTTTTTTTTTTAGTGTAGCAAATGGACACTAAATATTTGACACTGAAAACAGAACTATTTTAAAAACCAAGTAGTCTCAGCCAAAAGCTATTTAAATGGGTATTTCAAGGACTGTATACCAAGGAAAGTGGTTATTTAAATGTATATTGTACATTGTACCGGACAAATATCAGTAAAAACGATTTTTTTCTTATTTTATTTGTAAATGATGAGAACTCCTTTCTTTTTTATTTGTTTGTATTCTAAAAATGACTCTATTTCTCTTTTTACTTCCTAACAAAAAATTAGGTTTAATTTTTACCAGTATAAAAACACTGAAATAGTCCAAGTGCCTTTATCAGTGTTTATGTACAACAATATGGTGTTTTCATATTGTTTTTTGGAGAAATACAGAAATACATGCACATGTCTCAAATACTTAGGACCCATGCAAGAGAAGCCTGAGAGTGACATTTGTGTGCCATCTTGATAATATTCACAGCCACTGAAGTCTGATGCCATCCAAACCAGAAAGCTGCCACCATCCAAATACATCCACTGAATAGAAAGTGTCTTCACCTACCTTTTGATATAATTCTGCCTCACGAGTCTTTCTTTACCAATTGAGAGGATTCTCAAACATAAATGGTTATCTACAACTAATTTGAAGAGGTCTTTAACTTCAGCCACACAATTTAGTTACTTGACAATCATTGAAATTACTTGAGTCAGGACCAAGGAGAGCTCCTGGGTTTTGTTCTTAACAGACCTTGCACTAACAGTGGTAACAGCTGTCATTTAGACCTCTCCTTGAATCGGGCCCTATGCTAAAGTCTTGGAGAGATTATTTCATTATTTAAACCTCATAATATTATTCTAAGGTAGCTACTATTATTTTTTGTATGGTTTGGTTTTATAAGTGGAGGGGGGAAGGGAAATGATGGGGATAGGGCACTAAGCACAATCTAAATGTACACCATTTTCCATATGTTACACTTATAAAATAAAATATGTGAGAAAACAAAATAGGGCTGGAATATAACTAGGAGGTAGAATGTCCCTAACCAGGTTCCATCCCCAGTCTTGTTAAAACAAACAAACCAAAAAACAAAACTGGCAACAAAATTTTGGATATTGTTTTAAATAGGCAGTAGTCCATTGATGGTTATTATGTGATTTTTGTATCAAATGATGTTGCTCTATGTATCAATCATCTACTACAAATTAATAAAAGTTTTTGGCTAGATATATTACTAAAAAAATTAAAAAATAGCATGATGTTTATGTTAAATATGTTAATATGTCATATTTAGGTTATGTAAAGATAACATAAATAATTGTGCTAAATAAAGTATTAACCTTTTATTACTTTAATTTGTAAAAATTTGGGGTAGATTTTTAATTATTTTTTATTATGTAGGCTTTTTCTCCTTTAATCATGATACCATGAAATTTCTTAGTCTGCCATTCTTGGCTTATGAGGTTCCTTTCAGTCAAGAAAGCCTTCTTCTCTACCATCTTCAATGGTAGAAAAATCAATATTTTCTTAAGCTCAAACATTACCTTCTTCAAAAAACTTTTCCTACTTCTATCAGAAAAATTTATATTTTTTCTTCTGTGCTCCAAAAATGCTGTCTTTACTGCTATCCCAAGGCCTATGCCCTAGACATATTCTTCAAATGCATTAGTGTTGCAAAATATGCATAGGACCTTTTTACAGAATATCTGTGCCCATAGTCCTTGTGCCCCAATTAAATCATGACTCATGCATTCCTGTTGCTTATTTCTACATTTTCAACTTTTAGTTTATAAACTCTTTGAAGTCTTTCACTAATTCACCTTTTTATTCCTCCATAAAACAGAGCATATTTTCTCATACTGAATCAGAATGGAAACAAATATTTAAAGAGAATACAGTGTAAAGCATTTCTTGGGTTTTCATTAAATTGTCATTAAACCCAAAGGCTTATAGATAACCACACATTAATCATTAGAAATATCACAGTTTTCTGTCTCATCTTCCAACTTTCTGACCCTTATGTTGGTTTGTTTTATAATTACTCATAATGTTCTTTGTATAATGCTCATTTAACTTTAAAGCACACTGAAAATTCTTTACAACTGAATATTATCACTCTCATTTCTGAGAAACATGTACATTTATTAGAGTCAGGACTAGATTTTTTAAAAATATGGAACGATTCACGAATTTGTGTGTCATCCTTGCGCAGGGGTCATGCTAATCTTCTCTGTATTGTTCCAATTTTAGTATATGTGCTGCCGAAGCGAGCACCAGGACTAGATTTTTACTTTAAGAGTTACAACCAGCTGTGAATGTGAGCAAGACTTGTTTTGAAAACTAGGCCTTGTCAAATGAGTTTTTAGTGCCTTGGGTTTTATTTGTATATTCCCTTCTCTATTTCTCTTATTCACCTTTTCCTTATTTTTATTTCCAAAAGAACCAAGAACATATTCTAATTAGTAATATCCTACTTGATTTTTCTCTGCCAAGTTTTCCCTTTTCATTGTTTTCATCCTGAGGTATGATGATGATGCAGAAAGAAGTCTGAATGGCATCCATCACTGTGAAAACAGTAGCAAGGAAGAAAAACTGGCCAAGAGAAATCAAGGAGGGCATTACTAATTAGAATATATTCATGGTTCTTGAAAAAGATAAAATGTTAACTACTGTGTTTAATATAGCTTATGATAAGATAATATATATTGCAATAGATAAGTATATATAATGCAACTCACTTGGTTTTTTTCCACTTTGAAAGCCTGTAACTGGATAATTTTCCATGTAAATAAACATGCATTCTCATTATTTTTGCCTATTGAAATTTTTAATAATCCTCTATCATATGTTAGGTAACTTTTCATTGCCTATAGATGAAAATTTATATATTTACATAGCTTTGGGCTTGGTTTGGTTCAAGTCAGGGTCTCACTATGTTGCTCACAGTTGTCTAAAATTCATGTGCTCAAGTGATCCTTATGCCTCAGGCTTGTAGTTTGGAACTACAGGTATACACCACCATGCCTGGCTTATATACTTTTTTAATTACAAAAATACCCAACATTATGTACTTGGATTTGTGCACATTTACAAGTAATTCTCTAGAACAGGTATCTGAAATTATATTTTAAATTTTAATAAATATTACCAAGTTAGGTCCCCAAAGGCCTGCATTCATTTTTATTTCCATCAACAGTATATAAGAGGATACATTCTCTGTATACCCATTCTAGCACTGAGTATTATAAAATCTTTTTATTTTTACTACTGTAATTGGCAAAAAAGGTTATCAGTGTATTAATTTATATTTTCTTGAGTACTAGTTAGAACAAAGCTCATTTTACAGTAGGAACCCCTCTTCCTGGTATGCTATGATCCAAGATCCCAGGTAGGTGCTTGAAAACACAAATAGTACCAAACCATATGTATATTTAATTTATGTTATACGCAGTAAAATATTAACAATAACTAATAATTAATGAGAACACTTATAACAATATATTCTAATGAAAGTTGTGTGATTGTGAGATGACACACTCTTCCTCTCAATATCTTTTTTATTCTTTATTTTTTCCATATTTTATTTTATTTATAAGTGTAACATATTGAAAATGGTGTACATTTAGATTGTGCTTCGTGCCCTCTTTCCCCCATTCCCCCACCCTCCTTCCAATAATGAGTGTCCAGGTTAACCATGTTATATTTATACTATTACACATATTCAGATGTAGCTCCTCCATTGAACAATCTCAGCTTTCTTCCTCCCCTATTCTTCCATTCTAACTTTGCTGAGATTTCCCCTCCATTATCTGGAGTCCCTCTAGTATTACAGCTACTCCCTAGCTTGGGCATATTAGATATATGGTAGGCTATATATTGCTGTTTTAATCTCCTTGATTGCTATTGGTTGGTTTAGGTTTTCTGTATCTTCTTGATTAAATTATGGAAGGCTGTATGTGTCTTTATTTGTTCATTTTCTCTAGGTTTTCCATTTTGTTGAAGTATAGTTTTACAAAGTAGTTTCAGATGTCCTCTAAGTTTTCATGTTTTTATTGTGAATACATTTTAATCTTTGGGGGGGAGTTATTCTATCTTTTTTTATTAGATTGGCTAATGGTTTATCTATTTTATTTATTTTTTGAGAAACAGCTTTTGGTTTTGTTGATTTTTTGTATTTTTTGTTGTTGTTCTTTACTTCATTTATTTCTTCTCTGATTTTAATGATTTCCTATCATTTACTGGCTTTGGGATTTGACTGTTTCTGCTTTTCAAGGGATTTTAGTTGTGTCATTAGATGTTTTATTTAGTAATTTTTTGTTCTTACATGAACACTCAGTGCTATGAATTTTTATCTTAATATTGCCTTCAAAGTTTCACAGAGATTTTGATATGTTGTGTTTCTCTTTTCACTTTTTTCAGAATTATTTTTATTTCTTGCTTCATTTTTCTATGACCCATTCCTTACCTCACAGTGTGGTATTCAGTCTCCATGTATTGTGAAATTCCTCTGGGTCCTCTTTTGTTGTTTTCTAATATTATTCTCCATTATGGTCTGAAAAAATGCATAGAATTGTTACTTTTTTAAAAATTTGCTATAACTTTTTGGTGACTCAGGATATGCTCTATTTTGAAAAAGGCCCACCTATTTTGGAAAAGCTAAAAAAATACATATTTAGCAATAATAGTGTGGAATATTATGTATATGTCTAGTAGGTTCATTTGGTCTATCGTGATTTTAGGTCTGAAGAATCTTTGCTGATTGATATCTTGTCTAAAATATCAGTCTAGTGATATTACAGGGGTGTTGAAGTCTCTCAATATTATTTTATGGTAATCTATTGAGACTTAATGTCACAAAGAATATGTTTTATAAAAATGCTTGCTCCTATGTTTGGAGCATATATGTTGACTATTATTATATCTTTATATTGGATTATTCCTTTTACCAGTTAAGAAAATGACCTGCTTTGTCTCTTCTGATAAGTTTAAGTTTGAATTCTATTTTGTCTTATATTAGAGAAATGGATTACTTTGTTTTAGTCCTTCATTCTTAGTTTGTACCTTTACCTGTGTGGTATATTTCTTGCAGACAGCATATAGATGGATTATAATCTTTAATTCATTTTGCCACTTTATGTCTTTTAGTTGGGTACCTGAAGCCATTGATATTCAGCCTAATTATTAAGAGATAAATTTTAATTCCTGATTTAATTTCTGTTTGAGGTAGTACTTGTTTTTCTTTGCTTAGTTGTTTATTTGATGGAAATTATCTGTTCTCTGTTTCTGGCATTTATTTTTTATTTCTTTTGTCTTTATATTTGTGGGTCTGGGGATGGAACGCAGGGGCACTGGACCTCCAAGCTATACCCCCTGCCATTTTTTTTATTTTTTATTTTGAGACAGGGACTCACTAAGTTGTGGAGGACCTCACTAAATATCTGAGGCTATCCGTGAACTATGATACTCTGGTCTCAGCCTCCTGAATGCTGGGATTACAAGAATTTGCCATCACTCCTGGTTTGTCATTTATTTTTTTGAGTATTTCCTCTAGTGCTGGTTTGGAAGGCAAAAATAAAAAATAATAAACTTTCAGGTTTTGGTCATAATGGAAGATTTTTGTTTCCCCATCAAATTTGAAAGATAATTTGGTGGGTTATAATACTCTTGACTAGAATTTTTTTTTCTTTCAGGGTTTAGAATATGTCACTCCCAGCGCTTCTGGTTTTTATTAGTTGGTTTGAGACATCTGGAATGATCCTTATTATTTTTGCCTCTGAATGTCCCTGCATCTTTTACTCCTGTGGCATTTAAAATTTTCTCCTTGGCTTCTGTATTAGTCAATTTAATTATTATGTGGTATGGGGAACCTTTTTTCTAATTTTGTCTAAAAGAGGCTCTAGTATCCTGTACTGTGTATTGACTTTATTCTCTATATTTGGGAAATAGTTTGAACATATTTCTCTGAAGAGATTTTTGATTCCTATAGTTATAGCTTCTAGACCCTTTTCTATGCCTATTATTTATAGCTTTGCTGATTTAAAATTATCTCATCAGGGAGATGCAAATCAAAACTATGCTGAGATTACATCTAACCCCAATCAGAGTGGCAAACATAAAGAAATCAAACAACAACAGTTGTTTGCAAGGATGTGGGAAAGAGGAACTCTTTTACACTGTTGGTGGGAGTGCAAGGTAGTTCAGCCACTATGGAGATCAGTATGGAGATTCCTTAGAAAACTGGGAATAGATCCACCATTTGATCTGGCTATACCACTCCTGGGTATCTTTCCAAAGGGCTTGAAATCAGAGAACTATGTTAACATATGCATACCCATGTTCATAGCAGCACAGTTTGTAACAGCCAAAATATAGAACCAACCTAGATCTCCATCAACAGATGAATGAATTGCAAAATTATGGGAAATACACACAATGGAATTCTATTCAGCTATAAAGAAAAATAAAATAATAGCATTTGCAAGAAGATGGAAGGAACTAGAGAACAACATTATGTTAAGTGAGATTAGTCAGGCACAGAAAGAGAAGGGACATATGTTTTCTCTAATATGTCCAAGCTAGGGAGTAGTGATAATACCAGAGGGTCTCCAGATGATGTAGGGTAAATCTCAGCAAAGCTTGAATGGAAGGATAGGAAAGGAAGAAAGCTGAGATTGTTCAATGGAGGAGCTACACACGAATATGTGTAATAGCATAAATACAACATGATTAACCTGGACACTCTCTATTGGGGGGGGAGGGAATGGGAGGGGGAAGGACATGAAACGCAAGGTAAATGTACACCACTCTCAATATGTTCCACTTATAAAAAATAAAAATTAAATAAAATAATAATAATAATAATAAAAATTATCTCAAGCTGGGTGTGGTGGCACACACTTATAAGACCCTGTTTTAAAATAATATGAAATAGGGCTGGGAGTTTAACTTGGAAGGAGAATTTCCCCAGGGTTCTATCCCCAGTACTGCAAAATATAAATAAATAAAAAATAAAGATACTAAAAATAAAGGGATATTATAGTAACCGGTATATAATATTTATATATAGTGATAAATGGATAGAATGACCAGCAGAGGCAAATACATGCATTGGGTCTCAAACAAACATACAAACCTGAGGATGGACAGTCTCTTACATATACAAGAAGAAAGGAGAAAAAAAAAGAAAGAAAATGGGAAAAAAGGGAGCCTTAAGAATTGTTTAACTGAAAGTGAGTAAAATCTCCTTGTAAAAGAAGAGCTGCATTATGCTGGGGTTTTCTTTCTTCTTAGATTAAGGCTTGCTTAGAAGATTTGAATACTTCTCCAGAGTTTTCGTTCAAGCTTGCTTCCCTGCCTGTAGTGTTTCTTACTTTGCTAATGAGATAGAGTAGGATGGGGGAGTAGGGAGGGGTTGGCTCAGACTGCTGGCTGCTGGGAAGAGGGTCTCCCTAGGCTGGTGGTTGTGTGTGACACAGGGCACTCACCCAGTGGTCTCAAGTATCTTAGGCTCAATCTCCAGCACCACAAAAGAGGGAGAAAAGAAAAAAAGAAGGAAGGAGGGAAGAAAGAGAGAAGTAAATGCAAAAGGAGGTAAAATCCTACCAATAAACAGTGCATACCAGCAGCAAAAAAACAAACAAACAAAAAGAACAAATTAAAAACAAACAAGCAATAACAACCAGTCTTATACTTGGTTTCTGCAGCTCTCTTGGGTTCATGTGGATATGTTCCGTTATTTACCTACTTATAACTGTAGGTTACTGAGCACATTCTGAGCATCCCTGCTTGCTTAAAAACCTGCAAAAAGCAATCAGTCTGCAGCCCCAGCTCTAGGGCTTCTAGTGAGATGCTGGATTGGCATCTCCCTCTGTCTATGTGGGCCCCAGGCACCGTGTTCATCCCAAAGCAAGCACAGGAAGTCCCTGCTCTCCACTGAAAAGTCTGAGTTTGTAATTTCTAAGCCCAGTTTTTCTCAAAATTTTATGCGTGCATGCAACCAAGGTCTGCATGTCTTCCCACCCTCTTTTAGTGTTTCTCTTCAGTTATCCAGGTGCAGGGCCTGCATTCGCCTCCCTTTGGGTCATACAGTGAGACCGGGGAGGTAGCAGGGAATGGATGTTAGTAGGTGTGGTCATCGTTTTTTGTCTTGTGCCACCACAAGTCAGAAGCACTGTGCAGTTCTGTGCCTGGTTCCCTCACTGTCTGTGGAACAAGTCTCAGGTTTCTAGATAAGAATTTTGGGGTTTTTCCAGAGTTTCTACTGTTCTGGGGGTACAGTTTATTGTTCCCTCATCTCTGCTTGTTCAAAGCTTTGTTGCTCCTTTTCTTTTTCTTTTTTAGACTTGGTGTTTAAAAGCATACTTGTAGATATTCTTGAGTTTTTGTTTTTAGTTCCCACCCCCTATAAAGGCAGTCTGGGATGTGAGATGCTGCTCAACTTGCAGCTCCTAAAGATAAATTAAAGACAAGTTTGACATAGGGTCTTACTCTGTCATCATATTTCTCCTCTTCTGCTTCCTTATATTTTAAAAATTAAGCCAACTAGGTAAACTGGATATATTACATCCATGATAACCAAGTCATTAAGCACAATGACACAATGCCTTTTCAGGCAAACTGCAGCTCATGGGCCAATGAAATAAAACTTTCCCTTGTTCATTGCTTGTTTCTATTCCAGAGAAGAAAAGAAAAAATGTTTCCTTAAATGTCTCTGGATAGGTCATCCATTTTTAAAATTTGAGAAAATATTAAATTCTGAAGATTTAGGTTGCTGTCATACTTGAGCACAATAGGTGTGGAAACAGGAGCCAATTCTAGAGTCACCTTGTGCTGACCACAAAGACAAAGGGTATCATGGCAAGTACTGCTTATGGCAAGAGCAATACAGAAAATGAACTATTCCTGGGATGACGACATTTGGGATATCAGGTTTTCGAGAGGTCCATGAAGTGAGCATGATAGGGATGTGAGTGCCTCCAAGCAAATATGTAGAATATTAAGGTGAGAATTTTATCCCAGCTCTCTTTACATGTATTTATTCCTTAGGTACTGGTCCTTACCACAAGTCATTTAAAAGTACACATTTTCTGGCTACAGAGAAACCAGAAATATTAGCTTATGACATGAATCAAAGAGTTATTTCTAGACCCTCATGATAGCTATTAGAAGATGGCTAGAAAAAAAAACTCATCTAGAAGCTCATATACCTTTTTGTCTTGGAAAGTAAAATGTATAATCAGAAGCTAGGAAAGGTAATTATATGCTAATGGCTTAATATGTTTTGTTTTTTCAGAAATTTTGACAATTTTTTTTAGGTAGGCATCATTAACCTCAATTTGGAAATATGAAAACAGGTTCATAATGTCCAGAATGAGAGTTTAGGATCTAAGCTTAAGCAATTCTAACTACATAGACTACATTATTTTTATGACCCTGAGTTTTTTAATCAGTGGAAGTCAAACAGACATGGGGCTACTTTCCTTCTCTACCAGCTCCACCATTATTATTCTCAACTGATCTACCCCAAATGATAGCAATCTAAATGATCTTTTTGGCTGATTTCACATACAACTCTTTCAGTAAAGGAGAAATGTCTGTGTTCCTCAACTTGTGATCTGCATTGTTCTGGTCTATGAATCATATTACACTGTTTTGCACACTAAAGATATCCGATGTCAGCCTTTCTTAACAAAACAAACTCATCCTAGGATGATGAGTTTGTTTCGACTTATCTGTCAGTTTCAAAATTACCCAGCAAATGGGAAAACCAAGGCAAAATTAAAATGACTTATCCAGTGCCACTGAGATTAGAATCCTTTACTCTATGTGTCTATCTAATCTTACTTTTAACTAGAGAAGATCTTTTTTGAGCCTTTTTCTATATGTAAAATTCTAAATTCAAAGCTACTTTTCCATTAATATATAAAAAATTTTGTCATTCTTTTTGTCTCCAATGTCACCTTAATAAATTTGATGAAATTTTGATTCTTATTTCTATATAGGTAATCTCCTTTCTAAAACTTTTTAAAAATTTCCTTATCTTCTTTGATATTCTTTATATTACTATAACATGTCTATGTTTGGATTTCTTTCTCTAATACTTCTTCTTTATTAATCTATGAACTCATTGTAATTGAGATTATTCATTCATTTTATGATGTATATTTTCTTTAATTCATCACATATGTTTTCTGATAATTCTACTCTTATTCTCTTATTGCATTTCTTTTATATTCTTATTTCTGTATCACCTCTTCCTGTTTTCTGAGAGAGTTCTTCAACCAGGTCTTACACATTACAAAATTGTCCTATATCAGATATATTTTCTATACTATCTTTTTTATACCAATTATTTTGTTCCTACTTTTAAAGTTTGTTCTGTTTATAATGTCTTGGTTTTGCCTCATATTAAACATGTGCTCTGTCATTTTATGTATATTTTTATGCCTTTTTATTGGTGCATTGAAGTCATATATCCTAATGAAGTAGAAGATGGTAGAGGCATACACACACACATCACTCATTTAGCCTTTCCCCAATTCCCACCCCATTCCCTACCCCCGTTCTCCTTCTCATTTTTGGCTTTCTGATGGTTTTGATATATTTGTGAATATACATTATGGACATTAGGATATTTCCTTCTTCTCCCCCTTACATCTTCTTCAGTTATGTCACCTTATTTGCTCATCTATTACTTCTTCTTTATCTAGAAATAAAGAATATCTTGGTTCATTGTATGACCCTTTTCTCCCTAGCTTCTGCTTTGTATCCTTGGGATGAACCCTAGTTGGTCATCGTATGGAATTTTCTTTACAAGGTTTTGAATGTGTGTTGCTAGTATTTTGTTTAGCAGTTTTGCATCTAAGTTCAAAGATACAGGTTTATAGTTTTCTTTCCTTAAGCTGTCTTTATTTGGTTTTGGTATTAATGTGATGTTGGCTTTGTAGAATGTATTTGGGAGAGTTTTATTTCCTATTTCATAGAATAAATTGAGGACTATTGTGATTAGTTTTTCTATAAAAGTTTTATAAAATTCATTTGGGAAATCATTTAGTCCTGGGCTTTTGTTTGATGATAAGCTCTTTATTGCTGCCTCAATCTCTTTGACTGCTATTGGTCAGTGCAAACTAGTTCAGCACTATGGAGATCAGTGTGGAGATTCCTTAGAAAACTGGGAATGGATCCACCATATGATCCAGCTATACCACTCCTTGGTATCTTTCTAAAGGGGTTGAAATCAGAGAACTACAGTAACATATGCATACCCATGTTCATAGCATCACAATTTACAATAGCCAAAATATGGAACCAACCTAGGTCTCCATCAACCTTTTGAATGGACTGCAAAAATATGGCAAACACACATAATGGAATTCTACTCAGCTATAAATAAGAACAAAATCATGTCATTGGCAAGAAGATGGAAGACCTGGAGAACATTATGTTAAGTGAGATCAGCCAGGCACAGAAAGAGAAGGGACTTAGGTTTTCTCTAATATGCCCAAACTAGAGAGCATAGGAGATACCAGAGGGACTCTAGATAATGTAGGGAAAACTTTAGCAAAGCTAGAATGGAAGGACAGGAGAGGAAGAAGTTTGAGGTTGATTAATGGAGAAGTTACATTTAAATATGTGTAAAATTATGAATATAGCATGGTTAAACTGGACACTCATTATTAGGAGGAATTGGAGTAAGTGGGGCGGGGGAGAGAAGGCACCAAGTACTGTCTGAATGTATGCCATTTTCAATATGTTCCACATAAAAATAAAAAATTAAAAACATAAATAAATTTTCTATATATTCTTGACTCAGTTTAGTAAGGTTGTATGTATTTATAAATTTGTCAATTTTCTCTAGATTTTCCATTTTGTTGGAGTATAGTTTTTGAAAGTAGTTTCTAATTATCCTCTAGGTTTCCACACTGTCAGTGATATTTCCTTTTTCATTCTTTATTTTCATAATTTGGAATGATTCTCTTTCCTTTGGTTAGGCTAGCTAGTGGTTTATCTATTTGTTTATTTTTTCATAAAACCAGTTTTTGTTTTGTTAGTTTTCTGTATTTTCTTTTATCCTCTAATTCATTGATTTCTTCTCTGATTTTAATAGGTTCCTGTCTTCTACTGACTTTGGGGTTAGACTGTTGATATTTTTCTAGGCCGTTGAGGTGTATCATTAAGTTATTTGGTTATTTTTGTGTGGATGCTCTGTGCTATGAATTTTCCTCTTAATACTGCCTTCAAGGTGTTCCAGAGGTTTTGGCATGTTGTGATTATTTTCATTTGCTTCTAGGAATTTCTTAATTTTTCCCTTTACTTCTTGTATGACCTATTCCTCATTCGGCAGTGTGATGTTCAGTCTCCATGTGTTTATGTAGTTACCCTGGGTCTTCTTTTAGTTGATTTCTAGCTTTATTCCATTGTGATCTAAAAAGATGCAAGGGAGTATGTCACATTTTTTGAATTTGTTAATGCTCACTTTGTGGCCCAGGATGTGCCTTAATTTGGAGAAGTTTCCAGAACAGCTTTTAGGCCTTTTTTTTTTCCCTACCCTCTTTATTTTATTTTTTTTATTAATTTATTTTTTAAATTGGTGCATTGTAGTCATATATCAATCACATTGGAGTACAAGACTTGAGAGGATATACAAGCACATATCATCTGTCGGGGCCCACTCGGCAGGACTGAGGTGGCACCCAGGCTTGTTGCCAGCGTGGACTCAAGATGGCGCCTGGGCTTGCAGCCAAGTCACGAGGCTCACGAGGCTGGCGGTGCCCTGAGCCTGCGCAGTGAGCCCTATCAGGCGCCTTACGGATGATTAGTGACGCAGCGCCTCGTGCTACCACCTGCCCGCCCAGGAGAAGGTTAAAAGCGCGCATGCCCTAGCGGGGGGAGCTAAGAGGGTTGGTGGAGTGATGAGGGAGGAGATAGAAGACTGATGTTGTTTTTACCTGAGAGGGCGTTGAGAGAGCATTGAAACTGGGGTAATAAAACTGCTTGAGGAAGATCGTGTAAGAGTCGTCACTGCGTGCGACAAGTGGTGGCCCGTACGGGGAACTTCGCTTTGATCAGAACCTCGGCAGTCCAGGGCAGCTGGCTGGTAACTGTACAAGAACCTGGGGTAATAAAACTGCTTGAGGAAGATCGTGTCTTTGATCAGAACCTCGGCAGTCCAGGGCAGCTGGCTGGTAAGTACTCCTTTGACTCCGAAAAAGGAGGAGGAGGCTCCGTTTACGGAGGGTTATTTTCCCCGATCAAAGGGGGCTCCATTAAGGAGGATATTTTTTAGTGTAAGCAAGTTAGAGAATCGGGCTGGTCCTGATTCGACAAGATAGAAGTAAATAAGGCTCGCGGATAAGCGAGGCTCGCGGATAAGCGAGGGACAGCGTTGTGAAGGTTCGCAGGTGTTGCGACGAAAAGGTCTAAGGTTGCTAAAGTGAAAGCAGCCATTTTAGAAAATTTGAAAGCGAAAGAGATTTCTAAGAAGGAAGAAGCTCTGTTAGAATTCATAGAAAAAATGAAACGCCCTAAACCTTCCGCTCCTCCCCCTCCCTCTCCTAATCCGCCACCATAGATGGAAGACACCTGAGGTTAGTTGGAAAAGGCGCCTAATGTGTAAAGGATAGGTCAGAAGATTAGTTCCTAACGTAAGAGTTGTAAACTGCTGCTCGGTACCGTAGAGATGAGTTGTTTTCTTTAAGATCTTTGGGGAATTATTTCTACTTTCCCTCTTCCTTTACCTTGGTTAATGAGGTTGTTTTATTGATACCTGTTTTCTGACTTTCTGCTATGCTTCTATGCACCCTTGGAGACTTTGGAATTTCTGCTCTTATTGCTGTAATTGTGGCCTCTGTGGCCGTGGCAGTTATTGCAGCCACTATGAATGCTCTATCCTCACATGTGGCTGCTGGCATGGCTCAGCAAGCTCAATTATCTGGACTATATGTATAACGTATGTGCAGTATCAGAATTTCTCCCATACAGGCAATTTGTTTCGTCAATTAAGCAAGACGCTTCTAGGAACTTGGAGCCGTGAATTTGAACACACCATGATTGAGCTATGAGCATCCATCGCTGCAATTAATTCTACCCGCGTGGAAGTCGCCGCAGTACAACAATGAATGGACTTAATACATGGAACATTGGGTTTTTTAAAAGACTGGGGTGGCATGGCGTTCTGGGCATTCTTGCTGATGGTAGCATGATGTTTCATGGTTGGATATATCAGGCGAACTCGACAACGCACACTGCAACAACAGCGCATATTGGTGCAAGCTATGGCAGCCCTTGAAGCTGGCTTATCTCCCCATGTATGGCTCAGTATGCTGGATCGGTAGTCAGTGACGGGTAAGATCGTCCCCGGGACCTTTCAACCTAAGACAGGGAAACAATCATGCTATTGTTCTCCCAATGACGGGTAAGAATGGTCCTTGAGGGTCGGCAACCTAAGACAGGCACGATCCCGAGCCTTATTTTAATAAAACAAAAAGGGAGATATGTCGGGGCCCACTCGGCAGGACTGAGGTGGCACCCAGGCTTGTTGCCAGCGTGGACTCAAGATGGCGCCTGGGCTTGCAGCCAAGTCACGAGGCTCACGAGGCTGGCGGTGCCCTGAGCCTGCGCAGTGAGCCCTATCAGGCGCCTTACGGATGATTAGTGACGCAGCGCCTCGTGCTACCACCTGCCCGCCCAGGAGAAGGTTAAAAGCGCGCATGCCCTAGCGGGGGGAGCTAAGAGGGTTGGTGGAGTGATGAGGGAGGAGATAGAAGACTGATGTTGTTTTTACCTGAGAGGGCGTTGAGAGAGCATTGAAACTGGGGTAATAAAACTGCTTGAGGAAGATCGTGTAAGAGTCGTCACTGCGTGCGACAATCATCCAATTAGCCCTCCTCCAGCCCCCATCCCATTCCCTCCCCCTCCCTCCATCTCACGCTTCTTTGGTGATTTACTTTGATACATTTGTTTATTTACCTCATGTGTTTTAAAGAGGCTTCGTCCTCCAGTATTACATACCCTCTGATTGGTCACATTAGTTGCTTCACTATAGGGCCCTTTCTATAGCTCAACCTCTTCCTGTTGCCCTTTTCCTCCTAGTTATTGCTGATTAAGAGAAGCATCTGATTTATATTTTCTGCGATATTTCTCTGTGCATGCTGCGTTGCAAGTACCGATCCCACTCTTGATGGTCCCAGTAGTGGCCTGGCTACTCAGTGGACTGATCCAGACCTTGCTGGCTCAAGCAGCGGCCTTGCCTCATGGGAGGCCCCAGCTCTGGTCTCGCTGGCCCCTGCACTGGTCTAACCCCTAAGCTGGCTTTGGTCCCGGCCTTGGAGGCCGCAGGAGTGAACTTGCCTCACGTGAGGCTCCGATGCTGGCCATTGGCCCCTGCACTGGCCTAACCCCTTGGCAGGATTCCAATCCCGGCCTCGGAGGCCCCAGCACCGGCCTAGCCTCACGGCAGGCTCCAATGCCGGCCTCGTTGGCCCCAGCACCGGCCTAACCCCTCGACAGGTTCCGTTCCCGGGTTAGGAGGCCCCTGCACTGGCCATGTCTCACGGAAGGCTCCGATGCTGGCCTTGCCTCATGGCAGGCTCCGCTGTCGGCCTTGCTAGCCCCAGCGCCGGTCTATCCCTTTGGCAGGTTGTTTTCCTGGCCTCGGAGGCCCCAGTACCGGCCTTGCCTCACGGCAGGCTCTGATGCTGTCCTCGCTGGCCCCAGCACCGGCCTAACCCCTCGACAGGCTCTTATCCCAGCCTTGGAGGTCCCAGTACTGGCCTTGCCTCATGGCAGGCTCCGATGCCGGCCTCACTGGCCCCAGCACCGGCCTAACCCCTTGGCAGGCTCTTATCCTGGCCTCGCTGGCCCCAGCATCGGCCTCACCACTCGGCAGGCTCCAATCCTGGCCTCGGAGGCCCCAGTACCAGCCTTGCCTCATGGCAGGCTCCGGTGCCAGCCTCGCTGGCCCCAGCACTGGCCTAACCCCTCAGCCAGCTCCGATACTGGCCTCGGAGGTCCCAGCACCGGCCATGCCTCACAGCAGGCTATGATGCCGGCCTCACTGGCTCCAGCACCAGCCTAACCCCTCAGCAGGCTCTTATCCTGGCCTCGGAGGCCCCAGTATTGGCCTTGCCTCATGGCAGGCTCCGATGCCAGCCTCACTGGCCCCAGCATCGGCCTCACCCCTCGGCCGGCTCCGATACTGGCCTCGGAGGTCCCAGCACCGGCCATGCCTCACGGCAGGCTGCGATGCCGGCCTCACTGGCTCCAGCACCGGCCTAACCCCTCAGCAGGCTCTTATCCTGGCCTCGGAGGCCCCAGTACTGGCCTTGCCTCAAGGCAGGCTCCGATACCGGCCTCACTGGCCCCAGCACCGGCCTCACCCCTCGGCAGGCTCCGATCCCGGCCTCGGAGGCCCCAGCACTGGTCATGCCTCACGGCAGGCTCCGATGCCGGCCTCGCTGGCCCCAGCACCGGCCTAACCCCTCGGCAGGCTCTTATCCTGGCCTCGAGACCCCAGTTCCGGCCTTGCCACAAGGCAGGCTCCGATGCCGGCCTCGCTGGCCCCAACACCGGCCTAACCCCTCGACAGGCTCCGATCCCAGCCTTGGAGGCCCCAGCACTGGTCATGCCTCATGGCAGGCTCCGATGCCGGCCTCGCTGGCCCCAGCACCGGCCTAACCCCTCGGCAGGCTCTTATCCCGGCCTCGGATGCCCCAGTACCGGCCTTGCCTCAAGACAGGCTGATGCCGGCCTCGGAGGCCCCAGTACCGGCCTTGCCTCAAGGCAGGCTCCAATCCCGGCCTTGGAGGCCCCAGCACTGGCCTTGCCTCACGGCAGGCTCCGATGCCGGCCTCGCTGGCCCCAGCACCGGCCTAACCCTTCGGCAGGCTCTTATCCTGGCCTCGGAGGCCCCAGTACCGGCCTTGCCTCAAGGCAGGCTCCGATCCCGGCCTCGGAGGCCTCAGCACTGGCCTTGCCTCACGGCAGGCTCCAATGCCAGCCTCACTGGCCCCAGCACCGGCCTAACACTCGGCAGGCTCTTATCCCGGCCTCGGAGGCCCCAGTACCGGCCTTGCCTCATGGCAGGCTCTGATGCTGGCCTCGCTGGCCCCAGCACCGGCCTAACCCCTCAGCAGGCTCTTATCTTGACCTCGGAGGCCCCAGTACCGGCCTTGCCTCACAGCAGGCTCCGATGCCGGTTTCGCTGGCCCCAGCACTGGCCTAACCCCTCAGCAGGTTCCAGACCTGACCTCGGAGGCCCCAGCACAAGCCTTGCCTCATGGCAGGCTCCAATGCCGGCCTCGCTGGCCCCAGCATCGGTCTAACCCCTTGGCAGGTTTCAATCCCAGCCACAGAGGCCTCAGTAGTGGCCTTGCCTCACAGCAAGCTCCGATGTCGGCCACTGGCCCCAGCGCCCGCCTAACCCCTCAGCAGGTTCCGATCACTGTCTCTGTGGTTATTATTTCAAAGGTTCCAGGTGTAATGTATCAGATCTCTGCCTCCCCTGAGTATTGGCCACTGGCATTGCCACTGCCTCCACCATTTCAAATCCTTCCCAGGCTCTTTTTCCACTCTGAATGTTGTCCAGTGTTCCTAAGCATGCGTGATGGTAGCATTCGACATTTGGTGTAATTTCTCCAAAAAAATAAAGTTGGTAAGATCTGGTTTCTGCTTCTCCTGAATACAAGTCTCTACCACCATCGCGGAGAACTCTTTCAACACCGCATTTCTCCTTGGTCTCCGCTAAACTCTCTCCTTACAGGTGATGTCTGAGATTCTTAACAATATAGAGAAATAGTAGTCCTCTTTCACGGCGAATTTTTCCATAAGTTCCAGTGCATTTAGATAAGTTTTGTCTGCATCTCCAGTGTCCTGGCATCCATAATGGCTTTCTTACCTCCTCTCCGATATTTTTCTTTATCTTTTTCTGTTCTGGGCCCGGTTTCTCCAGGGGTCTGGCGTGCTACTCGCAGTTCGGCCGGGGCCCAGAGTCCCGCGACCCGGGCCCCAGCTGGCGTGCCCCGCGCGCGACCCCCACCCAGAACCCAGCGTCTTACTGGGTCCAGTTTCTCCAGGGGTCTGGCGTGCTAAGCACAGTTCAGCCTGGGGCCCAGAGTCCTGCGAACCGGGCCCCATCTGGCGTGCCCCGCGCGCGACCCCCGCCCAGAACCCAGTGTCTTACTGGGCCCAGTTTCTCCAGGGGTCTGGTGTGCTACGCGCAGTTCGGCCGGGGGCCCAGGGTCCCGAGACCCGGGCCCCGGTTGGTGTGCGCCGCCTAGGCCTTTTTATATAGATTTTTTTGTATTAAAGTAACTTTTAAAACTTATTATGGTAAGGACACTTTATATAAGACCTACCCTCTTAATAATTTAAAAATATACAATAAAGTATTACATATAGCAGCATTGTATAGCACATCTCTAGAGCTCATTCATCTTGTATGGCTGAAACTTTGTATCCCTTGGTTAGCAACTTCCCATTTTACATCTCTCAGCCCCTGGAAAATACCATTCTATTCTATACATGGGTAAGTTTGTCTACTTTTAGATGCTTAATGCAAATCTTTCAGTACTAATATATCTATAATTGACTTATTTAATGAAGCCTATGTCCCCAAGATTCACTCATGTTTTTATGTATTGCAGGATTTTTTCAAAGACTGAATAATATTTTATTATATGAATATGGCATATGTTACTTATTTATTCATTTACCAATGAGCATTTCTCTTATTTATGCTTCTTGGATGTTACAAAGAATACTGCTGTGAGTGTAGATGTGCAAATATTTCTTTAATACCCTAATTTCAACTCCTTTGGATAAATACCCAGAAGTGGGACTATGGAATAATAACAAACTATCTGTAAAGGAAATCATGAAAACAATCTCAGTTACAATAATATCAAATAATAAAATACGTAGTAATAACCACAGATTCAAAAGACTTATTCACTGAAAACTATAAAACATTGATTAAAAATTAGGGAATAAATGTATAAATTAATAAAACCAGGTAGATAGATAAACAAAAAACATTTTGTGAATTGGAAGATTTAATATAGCAAAATGTTCATAAAACACAAAGTGATCTCCAAATTCAGTAAAATTTCTATAAAAATCCAATTTCATTTTTAAACAAAGGAAGATTCTAAAATTTATATGTAACTACTAAAGATCATAAATACCCCCAAAAAATCTTGAAAAAAGTCTGAAATCATTACACGCCTATTGATATAAAATATATTTCAAATATATAGTAGTTAAAACTGCATGGTATTGTAATAAGAACAAATATATTGACAAATGTGGTAGAATAAAGAAACCAGAAATAAATCCATACACATAGTGCACTGATCTTTAACAGGGTGTCAAAAATATATTATGAGGAAAAAATGAAATCTTCAACAAATGGAGTTGAGAAATTTGGTTTTATTTATTTTTTAATTGGAACATTGTAGTCATACATCTTAATGGAATACAAGATAATAGAGGCAAACATGCACACATCATTCAGCCCTTTTCCAATTCCCACCCCATTCCCCCTCCCTTCCTCCCTCTTCCTCATGTTTGGCTTAGTGATGACTTGGATATATTTGTGAATTGCATCATGTACATTAGGGAATTTCCTTCTTCCTACCTCCCATCCCCCTCAGTCAGGTTGCCTTATTTGCTTATCTAGAGTTGAGAAATTTGGATATCAACATGCAAAGCAATAAAATTCATTTCTTATACTATGCACAAAAATTGCCCCAAAATGAATTATAAACCTCAACACAAGATCATTAAATTTCTAGAAGAAAAAATATGGTAAAAGCTTTGTGACATTAATCTGGTATTTATTTCATAGATATGACTTCAAAGGCAAGTAGAACTATACAAACCAAATTACTTCTGTACCACAAAGGAAATAATCACTAGAGAAAAGACAACCCAAATGAGATGAATAAGTATTTTAAGCCATATATCTAATAATGGATTGATTCCCAAAATATATAAGGAATTACTACAACTGAATTATTACAAGCCCAACATCTCAGTTGGGCTTGATGGTGCACAACTGTAATCCTAGTTATCTGAGTGGCTGAAACAGAATGTCAGGTTTGAGGCCAGCACACAGGAATTTAGTGGGACCCTGTTTCAAAATAAAAAATAGGTCTGCATGTGTATCTCAGAGGTAAACACCCTTAGGTTCAATTCCAAGTACCACAAATAATAAAATAAAACCATCTAATAATCTCAATTTAATAGTGGATAAGGACTTGAATAAGCAGTTCATCACTGAAGACATTCAAATGGCCAAAATATGTACAAGACAATGGTAAAAATCACTGGTTATTGGAAAAACATAAATCAAAATATCAATCAGTTATCACTTCATATCTGTTAGAGTGTTTTGTATTAAAACATACAACAAAAGTGTTGGCAAGGCTATGAAGACATTGAAACCCTTACATACTATTAGTGGAAATTCAAATGGTATATGCTGCTATGGAAAACCATAAAGAGATTCCTCAAAAAATTAATAGTTTTTGTATTATTAATCTCTGTTTTAAATTCAATATACTGTCTCCTTTCTTGTCTTGTTTTATTTTTTAATTATTTGTACTCCTTAGTTATGTAGCTAGTTTAGATTATGGGTCCCTATTTCTGATACTGCCTTGAGGAAGAGCCTATAGAAATTTGAGAGGAGAAGTTGAGTCTAGGAAAGAGAGCACCTAGGTACTATAGAACCTTTTTCATAATTTCTCTTTGTTTCCAGGGCAGGAGCTGATGCTATGACTTGGGGATGACTGTATGCAAGTAGCAACAATGGGAGTCATGCAGAACCTAAATTATCATTTTGTAGATGTGCTACTGTGAACGGAAGGTCTGTGGTAGAGGGCTGGATGTCTGAGAACACATGGTGACACCACACCTGATGTTTCCACTATTCAACCCAGGAGAGGAATTTTTTGTTGCTTTTTATCCTTGTTATTAATAACTAAAATAAAATTCACAAGGCAAAATAAATAACCCATGAATCAAGCCAAGGATGGTGGTGCACGCTTATAATCCCAACATTTGGGAGGCTAAGACAGAAGGATCACGGTTGTGGACAGCCTCAGCTACTTTGTGAGGGCCTTTGCAACTCAGTGAGACCCTGTTTCAAAATAAAGAATGAAAATTAGGACTGGGGGTATATCTTGGAGGTAGGATGCCCCTGGGTTCCATCCCCAGTACCACAAAATGAATAAGTAAATAAATAAATAAACAAACAAATAAATAAAACCTCATGAGTCCCAAAACTGGGTATGAATATTTGTAAACCTACATGATCCTGCTTTAAGCAATTGATTATAGAAAATAAAAAGATGTAATATATGAGGTAGCTTGAGATTTGAACTCAAACTCTATTAACATACTAAGAAATTATTGATTGTAGGTATAACAATGGTATTAGCGTTGTGTTAAATTTATTTTATTTTATTTTTTATTTTTTTATTTATTTATTTATTTATTTATTTATTTATTTATTTATTTATTTATTTTGGTGGTACTGGGGTTCCTGGAAGCCCTTTTACCTCCAGGCTACACTCCCAGACCTATTTTTTTAACTTTATGTGGAAACAGGGTTTCTTAAGCCAGCGAGGCTGGCTCCGAACAAGCGTGATCCTCCTGTCTCCGCCTCCCAAGCGCGGGGATTACAAGTGTGCGCCACCACGCCCGGCTTTGTTAAATTTAATAGTTCTTAAGTTTTTGAGACACATGTTGAAAAACTTAAAGTTTAAAAAATATAGTTTCTATCAAAATAATATTAGAGGCAGATGTTTTAGTATAGAACAGAGGGGTAAAACTGGCCATGAGTGGAAAAATATAGAGGAATAGTAAAGGGTATAAGAGTGTGTGTGTGTGTGTGTGTGTGTGTGTGTGTGTGTGTGTGTGTTATGAGGATGAAACCCAGGGATGTTCTAACTCCAAACTAACCTCCAGCCCTATTTTATTCTTTTATTTGAAACAGTGTCTTGTTAAGTTGAAATGACATCACTAAGTTGCTGAGGCTGGCAAAAAACCTGTGACCCTCTTGTCTTAGCCTCCAAAGTACTGGAATTAAAAGTGTGTGCCACCTTGCCTGGCTTAAGAGGCTTTATTTAAATACAGTTGTGCTGGGTGTGATGGCGCATACTTGTAATCCCCACGCATGGGAAGCGTAGACAGGACGATCACGCAAGTTCCAAACCAGCCGCGCTGGCTTAATAGACCCTGTTTCCAAATAAAAATATAAAAATGGGTCTGGGAGTGTAGCCTGGAGGTAGAAGGGTTTCCAGGAACCCTAGTACCACCAATAAATAAATAAATAAATAAATAAATAAATAAATACAGTTTTGTTTAACTTTGAAACTTTTTATACTCAAAAGTTAAAAAAATAGTGTAGAAAATATCCTGATATTTTCTCTTATCCACATGGTTTAATAATTATAAATAACAATATACAAATATTGATAAATATTTACAAGAATAAATCACTATATTTCAAGATGTATCATTTATAAATTATCACAAAACTCATATTTTTATTATTTTAATTAGAATTTATTTAAATCCATTTCTGTTTAAAGCATTGACCATAAAATTATACATTTATTCATCAATAACATACCATTTACTATTCTAATATCACAGTAAAATATGAGATATAAATATGAGTAATCTTAAGGTTATATTATATATTCCTTTTCTCTTCTTTAATTTATTCTTATTTAAATTTTTGAGATGTTAAAATAATTTTTCCTGCTATATAGAGAAGTCAATACATTTTTTCTGCAAAGGGCCACATATTAAATATAAATATTGTTGCCGGCATGGTGGTGCACATTTGTAATCCCCATGCTTGGGAGGCAAAGACAGGAGGATCGCGCAGGTTCATAGCCAGCCTTGCATGCTTAGAAGACCCTGTTTCCAAATAAAAAATATATAAAATAGGTCTGGGAGTGTAGCCAGGAGGTAGAAGGGTTCCATCCCCAGTATCAGCAAAAAGAAAAAAAAAATATATATATATATATATATTTTTAAACCATCTAATCTCTGTTGCTATAGTCTATAGCCACAGTTAAGTCTCTAAACAAATGTGTTGTTATATTTCATAAATATTTATTCACCTATTTTTTATTATACTAAGGACTGAACCCAATGAATTCAACTTCTGAATTATACCCTCAGGCCTATTTTATATTTTATTCTGAAACAGATCTAGCAAAGTTTCTTTGCTCTGGCCTTGAACCTATAATCTTCCTGTCTCAGCCGCCTAAGTACTGGGATTTCAGGAGTGCTCCATAGTGCCCACCCTCAATAAAACATTATTTAGAGAAAAGGCTCTGAATCATAGTCTGTTTTGTGCTTCAGTTTATTTATACCTGATCCATGGGTACCTTCATGTTTTAGAATATATTGCTCAAATGGAAAAGAAAACCTTGTGTAAATTAAAAATTATCTATAAGGAATAGCTGAAATTAAGTTTCTTAGGAAGGTAGGGAAATTGATTATAAATATTATGTAATATTAGATATATTAAATGTTATATATAACAGGTTGTTATGGTTTGGATTTAGACCTCACACTGTGAACAAGGCAGCCATGCTGGAGCAGGACTTGGTTGCTGAGGAGGGGTCCCTGAGGGTGTGGCCTTGGGTATATGTCCTTTCTCCCCTTACCCTCTCCCTCTCTTTCTGCTTTTGGCCTTCATAATGTGAGAACAGTGTCCTTCCTCTCTTGCTCTCTCTGCTTTCCACTGCTATGTCCTGAACTTCACAGACTTTGCCTGGTCTAACATAGACTGAATCCTCTGAAATATCCAGCCCCATGAGCACATCCTCCTTTTTCTACGTTGTTGTCGTCGGGTATTTTAAATTACAGGAGTGAGCAAGCTGATTGAAACACACATGCTTAAGGTATGAAAAAAAAATTAATCCACTGGCCCTTACCCAAATGAAGAAATTGACTAATAGTAAACAAGAACCAGTTACTGGGCACTGCCTCAGTTCAAATTTTTCCATAAACAAAAATTTGATAATTTTAAATGAAATTTTCATGTGTTTTCTATGTATTTAATAATGAATTTTTCTACCAAGGAGTCATTCTCTAGAAAAACAAAAAAATATATTTTAAAACCTCTTACCTTAGACACAGCAGGGTCTCTAGTCCATTATGTGTAAAGCATTTCATTATGCTTGCAAAATTGTAACTATAGAAAGGCAATGTGATATTATTTTTATTATTGTTGATATTAATAGAATTGTTCATAATGCAGTTGTTATTAATGATGCAATGTTATAAAAAGAATCCTTAATTATTAATGGCATTGATATGACATTATTAATTTTGATACTAAAATGAGCATTTCATTATTCCAGATGCAATTATGTTGTTAGACACAAGTTATTGCTAATAGATTATACTTTCTGCGGCCTTGTTTTAGCACATGGTAATTATCTATAGGCTTACATAGCTGAATAAACAACTGACATTGGAATTTTATATCCGATGGTAGAAGATCACAGGGAATAGGGCTGGGTAGGAAGAAAGAATCATCGGCCAAAGTTGTTTCAGTTCATATCTGTCCTGCTCAGGAGGACTCCTCAGTCATATACTTGAAAGGAAAGCATAAGTAACTGCACGAGTGTGTAAAGATTTGGCTGGTGAAGGGTCTTCTGTCATGTCACATTTTCTACATAGTAAATCAACACAGAAGTCTCTTTTCTGTGCTGCATTGGTTATTAAGATGTGATATTATCCCATGATTTATATCATGTTGTCACAATGAATTTCATTTTGCTTTGTTTCAGTAATACAATGAATTCTTTCATAATTTCTTTCAATTTGCCTCAGGAGTTGTTATAGACTCTGAGATTTTATTTCTTTATATTCTGCTCAGCCTTATTAATACAAGTGATAAAAAGTATATCCCTCCATAATTGCTTATAGCCAGTACAGTGCAATGCAGCGTATTACCTCGTTTTAGATAATTCTTTTGTAGTGGTGTGATATTATAACACTTAAAAGCTCTGTGTAGAAGCAAATAGCTTTGCAAATTACTTTATAATCTTGGTCAACTTCAACTGGTTATGCCCACAGAACACTTTAGTCTTCGTCCTTTAACAATCATCCTGCACTTTAAAAATCCTCAGGCACAACTTGAAGGGCAGTTGAGCAGAAAAACCAATAGAATCAGTAAAATATTCCCTGGTAAAGCCTAGAGCAGGATTTCATAAGGCCTCTTGTGCCCTCTCTTGCCCTCTGCCCTCCTTGAACCCAGCACATATAAACATACTTATTTGGAGCTATGCCACTACTAATTCTGATTTTGAGACAATTAAGGCAGGTTGAACTTTTATTTATACAATTAAAAAAGTACTTATTATAAGTATGTCTTGAAGACTTGTTGCCGTGTGTGTGTATGTATGTATGTGTGTGATGGTAATTAAAAACTTATCATGAGAAGGAGTTACAAAGGGAAAGATACAAGGGCTATCATAAACATTACAAGTCGTGGGGAGCAGTTAATCCTTATCTACTTTGTATTCTCGGTGACTTTCAAACTATACTTGAAACATAATAGAACGCATTAAGTTTGTGTAGCCAAATTATTATATGTCAGTTCACATCAAAGTAAAAAAATAATAATAAATAGAAATTCATTGTATCTAGTATACATAAATATTTTAGTTAGCTTTTCCATCACTATGGTCAAAATACCCAACAGGCACAACTTAGAAGAAGAAAGGCTTATTGTGGCTCACGGTTTCAGAGGATTCAAGGGTTCTAGTCCATGGTCAGCTGGTTCGAAAGTAAAACCCACAGTGCAGGATGGGTTATTGAAAGCCTGACAGTGCAGACTATATATGTCCCTGGCCTTTTCTTCTCTGTCATGCATCCTACCACTGTGAAATGGGTCTGTTTTAGAACTCTGGTATATAGATTTCCATGGATTGCTTCCTAGATGACATAGTGAAGCTTTTCCTCAGTTTCAGCCATTTTTGTTTTATTTCCCGTCCCTTTGGTATGCTCTCAGAGCACAGTTCTGCTAATGAATTCAATTGGTTGGAGGTCAGGAGTCTCCTAATGTGTGTCCTCCTTAGGGCAAAGGAGAAAGTCTGGCTTTATTATAACAAAAGGTGGAGTTACCTAATAAACAGTGTTGTGCTTGGGAAGCTGTAATTATGGTTATAGAATTATTCAATTTAGGTTCCTACATCTGTGTTTCCAATATCAAATAATCAAAATATGCATTTATATTTTACATTACCATTGCACTGTATTTCCCAAGTGATTTACATTCACAAATTAGCTTCCATATGTGATAGTTTGATGTGAAATGAGGGTAGTGATGGGCTTCCCTCAGTTACATGGGGAAGCTATTCCAAAGGTTAAAAAATAATATAATGTTATATCATTAGTTTTTCCCTGATTTATTCTACACCTAGATTTCCATTTGCACAAGTTCATTCATTGCTAAAGTAGATAAAATGATTGAGGATTATATTCCACCACTGAAACCACAAACAAATAATTATAAAAATGAAATCACTTATTTTATTGTAAATCAGTCTCTTACCTTGGTGAATAATTTGATTATTCCCAGTAAATATTTTCATTGTTATTGAAGGTGGAGATGATCACTTGCTCAGAGCCAGTTTGAGTCCAAGTTAGGGTTACAAGTTTCAGACTAAGAAAAAGGTCTAAAAGCTTAGAAGAAAAAGAGAAAAAGGTATAAATTATCACTTACAAAAAAATTGCAAAAGGCCCTTTAACATATGAAAAGATGTTAATCCTCACTATAAGAGAAAGGCAAATTAAAACCACACTATTATTTTTTACTTAGCATATTGACAAAAATAATAGAATTTTCTGTCATTGAAGCATGGAGAAGCAGATATATACATTGTTATTAGAAATATAAAATACTACCTACTAGGCAATTGCATATATATTTACTTGAATATATATGCATGTGTATATATATATGTACTTCCACATCATGATGTAGAGTGACCTCCAGGAAAAAGTATTAAAGGAAAACAAAAATACATAACAATGGGGGGGGGAAAACAAAAATACATAACAATTTATACAATGCTAATTTTGTGTAAGAAAATATTTCCACTTACTTGGGTATGTTTGAAAATTTCCATAAGAAATTATATATATATTGGTGGTACTGGGGTTCCTGGAAACCCTTCTACCTTCGGGCTACACTCCCAGACCTATTATATATATATATATATATATATATATATATATATATATATATATATATATTTATTTATTTTTTTTTTTTAAACAGGGTCTCTTAAACCAGCGAGGCTGGCTTCGAACCTGTGCAATCCTCCTGTCTCCGCCTCCCAAGCGTGGAGATTACAAGTGTGCGGCACCATGCCCGGCAGAAATTTTTTTAAATACAGCATCTTATATTCCTTATATAATCACATGACTAATGATCCATTTAAGCTACAGGGACTTATACCAGTGTGAAAACTTTGAACTATTTTCTTTAAAACAAAATATTTCCATTTGGTGAAGAAGTAGAATGTAAAAATAGCCACTTTCCTTGGCAACTATATTCATGGGACTAATATTGATACAATCCATAGACCAAAATGTATTTGTGTTTTCATTCATGGCCATGTAAATAAACCATAGATTCTCCATTAGAGTCCTAAAACATGGCAATTTTTAAGTAGACTTCATGGCCATTTTCCTCAGCCGCAATTTTCTCTTTGTTTTAAATTTGTTTTCAGTGGGGTGGGGGAAGTGTAATGGAACTGAAAAGCTGGCAACTGTGGTATGCCCTATGTTTGGCTGAGAAATGCCATGGCCTCAGGTCAAAACAGCTAACCAAATGATGTTCTACCTTTGCTACTGATAAATTAGTTGGCAGGGAAGCATTCCATTCATTTTGAACATTGGTTTGTATATTGGATGCCAAAAATTAATTTGTCTGAGTATTCTTATGAAAAAAGTAAATAATAATGTTTCTAATATGTGATGTAGGTCTAAGTTGTTGATTCAATAATAAATCTCAGGAGAATTGATGGTTGGCCAACTGTTACATCTCAATAGAACTAATACTTGGCATGAATCAGTATAGTTAAATGTTTAGCTCTTGTTCCAGTCAAAGTTGAATGAGGAATATTACTTCTTTTTATTTTTACATTAATGGCATTTAGCTTTTGCCATTTTTTTCTCATAGAAAACAAGAAATGTCTTTAAAGGAATGGTATAGGTGTTTATTATTGATGATGGTGCTATTGTCAGCTAACCCTCAAATATTTCCCAGTTAAGAAAGAAAATAATCATTACAGAATTTCCCAAGGTGAAACTGAAATACACATCTCAAGTGAAGAGGAGTTTTGACATACTTCAAAACTAGTACTAAACCAAAATTAAATTTTAAACTTGCATATCAGCAATGAAAACTTGCCAAATTGAAAAGAATATTAGTGTTGAATTCTGTTAAATTCTATTCATATTTTATGAGTTGATTTTTTTCTTTCACATTTTCTGTTCAGTTGAATTCTATATAGTAGAACATAGTCGTGAATAATTGTTAGAAGAACACTTTATCAAAATAGCTTTATACTAGTTTATAAAATATTAAAGTTTCTATTGTTACCTTTATTATAATAGATAAGTTTTATAAAAATAGAATACACAGGAAGAAGAAAAGACGTTTTCTTCTGGTAAAATCAAATTGCAAATTAAATAATTTTTATATAATGGTATTTATGATGATTTGTTTTTTATTTATGATGAGTTTTGTTTTTCGTTTGTTTGTTTTTTAATCCGGAGGTATTCTACCTTCAAGGTATACCTCTAGCCCTGTTTTTTTTTTTTTTAATAGTTTCACTAGGTTGATGTGACTCTCACTATTTGCTGAGGCTGTCTTCAAACCCGTGACCCTTTTGTCTCAGCCCCTCAAACACTAGAGTTACAGGCATGTGCTACCAGGTCCAGCTTGTTTTGAGCTTTTAATTAAAAATATCAAAGTACTTAACCCTGATTATACTATTAAAATTATTTTTCAGCTAACCTACTGGTTTCTAAATTGTGGAGCTATATTATAACTAATAGAAAATGAAGGTATTTCTAATAGAAAGATAAAATGGAAAATATAAATAAATAATTCTATGTATTTTAACCATATTCAGGCATTTTGACTGATTAACATTTGACTTGGGTATAATCTGGATGGGCTGCTTGGTATGTTTCCAGGGAAAATGAACATGAAGAGGAAATTATAGCCTGTCTTGCATGTATGATATGCAGATTCCTCCCAGTATTTGAAATCCTGTGACAGGAGGATCACAGGTTCAAAACCAGTCTCAACAACATAGCAAGACTCTCAACACCTTAGCAAGACTCTTATTTCAAAATAAAAAGAATAAAAAGAACTGGAGGTGAAGCCCCTGTATTCAACCACCCCTTGCAAAAAAAAAAAAAAAAAAAAAAAAAAAAAAAAAAACATAAAAAGAAAAGAAAATAGAAGGTCACTGAATAGGAGAATATGGTGTCTAAGTCTGACCAATCAGAGGGTATGGAATAGGGGAGGATGGAGCCTCTTTAAAACTCAGGAGGTACATAAACAAATGTAATCACCAAACAAGCATGGGATCCAGGGAGGGGGAGGGAATGGGATGGGGAGTGGATGAAGGCTAATTGGATGATGTGTGCTTGTATATCTTCTCAAGTCTTGTATTTCAATGTGATATATGATTACAATGCACCAAGAAAAATAAATTTAAAAAAAAAATGAGATTTAGAAGGCAATCAGAGGTAAGGATTGGAGATGCAATAAGTGAAGACAGTCTCTCTTGCCCCTCTGGGTCCCATCTCTACACATCTACAAAATTGATTTGTCTATTTAGTTTACAATACCAATCTTAGAGGTCGATGAATTTGAAAGTTCGTTATGACTGAGCATGATGGTGCAGACTTATAATTCCAGTACTTGTAAGGCGGAAACAAGAGGATCACAGGTTTGCAGCCAGCCTCAGCTACTTAGTGAGGCTCTCGGCAACTTAGACCCTGTTTCAAAATAAAAGAATTAAATAGGGGTGGGGGTATAACTCAGAGGTAGAATGCCCCTGGGTTCAATTCCCAGTAACACACACACACACACACACACACACACACACACACACACACAATTATTTATAAAATTTAAAGCATAATACAGACATCAGAGATTCCCAACTCTTAATTATTTTCCAGCCACAATATGACTTGTTTAATATATTCATTCAGAGTTAGGTATAAAGTAATATTATTTTTCTGTTTACCTTTCAGTTACATTTTCACCCATCAAACTCACTTACCTTATATGTCTATACTGTGCCTTATAGCATCCAGGACACTGCTTATAACATTGGAGAGCAGAATTAGAGAACCATGGAATCCAAACTAAATACACAACGAATCCTTCACCCCCCAAAAAAATTCAATTAAACTGGAATGTGACTATACGCACTGGAGGCATGTTAAGGTAGAGGCCGTGCAGAATTACCTGAAGAAAGATGTATGTCCTAAGGGAATGCAGAGTAGTCAGGTGGTTGTGAGCTTAAATGAAAGCATTTAGGCAATGAATTATGTTGAGTCCAAATTGTAAAAGAGAATGTGAGGCATGGAATCCTTGAGAGAGGGAAAGAAGGTGCTTCAGGCATTCAGTACAGTCTGTTTATTCAGGTAATAGCCATGCTAATGAAGATGCCCTTTCCCATAATCATGGCTGTCTGCTGGCAGTTCTGGAGCAGGGCATGTACAGAGATCACTGGAGAGGCTTAAGCCTTCACCAGGATGTTCTAACCCAGGAGGTCTAAGACATATTCCTAACCATATATGTATTATTTTAATTTACCCAGGTGATTTTGATGTGTTCTGGCTACTGGGTATATAGCAGTATAGACTGATTCCCAAAGATGTTTGCATACTAAAATTACTTGGAGATTTAGACATTTCAAAAGTCTATATTTACCTCAAACCAACTAAAGCATTTTATCTGAGGGAGAGGGGAGGAGATACAGTCACAAATACTTTTTCTTTTTCCCCTGGTACTAGAAGTGGAACCCAGGGACTTTTCTACCTCTGGGATATACTCCCAGACCTATTTTATACTTTATTTGGAAACAGGGACTCATTAAGTTGCTGAGGCTGGCTTCGAACCTGTGCGATCCTCCTGACTCAGCCTCCCAAGCACGGGGATTACAATCGTGTGCCACCACGCCCAGCCACAAATACTTTTAAGTTCTCCAGGTTATTCCAATGCACAGACAAGCTTGGAAACCACTGTAAGCCTCCCCTGGCCTCAATCTACTCCCTAAAAAGAGAAACTTCTTAGTGTGTAAAGAATAAAAATGGACTCTAAAACAACACATATATTAATCTGATAAACAAAGGGGCCTGTATTTTGAAAAAAGTGGACATTCTTCTATCTCTATCTTCATTATCATTACTAGCATTTCAATATCTTGCTTCCTCTAACTTCTAAAACTATTTTGAGCAGAGGATGATAGTACCTGTAGTCTCAGTACTTGGGAGGCTGAGATAGAAGGATCACACATTCACAGCCAGCTTCAGCAACTTAGTGAGATACTATTAAAAAATACTGCATAGCATATAGAGCTTGGAGATAGGACACCCTGGGTTCAATTCCCAGTAAAACACACACACACACACACACACACACACACACACACACACACACACCAAACAACCTATTTTGTTTTGTTTAATTCTTCCTTCATCTCTTCCATATAACTAGTAAAACAGAAATGTCCTTCAGGTAGTCCCAAGAGAGAGGAAGGTGCTATCCTTCCTCTCTTTTCTCTAGAAAGTTAATCAGGAAGAGATTAGAGAGCAAAGGAAGGAGATATGGAACATTCAGGGCCAAAGACTTACATAACTTTCAGTGTGTATGAAAATGTATTATTTAATAAAGACAAATTCACTAACATTATATAGCAGCTGACCAGATATAGAGATGCATGATTCTAGAAACTTTTAGATAGGACTAACCACTAACTATGTAATAGAAAAAATGATGAGTTCATGTCTTATTATATCTTCAGTTTATGGTATTTCCTATTTCTTTGGAAAATGGAAAAGTTTTCCAGGCCTTGCTTCTTCCAGAAAATAACCTACTAGAACACATTTGTTTCTATCATTTTAGTGGGAAACCATTCCCTTTGCAAATTTGGTTTTCTCTAAACTGACAAGTTAGCATCAAATTCAGGGTCAGGGTGATGCAGCGTCTAATTAAATCTCTGTTCAAATGATATGGGAGACATGGCACACATATGTGATGGATTTCTTGAATCTGTTATGACTCTACTTTCGTAAGGTTTACTGTCAAGGAAGGAAAAATTGCCTTATGCTATTTATCGCCCCTCTTTTCTAGTTTGATTTATGTTCTTCCATCATTTTGGGGGATGAGAACATCCTTGGACTTGAGGGGGAATTTAGTAGGATGGCCTCTACCTTAAGAGCTAAGGATAACCCATTAGAGTAATAGCCTCATATTCAAATATTTCCAGGAAAATTTTGAAAACCTTGGTTAAAGCCAAACACTACTGAGGCAAAAAAATGCTTTCCTACTGGGAAATTACAGATTGGGAGATTGCTTTCAGCTATATTTGAGGTTCTGTATTAGCCACCTGAGCCCTCCACTTAGTAGCTAGAGAACTGTATGATATGAGGCTCCTGTTATATTAGAATAAAAGATCCTGGCAATAAGTGGGAAAGAAAGTGGAATCTAAGCCGGGTATGGTGGCGCACGCTTGTAATCCCAGCATTTGGGAGGCTGAGACCGGAGGATTGCAGTTCCCAGATAGCCTCAGCTACTTAGTAAGGCTCTTTGCAACTCAGTGAGACCTAGTTTCAAAATAAAAATAATAAAAAACAGGGCAGGGTGTGTAGCTCAGAGGTCGAATGCCCCTGGGTTCCATCCCCAAACCTGGAAAGAAAGAAAGAAAGAAAGAAAGAAAGAAAGAAAGAAAGAAAGAAAGAAAGAAGAAAGAAAGGGTGGGAGGGGGAGGAGAGGGAGGGAGGGAGGGAGGGAGAGAGAGAGAGAGAGAGAGAGAGAGAGAGAGAGAGAGAGAGAGAGAGAGAGAGAGAGAGAGAGAGAGAGAGAGAGAGAGAGAGAGAGAGAGAGAGAGAGAGAAGAGAGAGAAGAGAGAGAGGAAGAAGGAAAGAAGGAGAAATTATCACACCAGGCTACCCAGGACAAGCTGGCCTCTCTTAGCCCTAAGAGATTAGTAACATGGTTTAGTTTTAGTAGGGTCATGGTTCAGAGTTTGAATTCTGAGAGATATTCTTACAATATAAGAAAAACTCTACATGTGAAGTTCTGCAGGATGAAGGTAAAAATCAACACAAGAAAGACAGAATCAGCATGGTCACAGCAGAGGGATGCAAATATTGTCTAATGTGCATAGAAAGGCTGGGCTTTTAACTATGAAAAAGGAATAAATTCAGACCCCTTGGATTCAGAGACATAAATGCAAGCTTAATGTTTGAGGAATCAGGTCTAGACTGGTTTTGAACATTCTTCATGAGCTGGCTTTCTCCAGTAAGTTTATCTAGAGGCTTAATGAAACTCAGCAATAAACTCTGCTTAAATGAGGCAAATACAAGCTTTTGCCATGGTCCATGCCATCAGGTGGCTGATCAAAATGCATGACTGATTTCCCAGATTACAGACAAATTATGTAATAAAGTCTCAAGATTAAAAGAAACCTTGAGGATTTACTATTATAAGGACTTTTTAGGCAAGAGCTTCATGCTATCCTAAGTGCATTCATTGATTCATTGGATCATCTGCTCATTCATTCATTCAGCAAACATAAGATGAACACCTGGAGATGGCACTCCTGATGGCATGCTGTTCTTATTTTCTGATTGAACTCTTTTGCTAAGAGGAAAAACTTAATTGGTTCCCCTGGCAGCCACCAAGTTGATTTGAGCCACTAGTCTCTATCATGACAAATAAGAGGACAAGAAAGATCCACAAAAAGCAAGTAGCCACTGTTCAAAATACTTAGAGTTCTTTGGCTACCACAGGCACAGAGTGATTGTATTGTCAAAGCAAATGAATGAAACTAATAGTAATTGATTTCCAGGGAGTGAGCAGTCCAAGAAAGCAGAGCATTAGAGAATATTAGCTGTTGGAACAGGCAGAGATGCAAACAGTTCTATTTATTAAGTACTCACCTGAGAGCAGGCCTCTGATGATGCAGCTGATGGTACAAGAAGATTAGCTTTAGAAGCAGTGATCTCTGGGAAACTAGGCCTAGGAAGCAGGGTCATTCTGCAAGAGTAGAAAGGACCAGTATTTAAACATGTTCTGTTGAATGTCAATAACTTCAAGGAGAAAAAAAAAAAAGAATTGAGAAAATAACCTGGCCAGAAATCTGTTACTTAAAAAGCAAGAAAAAATCAAGCCTGTAACAGACATTCCTCCAACATTAGATGCCCACAGACACAGAAGAGTGTCTGTAGTTTTTAAAACATGAAAGATTATATGCAAATGATCTATATTGTCAAATTGTCTTTCTAAATAAAGACAATAGAAATATATTGCTAATGAAATCACATGGTAAAATATTTGGTAGAAATAGTTACTGGTCTAGCGAACTAGAGAAACTATATATATATATATATATATTAAACTTTGTGTCTCAAAGACACTATATACATCCATTACTTATCCTTAAAGAGCTTTATAACTCTCTAACATGTATTGAGAAGATAGGGCCTAAATTCTAACCTTTCTTTCTTTCTGTAGTAAAGAAAATTCTCTCCTCTCTTTAAGAGTCTTTTAGGGTACAGCTGTCAGATGCAACAGTAACAAAACTACAAGAATCCACTTATATTTTAGTTGAAATAAACAACAAATGATGTGTTACATTTAGAAGATATTTATACTATAATATTCATTTCTTATATGAAATCAAATTTAACTGAATGTCTTGTATTGGTTATCCTATTTCAAGAGCGTGCTCTCTTCTTCTTCTCCTCCTCCTCCTCCTCCTCCTCCTCCTCCTCCTCCTCCTCCTCCTCCTCTTCCTCCTCCTCCTCCTCCTCTTCCTCCTCCTCCTCCTCTTCCTCCTCCTCCTCCTCCTCCTCCTCCTCCTCCTCCCCTTCTTCCTCCCTCCCTCCTTCCCTCTCTCCTTCCTTCCTTCCTTCCTTCCTTCCTTCCTTCCTTCCTTCCTTCATTCCTTCCCACCCTGAAAGTCTCTCCAGGATACTTAGAAAAACTGACTTAAGCTTTTAAGAATTAAAGATGAAGAAGGGAGGAAATTGTTTGCAAGAAAATTCTACTTCCATCCTACCCAGCAATAGTAAACACAAATCTAGTTTCTTGGCTAATATGGAAATGAAAAAGAGGAAAACCCAGGTAAAAATATAAAATTATTCAATCAAAAAAGGTACCTTGTTGTGAGCTTGACTTCTTTATGAAAATTTCTACCTAAAATATAGAATATTTGGGGGAGAAAATTCTTCTAAATTTTGTCCTTTACTGTATAGCAGTTTTTAAATAACTAGATATAGTGGCACATGATTGGAAATACACAAATATATTTATTTCCAATAATTAAGTACATTATTTACATATAACTATTAATATATTTTCCATCAGTAAGCACATTATTCCCAGTCTCTGTTGGTGCTAACATGATCCATATTCCCTGGATCTTAGCACCAGCTTTCAGTGAGAAATAAACCAGATGCTCTTTTTAAAATGATATTTCTAAAGATCTATGAGTTTTAAAAAGCAATAGATAATTTCTTTTGGAACAGCACTAGAGAAAAAGAATTTTATTTTTAAAGAAACAAATAAGTGAGAGAATTTCAGATCACGGAGTGAGACCTCAGAGGGATTCTTCGGCCAGTTCTTGAAATGTCACAACCACGGCAGGACTTCAAGTCCCTGATTTTGGTCTTGTGAATGCAGATGCTGTTCTTGAGGGATTCTGGATGAAAATGTGTCACTGTCATATAAATAATCCAAAGCACACAGACCCTACCAGCAGGCAAGTAATGTATCTTCCACTTACAGGCACAAAGCACTCATTACCCAGACTCCCTGATTGTTTCATCCACCAAGAGTCCCCCATGTGGTATGACTGTCTCTGAGTCAGCAAGTGGCTTCAGGTGTGTATATCTTTTAAACATGATTGATGCGCCGTGGATCTGTTGAGCTTTCCTTTATCCTGGAAACTATTCTTTCCCCAGACTTTCTCATTGCAAGGAGACCACTCTCCACCAAGTTGTTTAAATCATACAATTTTAAGTCTTCTTTGAAATTTCTTTTTGCCTCACCCTTCATATCTAATTCTTGACTAAGTCCTATCAATTATACCTCCAGAATGCATGTTTGGTCATCTCAGCTGCCATATTTCTCACTTGAGCCACAACAGTGACACCCTGCCTGGTCCCCCTGCTTCTATTCTTGCTCCTCTATTATGCATTTTTTTTTTATCCAGCAGTCAAAAGTCTAATAAATGCAAATTAGATGATACCTTGTTACATAAAACTCTTCCAGGGCTTTCCTTGTTTTTAGAATAAAGCCAAACTCCTCTCAGCCCCTTATCATCTGACTTCTTGCATGCCTTCTTTCTCCCAACACACTTTCTTCAGCCACATATGTCTTCTTTCATTCAATATGACAAGCCCTTTTCTGCACCAGAATCTTTGCAATTACCATTTTCTATGTCTATAATGTGTTTCTTAGATGTTTCAGTAATTATGCACTCTGATTCTTAGCTCAAATGTCACCTCCTCTAAAGAGGTGATTTTTGATCAGCTACCCTAAATTTCATCCAACCTCTCTCTTTCTGGGTACATTCAGTCCATCACTCTCTGTGTTCCGCCCTTGACAACAATCGATAATCTGCTTGTTTTTTGTTTGTTTGTTTTATTCATGACTGTATTCCCAACTGTTAGTCTAATATATATGATGAAATGGATGATAAAAAATATTTGTCAAATGTGTAAATTCTGTAAAGTCCAGTATATTGTCCTTCAAACTGTGTACCATTTCTGACCACAGCACTGATCATAAGGAGATTAATAAAGTTAGCCAGGAAATCTGATTTATGTAGATGGGATATTACTGAATATGAGACTTCACAGATAACTCTAGAATTCAGAGCTAATTTTCTTTGGGCCATGACTAAGCAACACTTTTTTGTTTCTACAAGAAGAAAACACTGGTCATTGTCAACATCTATTGTCAGCCTTTGGAGAGGAAAGACCTCTAAAGACCATCCCTATGACTGGAGCTGTAATTCTCACTTTGAGTTTTGTAGCCACTGAACTATATTTCATAAACTTCTGATTCTTACAGATATTTTTATTAAGTGTTTGGCCACATATTTAAAATTATGCAATCCTGTGGATTTATGTTATAGCTTCTAAAATCTCAGTATTTGTGTGCGTGTAAGTGGGGATTGAACTCATGAACATTCTAGCTCTGAACTACACTCATAGCCTATTTTATTTTAATGTATTTGTTTTGTTTTAAAACAGTGTCTTGCTAAGTTGCTGAGAGTCTCACTAAATTTCTGAGGCTGGTCTTGGACCTATGATCCTCCTATCTCCGTCCCCCAGGTACTGAGATTATAGACATGCTTCACCATGCCTGGCTCAAACTTGTTTATTTTAGATGCAGTAAAGCATTATCATAAAGAATCAAAACTCAGATAACAATACTTAAGTAAATTATAAAGAATATCTCATGATTTAACTTTTATTGTGATTAGTATCCATTAGCCCATAAAATATATAGTTTATAGCAACTGTACCTATAGAATAAAATATTTTGCAGACTACATGTAAGTTTTACTTCACTTATGCCTATAGGATTATTCTAAAGATTATATTTTTAATGAGTAAAAATGGTAAGATATATAGCATAATCTAGTGTTTTTTCTTTTATCCACTTATTTATTAAATACTTTTAGGCTATTATCATCTCTCAGGCTTTAGACTAGCTTTGAAGAACACAGTGTTAAATAAGACAGTATCTTTTTCCTCTGGAGATTCTAGTCTAACAGGAGAAAAAAGTGCTGGATGACCTTCTACCATTTTCTTCATCAATGAAATAGGGGTATATAGTGTATTTGGGGGGAAAGGTAAGGCTGTCAGAGAAGGCTTCCTGGATAAAAATGACAAGTAGCTAGAAAAAGGGGGTTTATAGGACTTATATTGAGGCAGAGTATAAGATAAATTGTTCCAGGCAGAGAGAGGAGCATATACAGAGGTTCCAGAGGCAAAAACAAAACAAAACAAAAAAAAAAACATATTTAGAGGAACAAAAAAGGAATGTATTAAAACCTAGATCACAAAAGAGGAAGTTGCAAAGGTATATTCAGAGAATCTGGACAATGCGGGTTCGCGTGACTGTAGTTAAAGAATATGGACTTATAAAGATGATGTGATTCAAGGAAAAATAATGTGATCAAGATTTTGAGAAGGTCTTCTTTGGATTCCTTGTAGCAAATGGATGGCAGAGAGAGAAGACACTAGGTGAGGATGTTGCCAAAAATAAAACCACTTTTAGTCAAAAATATAATGGGGTAAATTAAAATTAAATATAAATGCAATGACAACTCCAGACAGATGGTAAGGTTCACAGAGCCAAACTTGGATTAAAATGCATAAAAAAACATAAAATGTGATCTAATCAAATGCAAGATGTATGCTAAATTCATGTTCCACTGAAATTTAAGATGCTTAAATAAGGAAATAGAAAAGTAGAGCAAGTGAAACCACATTAGCACAATTCCTCAGTGCCCAAACCATGTGGCCATATGAAGCACATTTTCCTCTAATACGAAGACCCAAATGGTCACAGTTGCCCATCCCTCATACCCAGAAAGGTGGTGGTATAGTATCTGTGGCCTTTCTCAACTTGTACCAACACAGCATCAACGCCCTATTTTACATAATATATAAAACTCATTATAATCCTATTGTTATAAAGAAATTTCAGGGTAAAATTATTTGATGCCAGACTATTAATTAAGGATATTAGATTAGAAAGTGTTTTTCCCCCTGAACAATGTTACCAACCATACACAATGTCACCTTGAATACTGTGTTAGAAAGTCCCAATTTAAAATGTACATAATTTAATATTTCATTAAGAATTTTACAACTGCATATCTTAAAAGTGTTATGAGACAACTGTTTTGACTTTTTCTTTTTACCAGTTTATTCAACTTTCTCTAAAAGAAAGACAAAAACTTCAGATACACCTCCAAACCAACACAGAGAGGCAGGGCAAGCTGCTAAAAGTATGAGTTGAAATAAATTGTTAAGTGCATGTTCAGTTCCAGATTTTCGAGCAAAAAATAACTTTGAACATTTTGGGGCAAGAATTAACAAATATTATGGAATTTTCTTCCCACATTTGAAATTTTAATTTTATAGTATTTTCAGTCCTCTGGGCTGAAACGAAGACCAGATAATATTTTAGCAAAAAAGGTGTTTTGTTTTCACGCTTCCATCATGCAAAAATAACTCAACTAATTTAGCCCTAACTTTCAAAAAATATTCAGTTTTATGTAGAATGTAACTATGAAGTTCTCAGTCCAAAAGGAATATTTATCAGAAAACTCTGAAGTAAAGATTTTTTACAAAAATATACCCTTCCATATAGTTTATTTTCAGTCATCTTTGACATGATGCAAATGAATTACTGTATTATTTCCTACTAGTTAGCTCTCTCTTTTGATCTGCTAGGATTTTGTAAGTTTTTAACATAAATTTTGATTACTTTAAGATTACCAATCTCTAGGTCCAGCTTAAATAGTGTAATTATATAATAATTGTGAAAATAACAGCAGTTCACATTTATATGTACTCCAAAAATGCCAGAGACTGTTATATGCTATATACGATGTGCACATCATTTCTTTTATCTATATTTCATTCTCAAGAGTTTTGTAAAATTCTTATTCCTAGATTTAAAAAACTAACCTAACAGTGATCAAGTAATTTGCATTCGTACTGTGTTAGTGTATGTTGGATCCAAGATTCCTCTATTGGATGCCTCTCTGACTTCATACTCTACTAAAAAGTAGAGTAGAAAGGGCCTCGTGGGCCTCCTTTATAAACAGCCTCTGGCAGGAGCCAAATTGATACGGTCAGAAAATAATTCTTAATGGAAGAAATGCAAATGTTCCACAGGTTCATGAAGAAATGCTCAACATCAGTAATCATCGTGGAAATGTAAATCAAAACCATAATGAGATATCACCTCACGCCTGGCAAGATGGCTATTATCAAAAAAGCAAAAGAGCTAAATGAGTGATGAGTGCCTATATGCCTCTACCATCGGCATATGTATGACTACAGTGCACCAAAAAAAAATGACAATAAGCAATGGTGAGAATGTGGGAAAAGTGGAACTCTTGCACACTACTCATGGGAATGCAAAATGGGGCAGCTGCTATGGGAACCAGTGTGGAAATTCCTCAAAAAAATTAAAAATAGAACTATCATATGATTCATCTGAATATTTATTCAAAATAATTGAAATCAAGATTTCAAAGAAATATTAGCATTTCCTGTTCAGTGCTTCACTATTTATTACAGCCAGGATATAGAAACAATTAAAATGTCCATCAAAGAATGATTGAGAAAATGTATAATATGCACACAATGAAGTATTACTCAACTTCCAAAAAAAAAGGGAAATTCTACAATATGTGACAACAAAAATGAAGCTTATGGACATTGTGATAAGTGAAATTAGCCAGTCACCAGAAGACAAATACTACATGGTTCTACTCATGAGTCAAATTCATAGAATTTTAAATAAAAGAACAGAATGAGCAAAAAAGACATGGATAATAAAATGAGATGTGTTATAATGCAGATGAAAAGCTGAATATCCAAACCCTCTGCTAAATTACATAACCATTAAAATGATCCATTGTGCTAAGTTCTCTGAGGATTAAATCAACAGACTTTTAAAAATGAAATTATATTAATCATAATATATTAATATTGGCAAAATATCAGCTGTATTATAATGTATCATCTTAGCTAGTAGGATATGTTGGCCAAAATCTCAGGCCAGCAGTGGCAATCCTAAAGACTTTGGATCAACATAGAAAATATGCTTTATCCAAATATCTCTTAGTTTTTTCACTTAACCAGCTATTCTGTGTAGTTATTTTAGGTAATTAGCACTGTTTTGAGTGTCGGGGTGAAGAGTATTTAGTTGGGTAGTAAATGAATTTTTTCCTTAATGGAATTAAATCCTGGACATACAATTTGGTGAATAAAACAAATAAGGGAATTACAAAAGCATAAGTTGGTACTATTAAAATTCTGTATAAAGTCAGTGGGAAGTGTAGGAGGGAATAAGTAATCTGCCCTGAGCCAGGGACCACAGGGCTTCTGTGACTGGTTCACTCAAGGTCTCTAACATGCACTGACTACACACTTCCCCTTGCCCACTTTGCTCACGGCACACTTGGCACATGGAGCTGTTTTGTAAAATTTCAGATCTGAGGATGTTACGTTTGTTTTACAACCACCTGGATCATCTTTGGCCAGCCATATGCCTGGCCACATACTTCTCATTTCTCAGGAATTTGTTCTAATGTTGCCTGCTCAGGAAGGCTTTCCATGACCTGTCTATGACATAAAACCTCATTTATTTCTTTTGTAATACCTGAGAAAATCTGGTAATATAGTATAATGTAGAAGTGATTTTCATTTGGGGCATTTTGAGCATAGCTGTGAAATTGATCAGGTATGCATCACAGATAAGTAATTAGGTTTATAGACATTCAAAGACCTGATATTTTGTGATCATGTCTAGGTAAAATTGGGAACTTCAGCTACTGCTGGGGGTAATCCTGGCACAAGCCCTGGAAGTCAACCCCAATATTAGATTCAAGGAGAAGTTGGATGGCAACTGAGAGGCCACTGGCAGCTCATTGTAACTAAGTTAAGGTTGATAACCAGACCTATTTGCCCAGAGTTTCCCAAAGATTCTTCTGATAACCAACCACTGACTAAATATGCTAACCTTTTTAACAATCTTCCAGTAAGATCATTATTTAGTTATTGCTCCAACATTTCTAATTATTAATACCTCAGTATTTCAAAAGCACATATTGATTTTAGATGCATAACATCATGATTTCCCCCCCAAAATTATCCTTCCCTAACTTACAAAGCCCATTTCTGCTCTCACAATGAAGCCCACACCTTGACCTGTGCCTAAATCTTTCATTTCATGTGGTAGCACAGACTCGCAGATAGCGACCACCTTCTGCGCTACATCTTCTGTTCTTTAGGTTAAGTGTCTTTGCTTCTTTCCACTTATCCTCCTTCTAAGCAACAGACATGTGAGTAACTGCTACCAGCTCAACCCTGGCATAGCACTAAAAAAAGATAGTTTCCATTTCCTTCATTGTCCTAGAATTTCGGACTATTTCACATCTGCAATCTGCCTCATGCACAGTCTTAAGACCACATCATCCTTGAATGTAGACCATTCACACTAGTAATGTTCCTGTTAGCTTGAGTAATCCAAGCATCTATTTATATCCTCATCACAATTTTCCCATATATGAAAACTTCTATAGTCTTGACGATTTCCCTTAAACTTTCTCAGTTTTATACCTAAATATTTTTGTAAAGATGATTTAATGTCATTGCCATATTAAATACCAGTATCATTTTTATACATGGAATGAAACTATAAAATACATAAGCAAATGTGTGCTATGAGTCCTACACATTAGGAAATAGTAATTTTTGTCATTTTAAACCTCAAGTTTGCATTTAATAAAATAAATAAATGTATAAAATGGAATTGACACTTTAGATACTTGTTTCTTAAGAAGTTTCTCAATAACATGAGTGGCCTATATTTTACTGGAGAGGTACTAAATCAATAAGGAAATAAAGTTTTTTGTTTGGATATTATCTCTGAATTTGTATTCACATGTCTCCCTAGATCAAAAGATGATGATAAGAATAGTATATTATAATTATAATTTTTTTTTTTGCAGGTCTGGGGATGGAACCCAGAGGCATTTGACCTCTGAGCTACACCCTCAGCCCTATTTTTTATTCTCTATTTTGAAACAGGGTCTCACTGAGTTGCGAAGGGCCTCACTAAGTAGCTGAGGCTGTCCACAAACTGCGATCCTCCAGTCTCAGCCTCCCAAATGCTGGGATTACAAGCGTGCGCCACCACGCCTGGCTATAATTTGAATTCTTAATGGATATGGGTAGCTCTTTGCTCAATGGAAGGCTGTCAAAGTACAACTCTTGGCCACCATTTCTAGTCGTTGAACTCGCCTTCACTCTTGCCCCAGGTGAAAATAACATAAAGAATATGTGAAATGGAAAAAGCAACCAAGAAGGACAGGCTGGACACATGTATTAATCTGTACTCCCCTCCCTCTGAGTTTATGATTATTTTGTTTTCATCTAACTACTTTTAGATAATATTTTTCTTTTCTTTTGTGGTACTGGGGATGGAACCCAGGGCATCCTACCTCCGAGCTACACCCCCAGCCCTATTTTTCATTCTTTATATTGAAACAGGATTATACTGAATGGCACAGAGCCTCACTAAGTAGTAGCTGAGGGTGGCTTTGAACTGTGATCCTCCTGTCTAAGCCTACCATATGCTGGGACTACAAGTGTGTGCCGCCACGCCTGGCTTACTTTTAGATAATTTTTACAAAATGTTTACAAAGTGTTGACTGCTTTCAAAAATCTGAAAACCATAATTGCCAACTTATTTATCTTACTCATCATTTTTATCTCTACTTTCAATATTTTGTCTTTTCTACACACATATTCAAATGACTAAAAAATTACTATAAGCCGGGTGTGGTGGCGTACGATTATAATCCCTGCGCTTGGGAGGCGGAGACAGGAGGATTGCGCTGGTTCAAAGCCAGCCTTGCTGGCTTAAGAGACCCTGTTTCCCAAAATAAAAAAGTATAAAATAGGTCTTGGAGTGTAGCCCCGAGGTAGAAGGGCTTCCAGGAACCCTAGTACATTATATATATATATATATATATATATATATATATATATTACTATAAGATGTGGCTAACAGTGACCATGATCCTCTATGGTAAGAGTGATTTATTAGTTGTTTCTTTAGCATCTGGTCATTTGACCAGCTATAAATCTACTTACCTGAACACATTTCAATCCAAGTGTCTTAACTCAAGGTAAGTTATGTCATCTTAACCAAGGAACTATTCAGAGATTTCATAGAAATTATTCTAAAATTCATATTTTCGATCCCCACTGCAAATCTCTCATTCATTTATTTTGCAAACATGTTTTTTAAAGAAAAATTTAAAAGAAAAGAAACTTGCCAGATGTGGTGGCACATATCTTTAATTCCAGTATTTGGGAGGTTGATACAGGTTCGGTACCAATCTGAACAATCTAATGAGAGTCTTGGCAATCTAATGAGACCTTGTTTTAAACCAAAAAATAAAAAGAGGTTTGAGAACATAACTGGGAGTTAGAATGGCTCTTGGTTCAATTCCCAGAAACACACACACACACACACACACACACACACACTTGAACAAATGCTTTATTTTAGTTGAACCTTTTCTAGCTAGTATTGAACATCACTCCTTTTCCCAGTGCTAAGAAAATAACTTTTAAAATCTTTTCTGGAATTTTATCAGGGACAAAGTTATTTACCTATGGTTTTCATATTTTTTTTCTTTTTTCTCTTTTATAAATAAAAAAACATAATTTCTAGTTTTCTAGAAAGTTTTTTGTCAAAGATTATCAGTTGAGCCTCTGCAGGCACATCTATAACTTATCTGAGTTTTGTCTGATAAAATTCACCCAGCATAGAGGCTTGAATTTATTTAGAGAATCTCAGTACTTCCCTACTGTCTTACCACATTTACCTCTTCATCATTTTTTACCCATCTAGTTTGCAAGTCATTCTCCTTGAAGAAAAAGACAAAAGCAAAATACTTGTGTAGTTTTGCCTTCTCGGTGTCAGCTGTCAACTCAATCTCTTTCCTCAGTAATAGAATGAAATAATATCTGTGTAGAGTCTGAAAAATCCTTTTGTTCAGCATTTGTCTTAAAAAACTGCCTAGGAGAAGAAAAAGACAATGCAGCACATTTCTTTGTATGCTGCATGCATGCATTCATTACTGGCTTGCCCACTGAGTCATTCATGGGAGAGTGACTAGCACTCATTTACCTGGTGTCAGAATTGTACTGAATACGAATAAGTATAAGGACTGATACCACTTTGGGATACAAAAAAAAATAGCTTGTGATTTAGTCACTAAAACATAAATGTGTGTTAAGATGGGGAAGGGGTTTTCAGATTGGAAAAGAAAACTAACATGGGATGTACCGTGTTCCAACTGAGTACCAAAGAAGGACACCACCAAAGCTTAGTACTTGTCACATGCAAGCTGTGCAGGGGTCAGACAAAACTTTTGTGTGGAGGGAACCTTTGAGCTAAATCTTGAGTGATGGGTAAGAGATAGCCTTCTGAATAAGAGGAGAGGAGCCAGATTAAGTGGAGGAAATCATAAATGGTTAGAGCATGACCATTAAAAAAAATCTGAGTCATTAGACCTGGTATCTGATGAAATTGAGAGATGATAAGAAGGTATGTTCTTTGTTGGTGACAAAGAAATTATACTTTCCTTAAAAGTATAATTTTCAAGTAGCTAGTTTATTTTCTCATATGTTATGTTGCTTTCATGCATGTTTCTATGCAGGAAGAAATTTAAAACTTTATACTGGTCTTAGATTGCTCACAGCAAATGTACAACTTCTCTGAAAAGCAGTGTCTTTCCTCAAAGTCTTGGCAAAGCGAACATTTGTCCTGGAGAGGCCTCATTCCAGGTGCTTAGTTATCTCTTTTACTAAAAAAACTTGTCCCACTGTTAAGGAAACAGAGGACTCTATATGAAGAAATATTGGAATAATTGAAATCCTAGCTGTCAAAAAAACTCAGAAAGCAGAGAAAAATAAATAATGGAAAACAGAGTTCATAGCACAAACAACATGGTACTTTCAAATTGTTTTTCATAGTATTGTATGTGGGTCAAAAAGTATCTTTTGGTTGTTCCAGATTATCATTCATAGAAAACCATATTCTCAGACAGATAATAGAAATGTTCTTCTCTGTTTTTCTCATAAAATTTAGATGATGTTTCCCAATTAAAATAAACTGGGACAGCAGCCTTTCTCAACTTCTTACCAAAACATATAAAAAGACATTGAAACACATGCACATGAAGAAGAAGAAGAAGAAGAAGAAGAAGAAGAAGAAGAAGAAGAAGAAGAAGAAGAAGAAGAAGAAGAAGAAGAAGAAGAAGGCCAAAAGAGTGTGCCATTGCCTTTGAGACCTTGCAGCAAGCACAGGCTCCAAGCACTCAAGAATGATCGTGAAGCCTCAAGAATTTTGAAGAAAGTATTAGTAGAAGTCTAAAGAGACTAGAGGAGGCTGTCAATAGAGCTTATAAAAAAGTGGGGGAAATGTTATTAGGATCCAGAAGAAAGATGACTTTTCTTATGCAGTGGCAGAAAATTTGACAAAACCATTCACCTTCATTACATCTGGAAAATACAAAATGTATCTAATAAAATTGATGATCTGGCCAAAAAAATATGAAAATATGTTGAAGATGCTACCTGGATTCTTCTAGCTATCTCCTCTAAAGTGAGAGAAATGTTTTGAAAGCTCAGAAAATGACTGATTTGTTTCCAAGCAAAATCGGAGGACCTATAATTTATCTAAGACCTTTCAGGGATCAAAAATAAAAGTATTTCTCACTTCCATCCCTTTCGGATGGAAACCACCTTTAAACTAATAAATTACTCCTAGTCAAAGATCAAATCAAGAATTGTTTGTAAAATCCTTTGTTACAATCCTCAGTGTTAAGATACTCAGAAGTGAAGCCCGGGTTTCTCCTTACCTCCACCTGAGACTGTCCCAGCTGTTGGTCTTTAGATAATGCATTCGGATCTTATCATATGATCTGAATGGGGCCAGCCTTTCCTGAACACATACTGGAGCACTGTTCTGGGCAAATTCTGTACCAATCAGCTTTTGCCTTTCATAAAATAGGCGTCAGGTCATACAATCAGTGCTTCTGAAAGGGAATGAAGATGGCTCATTCATGGTTATCCTAAACTGTTTCTGATCCAAGCCCTGTCCAAACTGTAAATCTGCAAGGGAATTTTATTGCTTTGTTTTATTTTTGTTTGAATATGTTTATTACATAGAAATTCTAGGTTTGTGTTTGAGCTTGGTGCTTGCTCATAATTTCCTAAATAAAAATTATCATGGCAGTAGATGATATCAATGGTAATAAAAAGAATTAGAATTTCTCAAGCTAACCTAGATATCATTATTTGAATTATCAGTCAATATTAGAAAATAATGAATTATAATCACTTAATTGACAATTGTGACATTTTTGAAATGCTGTAACAAAACAGCAAAAAATTCTACCAGGTGAGGTGGTACATGCCTGTAATCCCAGTACTTGGGAGGCTAAGACAAAGGGATTATGGATTTGAAACCAACCTCAGCAACTTAGCAAGACTCTCCACAACCTAGGGTGACCTTATTTCAAAACAAAAAAAAAAAAAAAGAAAAAAAGGCTGGAAGTGTAACTGGGAGTTAGAATACCCTTAGACTTAATCCCCAGTACCACAAACAAATAACATTCACGTTATAAAGTATGTGAGAAAAAGCACATATTATTTCTACATATGACTATATATATGAAAAATAAACATTATGTCTACAAAAATACAAAAACAATAACAAATGCTATAAATATGGATAGAATATTGGAAAGTCATTTAAGACATTTCCACAAATGATGGGACAGTGGATGTTTTTGTTAATCTTTTTTTCTATTTTTCAGTTACTTTCAATAATTCCAAAATATACATTATTACATTCACAGAAGAAGCAAGCAATATGTCAATTTTTGTAAAAACTCAATGATTTGATGCAACTTCAGCACAAAGCAAAATTATGGCTTTCTGCCTGTTCATTGTCATTTCAGAATTTCAAGGCAAATAAAACATGACATGTTTGTTTCACTTCCTTGAAAACATTTTGAAAATATGCCTGGATTAAACTGGTTCTTCCTTTTATTTTACTTTCCAAGTATTCTTAGGCAATTTTTGGTAGGAATACACTTTTCTCTGTAGATACCTAATTAGCTCATGCCACAAAATTCCCCTTTAATTGTGATTATTGCCTGAATGTGGGACTTTTTATGATTCCCTATCTTCCTCACAACTTTATATATCCTGCAATACATCGGAAGATACATATTTTTTTTCCTGATCATGTTCCTAAAGAGTTGATCTTCTGTCATAGACTTGACTCTCTTCCCTGTGTAGATAAGTTCATTCGTCTTTTTCCCTCTCTCCTCTTTCAGTCCTGCATTCCCAGGACTCTGTTAAGACCTTCATAGAGCATGCTTCTCTGTTGAAGACTCCATTGTCTCTCAAATATTTATATTTACCTTCTGATCCCAAAACATGCAAAAGATCTCATCTTTTCATATTAGGTATTCAATTATAAACAGATTATTCCAAAAGTATTTATTTATCTTCATCTTTCAATTTATCACTAAGTTTTCTTTAGCTTCCTCTTCCCTATAGCCTTGGGAATAAAGTTAATAAAATATTTTTTTCTGAGCAAATCAACAATTGAAGTGGGGGGACTCTTTTGGCAGGCCTTAGCTTGTTTCACCTTCTCTTCCTTACCCATCGCCCTCAAAATGGCAAAGAAATTCAATTCTTTTCCTTCTCTTCTCTCCATTGTGGTCAGTCAAAATCCCTGTGGTCACAGAATCTGTCCTATCCCTTCGCCACTGTAATTCTTCACTTCATACTCTCACAGATGTTCTTCTCGTCTCTGTCACTAATGTAAATGACTGATCTAAAACTGTAACATTTACACTAGCCAATCCCAGCAACCAACCTGGCACCTATTATTGCAGGAGAACTTGCTTTCAGTCAAATTAACAGAAAGGAAATTATTTTAAAGGGCCAGGCAGGTTGGCACATGCTTGTAATCCCAACATTTGGGAGACTGAGACAGGAGGATCACAGTTCGTGGAGAGCCTCGGCTATTTAGTGAGGCCTTTTGCAACTAAGTGAAATACTGTTTCAAAATAAATAATAAAAAAATAGGGCAGGGGGTGTAGCTCAAAGATGAAATGCCCTTGTGTTCTATCCTCAATACCAAAAAATATTTTTAGACTAAAAGGATTGTGGGGAATCAGTGATATAGCGTTGTGACAAGAAAACCTGCCACATAGAAATCTTACCACTTATTTATCCATAGACAATTTTTTTTTCTGATTTTTGTGGGTATGTTTATGTATTTGCTTATTTTCCTGTTTAGATATACATATTTCAAGAAAAATAAACTCACCTGAAATTATTAGCATCCATGCTTACTGTAGATGAGCATGATACATGACTCTAATTGGTAAGCAGGATAATATGCTGTTTGTAGCCCAATGTGGTGGTGTACACCTATAATCCTAGCACTTAGGAGGCTGAGACAGGAGGATCATAGGTTTAAGGCCAGCCTCAGCAACTTAGCCAGAACCTCAGTAACTAAGCTAGACCCTGTTTCAAAATAAAAATATAATAGCCTGGGGGTGCAGCTCAGAGATATAATACTACTGGGTTCAATCCCTGGTAATAGTAATTATACTTAAGTATATATGATACTTAAGACTTTGTATAGAAAAGAATCTTCACAAAAAATATGCAAGATAATGCAGTAAGTTTTCAAATACATGTGAAACATATGAATCTTTACTTACATAATGAGAGGCAAGAAACAGAAATCAATTGCTATTTTTATACATTAACTATCAAAAATCTAAATTATACTTTAAATGGAGACCAGATTCATGAAATTATTGGTCTTTATTCTTTGCTGGTGAAATCATCATTTGAGAGAAAATTTTAGAAAGAAATTTGGCAATATGTATTGAAAGTCATAAAATATTCACAAGCTTCAAGCCAATAATTATATCTATAGAATTTTTAAATTTGTTTTGTTTTGATACTGGGGCATTCTACCTGAAAGCTTCACCCCAGCCCTTTTTATTTTGAAACAGGATCTCACTAAGTTTCAGGAGGTCTCACTAAGTTGTTGACCCTGGCCTCAAATCTGTGATACCTCTGTCTCAGTCTCTCAAGTATTGGGATTATAGGCATGAGCCAATACACTTGTTTTTAATTTTTTAAAAGAATTTAAAAACAGAAAATGTGCATTTTTACGATTGTAAAAGAAAAATATAATAGCTAATGTGACTGCCTTCAAATATTCAATGAAAATTATTCTACAAATAAAAATTATTATCATGCTATAGAAAATTATGCAATTTATGTCTTGCCTTTGCTGCATTTCTTGTTACAGCAAAGCTGACTTAGAATATACTCTAAAAGAATAGTTCAGATAGATGTAACAATATCAAAGTTACTTAAATAATACAATATTATTGCATAATTTGTCAAAAAAATGGATTTTTCGACAGTTAAAAACATGTAAGCCGGGTGTGGTGGCGCACGCTTGTAATCCCTGCGTTTGGGAGGCTGAGACAGGAGGATCGCGCAGGTTCGAAGCCAGCCTCGTCTACTTAGTGAGACCACGTTTCCAAATAAAATATAAAATAGTTCTGGGAGTATATAGCCCGGAGGTAGAAAGCCTCTGGTTTCCACCCCTAGTACCACCAAAAAAAAAAAAAAATGGGTACATGTATATATAAACAGATATAGTTACATAAATATATAACTATAATTGTAGAAATTATAGCTTACTATTTATTATATAATATTATGCTAAATGAAAGTAGCAAAATACATAATTGAATATAAAGTAATCATACCACTGTGATAAGATAAAAATAGTTGGAGAATAATAAGAGAATATTGAAATATAGTCACTCTGGATTAGATTAGTGAAATATTTTTTAACTTTAAAATAATTTTATTCTTCTATTTTTGAGTAATGAGGATACAATGTATATTAGGGGTTTTGATTACCTGGGTTAATTTACCTTTCTACTTTGGGAGGACATCCCAAAATAAGTACCAGGTAAGGTCTCCAACAGCTGAATCTGAGGAGGAATGAGTACCTTTTTCAACCTCTTGGCACCTAGTCCTCAGGTGTGCAACAAGAGCAGTGCTATCAGACATTCTCGCTCATGGCTCTTCGTCTTGCAAAGTTATAATGACAGCCAAGAGATTTTAAGTGACTGTGGAAAACAGATATAGTTATATGAGGCCAGTGACAATAATATCAGTACCTACAAGTTAATCCACTTTGTAAGGGAATCTAGCCTGTGCCATATATCTTTTGGGTTGTATGGATGCGTTTCTGAGGGATAGGAACCAAATGGAACCATGAAACAAATATATTTTGTGGAGTTTTCTTTGAGAAGACTGCCTAGATTTCTCATAGAAGCAAAGGATTCTGTGATTCAGGATAGACTAAAAGCACTTGATATTGGTTGGCACTACAAAGGTTCTCTGTTCATCATGAGTTTCATCTGTTCCTTGTATTTCCACCAAACTTGTATATCTAATAGAGGTTTTAATAAACAAATATGCTATTAGTCAACTAATCAGCCAAACATATTAATCCATTTATCTCGTTACTAATATTTATTGCCACCTTCCTCCTGCTGGGCACGGTTTAGCAGAGGTCACACTAGTGGGGGAGTCATCACAGACGTTCCAGGTCAAGGGTAAAGACAGATGCATGAGTCACTATCATCTTTTTTGTCTTGGAAATTGGCACACTAGATGTCCTGAAAATCTCTCACTACAAACACATCTACAGATGCCAGATAAAATATATACAACATTCTCTTCATAAAGGAATGGCCTTGTGAGTCATGGAAATCCTCTGAGAGCTAAAAAAAAAAGAAAAAGAAAGAAGGTCTAGGAGGTAGGTAAGGTTTATAGCCACAGAGTTACCTGCAGTGTTGGATGATGTCATGCTTTAACTAAATAAGGCACATGCAAAAAGAAAGTCATGCTTTAACTAAATAAGGCACATGCAAAAAGAAAGAGGGGACTTTTACAGTCAATGGAAATTTAGCCTTTTTTAACTCTGAGTTTTCTTGTCATTATCAATATTAGATTTCTGGTGGCTGCAAAATTCTATCTTGACTGATTTGTGTGAAAATTAATACATCGTTCAGACTTTATATCTCAACTCTTCTACTGTTAGAAATGTATTAACAACACTTCTATTACCTTTGCAGATACATAAAATATTAGTATAAGTTACATTTCCAAATTCCTTATGGATGAATTATTGCAATAGATTACGTTATAGACCTCCATAAGGGTCACCTTTGTGTCAGGTACTCACTTCAAATTCACACAGCAGCATAGCATTCTTACACTTTTATGCTTAAATAGATCATCTGAAATTCTTGCCTAATAGGATCTGTGCATAGAAACTCCTTAGGAAAGAAGGCAGAAGGAATTCTAAGGCTCTGTCCAACATACAAATAAAGGGATAATTTCTAAATAAACAGGGAGAAGTTTAATTTTATCCAAAAGATTAACTAGAGGTTACAACCTATAATGCATATCTATAATGCATATCTATTTTCCAAGTATAGTACCTCCATTTCCCTGATTACCTGTGAATTTTTTATCCAAGATACATTACTTTACATTTTTCAAAGCCTAATCTTATTTTGATATTTCCTCCTCAGAGCTGTAACTATGTAACCTATAATGCATATCTCAATGTATATTTTATATATTACATTAGAATATGATATGCAAACTAGGATGGCATATTCCAGAAAATTTTCCATAGTCCAGAAATTGTATGATATGGCAGCCATTCATCTATACAAACTCATATAAGCAAGGGGTAAAATTCATGACAATTGACTGAGTAGTAGTACCACCTAATATTTACATTTATTTTCTTTGAAGGAACAGATAATAGAAAATGTCAAGATTCTACATCACATATTAATTGTAATAACAATAAAAAGGGCATCTGATCATAAATTTATAATTGTCACAAAATTTTGGTGGTTTTCAAGCACTAGATATAACTGACAATATGTTTATGGATATAGAGAAGTTACAGTTCTGAGGAGGAAATATCAAAATAAGATTAGGCTTTGAAAAATGTAAAGTAATGTATCTTGGATGAAAAATTCACAGGTAATCAGGGAAATGGAGGTACTATACTTGGAAAATAGTAGTGTTGAATGAGACCTGGGAGTGATAGTTACAGAAAATTAGTATGAGATTGCATGGAATGATATACTGGCTTATGAAAACTGTTTGGGCAGCACATGTAGAGATAACACATCACAAGTCAGACAAGTGTGTCCATTTATGAAAATTTCAGTACCAGAAGGATGTCATCGTACCAGAATGAATTCAGAGAGCAGTACAAAAATGATTGAGAAGCTAGAAGGGCTGATGCCAGGTAAGATTAAAAAGAACTAAATATGTATGGCTTATCCAAATATGGACTAGGTTACCACAAAATGAGATGCTCATGCATTAAGGAAAGGGGAAAACTTATCAAAAAAAATTTAAGTGAAGGTTATCAAGAACATCCTGAGGAATACTAGAAAAAGAAAAGTTAGTATAGAATTTGGGCTCCCTGGTGGGTTAAGTAGAGAAAATAAGGGTACCATTTTTGTTCTCTGGAAACCCATTTTGCAAAGAGAAAAAAATATGTAATCTCCCAGCGCTTCACTTTCCACATGTTTAAAATTGGAAGCAATGATCACATTTTAGAAAATTTGACAGTTTTAATTGACGAGATCAATATATATCTAAATATTATTTTTAAAATATTTAGCAATGCTTAGCACCTAATATGTAACAAAGCACAGGGTTTTATTTTCATAGATTAAATAAAAATAATGTAAGAAATACACAATATATGCATGTTTAATAATATTTATTAAGGGTTGGATATGATCATATAACATACAGACCTGAATTTATTGTGGTTTCTGACATTGAAGGCTTATAATCTTGTAATGAGTAGACACGCATTCAGTTATACAGGCAAAATATGTTGAAGACCATAATAGAAATTTTTAAAAAGAGCATCTGAGATTTGAAGGGATCAGGAAGAGGATAATTTAAGGATTAGATGAAGAAGTGGCATTGTTACTAAGCCAGATGGATAGCAAGAAGCCAATAAGAAAGAGGTGACCTGGAGTTTAGGGTTCAAGCCATGAAGGAGAACATGTGAGTGGCGGGTGAGGGGGATACATAGCACATGAGGGAAAGTGGGTGTGGCCTGGTGTGGCTCAAAGAAGCAGAACACGGTGCAGAGCACATCTGGAAAGGTGTACTCCCCTTCATGGGAGAAGGACTAATGTTGTGGACATAAAGAGATTGTTTTCAGGTAGCTTCTTAGGGTTTTGTCAAATAAAATCTTATCTGTATGAGGAAAAGGAGGGAGGGGAGAGGAAACCTGGGGAAGCCCACCAAGTGCTGTGTGCACTTGATGTTTCTGTCACTCTGAACTACATTATGATACGAAACTACAATGCACTAATAAAAGTAGATATTACTTTTTAAAAAAGTTTATACAGAAGGCTAATTTATGAGACAGGTAAATGCAATGCTTCCATTTGAAGTAGGATGGAGACCTAAGTCCTGCCCCTTTATTCTTTCCTTCTACACCCAGAAGACGATACTACCTCTCAAATGACTCCTAGAAACTATAGTGAAAGGTTTTTGTTTGTTTTTTTTGTGTGTGTGTGATACTGAAGTTGGAACCCAGGGGAATTCTACCACCAAGCTACACCCCCAACCCTCTTTTTTATTCTTTATTTGGAAACAGGGTCTCACTGAGTTGCAAAGAGCCTCACCAAGTAGCTGAGGCTGTCCGTGAACCATGATCCTCCAGTCTCAACCTCCCAAATGCTGGGATTACAATTGTGCACCACCATGCCTGGCTTATAATGAAAGTTTTGAAAAATGCAAATATTAACAAGTAAAGGAGAAATGAGGATTTTTTATCAAGGTAATAAAATCACTAGTGTAGGCCTTTAAAAATATAAGTGTAAGAGATGGAAAAGATGGGTCATATTAGGATGTTAGGCTGTGCACTTCTAAGCCTAGGTGGTAGCCAAAGAATAGAGAAGAAGTCTAAGGTAGGGAACCTGCAAATTCAGTGTCAAGTGAGGGCCCAATTTCTGGCTCACGAACTACCATCTTTGCATCTTTACATGGCAGAAGGAGAGAAGGAGGGAGTTGTGTGTTGTCTCTTTTATAAGGGCACTAATCACATTTGTGAGGGTCCCTACCTCCTTCCAAAGGCCCCACCTCCTATCATCACAATTTAGGACTGTGATTTCAGCACACAAATTTTGGTAGGACACAAATATTTCTTCCAGATTTGAATCTGTATGTAAACATAAAATTATTTCCTAAATTTTCCCTTCTTTTTATATTTTTATGTCAAATATTGCCAGATATTTGTCTAAGTATCAAATACTCTCCCTAGATCAAAACATTTAACCATTGATATCAAGTGCACTGTATTTACAAATATTATAATCGATCATTGAAATAATAGTTTATACTTATACATTTACTTATATGAGACTGTAGATTTTTTAAATTCTATCCATTTTTATCAAACCAAGGGCAACAGTGGTCCATTCTACTTTGTATCAGACAAGAAAATGTCGAATTTATTTTAGGTAAATCTGTATCCTGGGGGTAGAAATTGTGATTAGACTGCTAATTTCACCTACATCTCTCCACACCATGTTACCACTTCTTATTTTGTATGAGTACAATCATTGGTATCAATATTGCAAGCTAAAATAAGTTTTAAAAATAAATGATTACTCTCAATATGTTGTGGATTATCTATTTTAGAGAAGGTATAAAAATTTTTTTAAATAATATTAGGCATACTACCTTTACTGTATTTTAGTGAGATGCCATAATCCTTTTATATGTTATACCATCTAACCTTTAAAATCCATAAGGCAGATATAACTACTAATTTTATAAATAAGGAAATTAAAGTTAAAGAAGTTTAACTTGCTCATGGCACAAAACTAGTAATCAATAAAGCAAGAGTTTGAACTTGTCAATTTCGAAGTCCAAGCGTCTTTCACTAAAAATGTTCCTATCAGTAAACAGTGAAGAGATAATTGATAAACATTAAATAATTGTCACTGGTGAAGGGGAAGCGTTAATAATATGTTAGTGTCAGGGTTACCTCCTTATCATATCTCAGAAATGGTCATTTCCTAGCACAATATTAGAGTGATAAACCATTTTGCCTCTAGTCGTCCTATCTTGTTGGAAGATTCCTTTAGAAGTAGTTCTTTTAATTTGGATTTTCGGTTGGTAACTTGCCAGAAACTCTTCATCTTAGGCATCAAGTCACAAAATTACTATGTAAACTACCCAAGGTCCTCAAAGCCCCAAATTATTATACAGACTAATGAATTTGAGAAGATACATGTTCAAAGGATGTCAAATTCACTTTAGGTATTTGAAGAATTGATCTTAAAAACTATTGGGAGGTTTTTACACAGAAATACATATCAAACTAGATTAAGATGAACATAAATGAGTTCTTAGAGAAGTGCGATACATTAGCATCAACCACATGGAAAGTGACTAGCTCTTTTTGCTTTTCCAAAGATATTTCACTAAGTGGTAGACTGAATAAAACAACATGATAGACTTTTATATTTATAGAAATTCTAAGGAGTAATTTAATGTTGGACTGCAAGTCAAGTTACACTATCTCTAACCTTTTACCTCTAGGCCCTTGTAAGTTATTTAGCCATTTGGCCTCAGTTTATGTTTCACTTACAATACATGGGTAATGTTAGTATCTAATTCAATATTACTATAAATATTAAACTAAATGAATCAGTCTATCCAAATATGTAGTCTGTGTGGATGGAAAAGAAAGAAACGATTATAGAGTAGAGAACAACATAGAGGATGGCGTGTGTCTGCTGGTCAGGGCAGGGGTCCAGCCAGAGGGCAGGCGGGAGGTCCTGTGAAGAGTCTGATCAAAAAGGTATTGAGAAACCACTGAATTGTTTTAGGCAAGGGCACGACACATTCAGATCAATACTAGAGGAAAAATGTTGAAGTTAACCAAAAATGTTATGATCAAATTTATTTACTTCCTCATTCTGGAATTGACTAGGATAACTAATGATTTTTACTTTTGAAGTAGGATCTTGGTCAGGTTTTGGCACCACAGATCTGTTCCATAATTGCTAGGAAAGAAAGACTCATGGCTGCATAATGAAAATATTAATTCAGAGAATGGATAATAATGTATTTTTTTAAAGTCAGGATAGGGAAGAGATAAACAGAAAATAGTGCTATCCCAAGCCATAATATCTAGAAAAATATTTATTTATAGTCTATATGTATACTTTTATAAACTGATGCCACATAATACTTCATTGTCTTTATGTGAGAAGAAAAAAAAGAACAAAAATAAGAATGAAAAAGATACTACATACATACACACACACACACACACACACACACACACACACACAAGTTATAAGCTTAAATGTTCTAAATGTATTTAAGGTTTTTCAGTATTTTGAAATTACTATTTGCATATATATGGATTTTTTAAATTATTTATTGGTGCATTGTAGTCATACATCTTAATGGAGTGCAAGATGGCAAAGGCATACATGCACACATCACCCAATTTGCCCTTACCCAATTCCCACCCCATTTTCTCCCCTTTCCTCCTTCTAATGTTTGGCTTAGTGATTGACTTTGATATGTTTGTTAATATACATCATGAACATTAGACAATTTCCCTCTTCCCCCTCCCATCCCCTCAGTTAGGTCGCTTTATTTGCTCATCTATAGTATCTCTTTCTTTGTCTAGAGTTCCTCCTTGCCTATACATGGATTTAAAATGGATCATTAACAAAAGTTTGAGGGAAATGTAATTTATTCATGTTTTGAACAGAAATTTGAGGATTGACAGTAAGACAAATTTTAAAAAGCACCACAAAGATATCAGAAATAAATTACATTGACAGAATTTGTTCTAAAAAATAAGCATTTGGGTATTCTCTTGAGTTTAAAGGCAATTTATGGGGGGGAAAGTGCTGGGCAGCAAGAAATCAGCCAAAACCATAAAGATCCAAGTACAGCCCCAATCTATCATCTGCAGCATGTTAGTGCTGAGCTCTACCTTAGCCAGGAGACTCAAGTATAAATGTGTTCAGAGCTCCTGATTCCCCTCCAACATTCTGTACCATGCTTTGGCTGATTTTCATTTAGATTACATTGTTGCTTTTTTATGAAAAAACATATATATATGTGTGTGTGTGTGTGTGTGTGTGTGTGTTCTTGATAAATTTGTTTTATAAATGCAAATAGTTCTAAAATCATAGTTGGTTAAGAATATAGATAGCATTTTTTACATCCTTTTTTTTTAGTGTTAAGTGTTGGTTATTTATTAGAGGAATAGCTGGCAAAGATCTCTCATTCTGTTGGTTCTCTCTTTTTACTTTTTTTGTGGTACTAGAGATGGAACCCAGGGGCATTCTACTTCCAAGTTATACTCCAAGCCTATTTTTTATTCTTATTTTATTTTATTGTTTATTGATTTAAGTGTGACCTATTAAGGACTTTTGGCTAAGAAAGAGAAGATCCTGTAGGGTGAAGATAAAGATAGTGAAGTTTCTAGATTTTATTTATTTATTTATTTATTTATGGTCCTGGGGATGGAACCCAGGGGCTTTCTACCCTCCAGGCTACAATCCCAGACCTGTTTTATATTTTATTTGGAAACAGGGGACATTGCTGAGAGCCTCACTAAGTAGCTGAGGCTGACTTTGAACCTGAAATCCTCCTGTCTCAGCCTCCCAAGTACTGGGATTACAAGAGTACACCACCATGCCTGGCTTCTTTTTTCATTTTTAAACCAGAGTCTCACTAAGTTGTAGAGGGCCTTACAAGCTTGTGCCAGCACCATACCTGGCTCTCTTTACACTCTTGATGGTTTCCTTTGATGAACAGAAACTTTTTAGTTTAATGCCATCTCGTTTATTAATTTTTATTTTAATTCCCTGAGCTTTGGGGGTCTTATTGAGAAGTTTCTACTTGTGCCTATATGTTGGAGTGTTAGACCTATGCCCTCCATAGGTCAATTTCCAGTTCTTTGATCCATCTTGAATTGACTGTTATACCAGGTGAGAGATAGAAATTTAATTCCCTTGTTTCTACAAATAGATAACCAGTTTTCCCAACACCATTTGTTGAAAAATCTGTCTTTTCTCCAAAATGTGTTTTTGGCACCTTTGATGAAAATCAGTTGGCTATAAGTGTGTAGATTTGTTCTGTATCTTCTATTATGCTCCATTGGCTTATTGTCTTTATGCCAATATCATGCTGACTTTACCACTATGAATCTGTAGTATAGTCTGAAGTCAGAAATTCTAATGCCTCCTACATGGTTCTTTTTTGTGGAGCCCAGAGGCATTTGATCTCCGAGCTATACCCCCTGCCCAATTTTTTATTCTTTATTTTGAAACAGGGTCTCACTGAGTTGCAGAGGGCTTCACTAAGTAGCTGAGGCTGTCCGTGAACCACGATCCTCCAGTCTCAGCCTCCAAAATGCTAGAAATACAAGTGTGTGCCACCACGCCCGGCATCCTACATGGTTCTTATTATAGAGAATTGCTCTGGAAAAATGGACAACTTAACTAAAAAGACATTTCACAAAAGAGGAAATACAATCAACAAATATATTTTAGAATGTTCAACATCATTAACAATCCGGAAAATAAAAATTAAAACAACACTAAGATTCCATTTAAGCCCAACTGGAATGCCAATCATAAAGAAATCAATCAACAATAAATGCTGCTAAATATAGGAAAATAGAAATTCTTCTACACTGTTGGTGGGATTGAAAAATTAGTTCTGCTGCTAGGGCAATCAGCATGGAGATTCCACAGAAAATTAGAAATGTGTCTACCATGTGATCTAGCTATACCACTCCTGATTATCTTTTAAAATCAACTGAAATCAGAATATGATAGTTATACATACATATCTATGTTCATAGCAGCACAATTTATAACAATTAAATTATGGGACCAGGCCGGGCGTGGTGACACACGCTTGTAATCCCAGCACTTGGGAGGTGGAGACAGAAGGATCGCACTGGTTCGGAGCCAGCCTTGCTGGCTTAAGAGACCCTGTTTCCAAATAAAAAATATAAAATAGGTCTGGGAGTGTAGCCCGGAGGTAGAAGGGCTTCCAGGAACCCCAGTACCAAAAGTAAATAAATAAATAAATAAATAAATAAATAAATAATAGGACCAACCCAGGATTCCATCAAAAGATGAATGGATTATAAAATTATGGCATATACACACAATGGATGTCTACTCAGAAAAAAGAACAAAATTATGTCATTTTCTTTCTTTTCTTTCTTTCTTTCTTTCTTTCTTTCTTTTTTTTTTTTTTTTTTTTTTTTTGGTGGTACTGGGGTTCCTGGAAGCCCTTCTACCTCCGGGCTACACTCCCAGACCTATTTTCTATTTTTGAAACAGGGTCTCTTAAGCCAGCGCGGCTGGCTTCGAACCTGCGCGATCCTCCTGTTTCCGCCTCCCAAGCGCGGGGATTACAAGCGTGCGCCACCACGCCCGGCTCAAATTATGTCATTTTCAAGAATATAGATGGACCTCGAGAATATTATGTTAAGTAAGATTAGCCCCTCACAGAAAGTGAAGGGTCATATGTTTTCTCTAGTATGTGGGAGCTAGAGAGTAATTGGGCTACAAGAGGAACCTCAGACAATGGAGGAAAACCTCCAGTGGAGCCAGGGAGGTGGCCTAGGAGAGGAGGAGAATGAATGGAGAAAACCTTCCATTGACATTGTGTACGTATGCGAGAATGCCAGTGCCAATCTCAACACCGTGTATAGGCAAGGGGAGACTGGAAAGGGAGTCCAAGGAAACCCACCAAATGTTATGTGCATGTACGTCACCATGCTATGAACTGCATTATGACGTGGGACTATAATATACTAATAAAAGCATAAAAATAAAATCTAAAATGAATAAAATATAACATTATCTAATTAAGTTATCCAAAAATGTCCTTCCTTCCTTCCCATTCTCCTTCCTTGTTATTCTCCATGTTTTCTCTCTTATCTTTTCTCCTTTTTTTTTCCTTAACTATCTAGGCGGTGGTTGCTTTCTACCAATGGCCACTGTGCAATAGCTCTGTTCTCTTGTCATTGACAGGTTTTATCGCTTACATTTTTCACAGTTATTTCTATTCGTCATTTTGATATATTTGTTTTTTGGTACTCAGGATTGAACCCAAAGACATTCTACCTCCAAGATACACCCTCATTCCTATTTTATTTTTATTTTGAAACAGAGTGTCACTACTTTGATGAGAGAACCACACTGCTTGCTGAGGCTGGCCTCAAATTATGATCCTCCTGTCTCAGCCTTCCAAGTACTGGGATTACAGGTGTGTACCAACACGCCTGGCTACACTGATGTTTTGTGTAACCAATTTAAAAAGACAAGGGGACTAATACATCTAAGCCTTTGGTCTCAACTGATTATTATATTGAGGAAACACCATAGAATGCAACTTGAGAAAACAGCTTAAGAAGTGGATATTTCCCTAACTGAAAAACCTAATATTTCTGTAGAAAGCATATCATGCTTGTATGGTACAGGTTGAGTATAAGTAATCTGAATTCCCCAAATACTCCAAAATACAAAACTTTTTGAAATCTAATATGATATCACAAGTGGAAAATTCCATATCTGATTTTATGTGATGGGTTGCAGTGAAAATTCATGAACTACAAGAATTTTATGAAATTACCTTCAGTTTCTACATATACTATGTATATGAAACATAAATAAATTTCAGGTTTTGATATGGAACTCATCCCCAAGATATCTCATTGTGCACGTACATATCCTAAATCCAAAAAAGAAAATGCCAAATCTAAAGTATAGGGATATTCAACTATATTTTATAAATTATAGATACTATGAAGTTTTAAATTATTTTATTTTACTAATTTCTTTAGTATTAATTCACAAATTATTGTGCGCCAATTACCTAAAATCTAAAATGTCTGTGACCTAAAATAATTTACATTCTAATTATTCCTTCCAAAAATTAGCAGGTGGCTCTTCTCATCTCAATCATAGATGCTTCAATAATTAAATCAATAGTGTAGGAATTTGAATGAAAGCCTCCTGAATTTAACTCCAGGATCTTTTCCTGATTCCATGGAGACATAGTCTCTACAAGGAAACTTTACCACTTCTCATCCACCTTTTGTCTTAATTGGTTTTGCTACTATAACAGAGTATCACAGGCTGGTAATGTATACTAAACAAAAATTTATTGACTGATAATTCCAGAGGATAAAAAGTCCAACATCAAGGCTGTAGTATATTTGATGTCTTAAGGACCTAGCATCTACTCCGTAAATGCCGCATCCTCTGGAGAGAGGAATATTGATCTTTACATAGCAGAGAGGCAGGAGAACCAAGAGAAAGAGTCCACTCCTGTGAGTCCTCTTAGTAAAGCACTCAATACACCCATGAAGGGGGAGGCCTGAAGGCCTAGTCACTTCTTAAAGGACCTACCTGACATTTCATTACATTGGAAATTAAATTTTAGCATGAGATTTGGAGGGGCCCAACATTGAAACCATAGCACTTTCCCTGTAAACACTATAATGTGTTGATAATAGCAATGTGTCTGAAGTCAGGTGGATCTGAACTAGGATCCCACCTTTCTTCTAAGACTATATGGATATATTGGTTACCTTCTCTGATGGTTGCCGTTTGTAATATGGACTGGTCACACCCAGCTTCCCTTATGATGGAGATCCTAAAATGAGAAAAAGATGAGCTGTATGAGGTTATGGAGACACTTGTCATGGGTGTGAAATCAAAGCAGGCATGGCACTAATAAACAGTTAAATGTAATATTTTAAATGAAATTTTTTCATCTTTAAAAATTGTTTTATCCAAAACTTGTTTGGGGTGAGGGTAAGGCAAGTCAATTATGGTCATTGCTATAAGTGCAGGGTTTATTTAACTAGATTTTGCTATTATCAGGAATGAGTATGGAAGGGAAGCATGAACTTTTATTTTATTTCAGCCTTGTGAGTTTCAGAATAGACCCAGCCATGGCATCAGCCATGGACTTCTGACTTATAGAAACTTTGAAATTATGAATAGGGATTGCGTTAGATGACTATAATTATAGTATTTTTATGAAACAGTAGAATTGATATACTCATAAACTTTTGTATAAATTCCTATTTTAAATATATTATATTAAAATATCATTTATCTTAATTTCTAAGATTTTTGGTACACCCTTAAATATTTTAAGTCAAGTTCCTTTCCTTCCTCAGTCCCAATCTTATAATGCTTGACATAATATAGATATAAAACATACGTCCTTACCATTATGCTTGCTAGTTCGCAGATGTCCTCTAATTCTGATCATTGATGGGGAATCACCTCTATCTTTCCTACTTCTTTAAAATTTCTCTTTTTTACCTTCCCATCTTTGCTAATGGTTTTTATCCATTTCTCCTTGCCTTTTTCATCAGATCCACCTAATACTGAGACTAGCAAGGTAATTATCTACTAAAAGCAGTATCATAAGAATATTACCAGTATCATACCATGTAATTTGTTTTTTTTTTTAAAGGACCCTGACTTTCAAATAAATCCAAACCATTTTCTTCCTACATATTTGGGATTTTTTTTCATCATTTGGTATGGTGATTTGGACTCATCTCAATAATATTACCTCTATGATTTCACCTTTTTACAACTTTCCTTTAAAAATTATTTTGCCTAATTCACTGAAACATGTGAGTTTAAGAAACAGAGTTTGGATATGGGGGAATAATAAGGAAAAAAAAAGAGTTAATGGATTTACTTTCTGGTTTAGAGTATATCTGAATTATTATTAAAAAAAAAACTCCCATTCAGGAGTCCCTACATTGTTACTATAGGAAGAGAAAGAAAGCTAGAAGATATTCATAACTACTCATATTAATGACTGTTTCACTATGATTAAACCACAGATACTTTGTATCTATAGAAAGTGGCCGTTTTACTGTTCATGTTGATTCATAGTTGCATAACTAATCATGACAACTTTATTAATTACTTATTATCAAGGGTTTTCTCTTTTATTAGAGAACAAGTGACTTGCTTCCCTTGCACTGGTTTGTATACATCTCTCTGTGTGATAGAGATTAATGCATAAAGCTTTGTAGGAAACTGCCTCATTGATTTTGTTGCCTTTATATTTGTCTTCCTTAGATGACTTACACTAACAGAGAGGACATATATCCCATTTTACTGGGACACTCAGGGCCCTATGTGTGGTGGTTAGACATTTGGCTGAGTTCAAGCTGCTGAGTAAGAGGTTAAGAGTATTGAGAAAGGGATGCAGTGTGTATTGGTTAATCTTAAGGTCCCCAAACAGTGCTTCTTAATGGAGACACATAAAAAGTATTAGTTTTTGCCTATGGTTTGTATACTGATCAGAAAATACATTACTAACACTGATAAAATGATGTGCCTCAGAATATTATACAGGGTTGTAATGAGTTGTGTATGAGTTCCCTATCTTGACTCTATGTGCTTGAATATTCCTGTATCATATTTTCAAAGTCTTTAAACCTCACATTAAGCAATCCTCTGCCTTATTGTATCATTTAGAAATGGTTTAAAAACCCACGTTGTTTTCCCCTCATTATTAAGACTTAAGCTGATTTCCAAGATTGGTTATGCAAGTAAATTCTACTCCTAAACACAACTTGATTTAGCAGCATCAAAGCTAATGATGAATAAATGTAACCCACCTCAGCACATAGTACCTCCTTTTAGAGAAACACTCCCAAAAGTCTTTATTGAAGAAATTACCAAATCAGTACCTTGGAGTCTTCTGTGCTATGATAGTGCATTGAATACAAGGAAGCTGGTGGGGTAGTTTTAAAAAATGTCCTGACAGAGTCAAGGTGATGGCCATTTTTAGCTGCCCTGCTATCCATCACCTCTTTCAGCCAAGCATACTCCATCATATGCAACAGCCTCATGAATTTATGCATCAAGCTGTGCAGCCAGTCGTGCCGAGGGCGCTGGTGACAAGTGAAATTGCTGTGCGCCTCATTTAGCTGTTTATTGCGCCTGAGTACGTGTTGCAGCTGTCATTCCACGATGGGATGATAGTGCTCGTTAATAGACAAGACAGGCAAATAATGATGGAGGCCACAGCAAGAGATGCTCATCTGCCAATGGGCTCTGAGCAATATCACAAACATCCACCAAGTTTTCCATCAAAAGCAGCCCTGCAAGAAAATAAAGAGGGCAGGGCTGTTCTTCATGGGACTAACAATGGAAATTAAACTTTTGAAACAAGTGTAGCCCAGTAGATCCTGTAACTTAAAAGCTTCCATCCAGGCTTCCATACGATGCCTCCTTTTTAAAAGAATCACAGCAAAATGACCATGCATAACATCTGAGTTTGCTTCTAATGCCCAACTTGACTGTATTCCAACCACATACCAAGAATTAAATTTAACCCAGCTGAACCATTGGCCTTATTGTGCTGTCAACCACAGCACCATAAATTTACAAATGTTATTTTTTCAACTGTTTGAAGACTTGTTTCATACATTCAAGTTTTGGATTGCTATCTTTCAATTCTTTTCAGTAATTCAGTGGAAAGTAACTTGGAATAGAAATATTCTATCTTTAGATTTGAATGGAATTTTCTTTGAATAAAATTGAATTATACTCGAGCATTCATATCTTGGCACATAGCAAAGAGCCTCTTAATGAAATCTTTGCAGATGAAAGTGTGTTAAACAACTGACTTTCATTTCCTTCTTTCCCCGAATGTGTGATGCTTAATCTTATGGATATTTTACAGTTGCTGATTAGCAAGCACCTACGGTATAGGTTTAAACATGAATCTTCATGATATTACCAACAGGTTCTTTTTTATATGAATATTGAACTTAAAGAGTTAATGAACAAATTCTGACAGTCTTTTACAGATTTCTATAAGCAAAAATAATAATACATAAGAGAACTTATTTTAATGCTTGATAACTATATATATATAGTATGTATATATATATATACATATATGTGTATAATTTTATTTTTGGTAGTACTGGGGTTTCTGGAAACCCTTCTACCTCTGGACTACACTCCCAGACCTATTTTTATAATTTTTTTTAATTTGAAAACAGGGTCTCTTAGGCCAGCACGGCTGGCTTTGAACTTGTGCGATCCTCCTGTCTCCACTTCCCAAGTGCAGGGATTACAAGCATACACCACCACGCCCAGCTGATAACTATATTATTTTGAACCCCAAATATTGAAATAAATACCGAAAGCCCAAATTGGATCTCAGGATGAAAGCAATTATATTTTATAGATTAACAGAAGATCTAGGAAATCCCATAAGCATAAAAACCTGGAAATCAAATGTAGGAATAATTCATTAGGCATATACACACTTTGTTAAATGGATTTCTTTTATATAATAACATATGGCTATAGTCCTTTTAATGATATCCATCCTACTATGAGATGCCAAAGTTTAACAAAGACACTATTATTAATAAGGGCATGAAGAATCATAGAAAGTACTAACTATGTTTACATAGGAAGAAAACCCCATTGGATTCACAGAGCTATCATGATGAAAGAAGCCTCCCAAGCTTCTTATTTAAAGGATGTGTAGGCTTCTTATTTAAAGGATGAAGAAACTAAGTCTCAGAGAGAGGTCAAGTAACCCGTGAGGTCTGCAGTGAGTCATGGCAGCATCTGCAGTGAAGCCAGGTCTCTAGGGCCTGAATGTCCTCCAGTCCTGCCTGACCTGCGGCATGGCTCATATCCTTGCTAGGACCTGACCTTGTGGGCTTTCTTTTTACTTTTTATTAGCAAATGTTTTATATTTGCTTATACATTGCTTTATATCATAATTTTGATTTGCTTTTCACATATGCATATTTATTTACATATTTATATTTAGCTCCTTTTTAAGAGGGAGGGAAGTGGAATACACAACATCTAACAATGCCTTGGGTAAAAATAATGAGGGTTGTGTAATGAAAGTAAAAGAGAGGGCTATAAGAAAAATAAAGCTCAGGATAATTGCTAGATTTGAATATAAAATTTATCACTGATTTTAAAGGGTTGATTCATTCTTAAATGTGATTGTTGTCTTTGGGCCAACAATTACTTCAGTGAGAATAGATTTTCAGTTTTTATGATGGGAATAAAAAAGAAAATATAAGTTAACTACAAGAAATAGCTTCATGATGCATGTTCCAAATATATACATATTCTATAAAGTGAGGCAAATCTCTATTAATTATTTAAAAGTCACTCTCTTCTTTAAAACATTTATGTCTGTGAATCTTCTGTTACTCAAAATGTATAAAAAAAATCATTAGAAACAACTTTCCACTGGTGGAGTTGACCCAGAAATATATATTTGCCATAGAAGTCTGATAAACAGTGTGCGGGGCAATGTGTATTCTACAACAATTAATTTGGATGCATAGTAGACATCATTATACAGAAAGTACAGAATCACATTTGGATTATAAACTAAAGTAGTGATTTAGCTCAGAGTCTTAATGTAAAATCCTAAGAACTAACATGCAATAACTTCATGTACTTTACTTCCTTTTCCCTGTTTTGTGCTTACTATGGAATAACACAGCGGGAGCTACACTATCCTGCTTCTTTGCTTTTTCAAAAACAATGGCAAAAACAAAAAAAAAGCATTTATTTTGGCATTTATAGAACTAATGGTCAGCAAATTTGAATACGTTGACTGCTTTTTTTCTTAATAAAATGGAAAAGAGATGTGTGTTACACATACACACTCACAAAGTTTTATTAATGTTTCATAAAATGGTTGCTACAATCAAAGGAACTGCTCCGAAAATTAAATTACTGGGCTGACTCTGAAAATCAGCATAATATGCTCTGTTTAATTCAGTCATGCTAAGATGTTAGATTCTCCTTCATTCTCTCAGCTTTCGCTCTCCTTCACCTGGGGGCATCTGCTGATGAGTCTCTTCTAGAGGTTGTTTAATGACTATTTTACAGGAACTGTCAGCTTTCTAAAGCCCAGTGGCATTGGGCGTCACTGTATTACCAGCCTTTTTACACAATTTGCCCGACTGTAAATCGGAGGTTTAAAAGTACTAGAAAAGCTCCTATTTGATTTAAAGACTGGCTGATGGGGGTCGATTAATCTTTCTATGCTCAGATGTTTTACTCATAAAGGTCATCTATTGTTTGTTTATACTTACTTTCCTGGTTTTAGAAACATAAGAAATAAGAGGAACATTTTGAGAAGAGCAGGGAGTAGCCTTAAGAAAATCTCTGTCATATGCACTCTGGGATTTGGACTCAAATCCTAATTATACAGTAAGTGAAATAAATGCAGCCTTTACATTAACCTAATGTAAAGCTGTAAACTATGATACCTACTTAATTTTTTTAGAAAAATTGGAGATTTTTCTTCCTGTTTTCTCTCTTTCCTTTTTTTTTTTTGAGAACATGTTTATTTATTTCCATTAAAAGAAAGCAGGGAAATTTATTTATATATATAAAGAAAATTTTTTTCCTTCTACCATTTCTTTTTTAAAATAAAAAATGTTTTATATATGCATATATATATACATACATATATATATATGCATATATATATATATATCACTATCTCAGGACATTGTCTTTACTAGAGGTTAAAGGTTCTATTTAATAAAAAAAAATACCAAACAAATTTTTAAAATTACATTAGGTCAGTGTAATTTTAATATATGATACAAATTCTTTCTTCTTGATCTTTAACATGAGTACTCAGGATATCCATCAAATTATTTTGGTCAGTTTTAATTTTCTAGTGATTAAAGAATGAGGGATAACTCTTTTTCATCAATAAATATGTCAATGAATCAAAGCTAGTCACCCAAAGAAAATGACCTATGATTACAAGAAAGCAGCACATTGAAGATGATACTGAGGACATATTTAACAAGTTTCTAACTGTCTCTTTTTTAAAATTAAGTCTAAGTGTTCTTCAATCAACCAAAACACTAATCTTGGGTTCCTCTTAACAAATGAAAGGAATAAACATTCAGGCATCTCTTTTTTCCTGAATGTAGATTTCTTATTACAAATGTCTGCAAGACAATGAGACCCAGTAGAAAGTAGGGCAGACACAGTGAGTAGAGATGGCTGCAAATCCCCTATTTTCAACAGAAAGAATAATGTAAACACTAAAGAAAAATAGGATCCATAGCTTTTCACTGGACAGTCTATTCAGATACGTGGAGCAGAGGCATCTGGATATCAGCCTAACAAAATCCCCAGAGTAGGAATTTCTGCTATTACTAGGCAATTCAAGATGTCAAAAAAGCCACTTATGTAGACTTAAGACCATTTGCTTTCTGTTTGAATCTCAAGTCCATGTTCTATTACCAGTGGCCACAGAGCAAACCACATATATAAATAAAAGACTGGGTAAAATTCTAGTGATTTTTTTCATTTAATATATTTTGGAAGGCATTACTTAGGGCTAATGTAAAAAAAAAAGGCATAGGCAATTTTGATAGCACTGGTAAGAGCACAACAGAATTTCTCCAAAGATGAAGCTTAAACATCAGCTCCTCCTTGGGAGTTCCAGGACTTCTTTCGCTGCACATCCCCTGTCAGGGTCTTTGACTGGATTCACAGTTACATTTGTTTGTTTACTTGGTGTTCATTCTCTGGAAATTTGTCCTCACAAAGGAAAGGACTATTTTATATTTGTCCTGACATTTCACAAATATCCGAGGACCTAGAATAATGTTGGATATATATGGTAAGCACTCAATATATACTGTTTGAACTAAGTCACCAAATTGTACAGTTCATGTTTGCAGAGGCTTCACTAAAGTGTTCTAAATATTACATTCCTCCTTAGAATTCAGACTGTCACCTATTGCTAAGCTTGAAGGAGCACCAAGATTAGACATGAAGATGGAGACTCTAGTGTAGCTCAGCTCTGTCACTCTGTGACTGCCAAAGGATGCACTTAAACTCGAGACTCCTCAGGTTCTTATCAGTAAAATTCAGGATAGGGTAAATCCTGAGATCCTTGACAGCCATCCTGCTCTGATTATTAGATCTCTGCTATTCATATTTGTGGTCAGCCACTCCCTGTCAGTCTGCTTTCAGTTTTAAAGTATTACTGATAGTGAACATTTACTCATGACATTAATATTATCTCCTCTAATTCAAACCTGCAATGAATTAAGTTTCTACAAACAGCAAAATGGGGCCTTGTACCAGATTAAAAACTTTGCCAGGAAATCACATTAGCTATAAATTGCATAGATAAGTTTCAAGTCCTGGTCTCTCAATGCTGATTTCCATAGTCTTTCCATTGTGCTGCCCAGTGCTGTCTGTAGCCCATTCATTTCTGAATGTCTAATATAATCACACTGTAATATTAGAATTTGTAAAGGAAACAACAGGACCCTGTGAGAAAACATCAATTGATTAAAAGTCAAACACTGCAAGCTTTTTTGTTATCAGAAGCAATGAAGTTCCTCTGATACCAAAAAAAAAAAAAAAAGACATCCCCTGTATCTTTTCCCATACTATGGTGGCCAGTGTCATGCATTTCTGAGACAGCTGGCCAATGGACTCTGTGGCCATAAAATAGAGCTCAGCAAGCTGTTCGCACAAGGACTGAACTTGTGACCTCAGTGTCGTTTTCACCACACTCTGAGCAATTGAATGAAATAGCCAAGACAAGTCTGACAAGCACCACATGAAACGAAGCACAGCCCCAGAGATGTGTAAATATTTATCATGTGGTCCATTTATATTTCAATTAATTTCAATTGTTGATTTTGAACTTGCATTTTGTAAAGCAATGCACTAGGAACTTCAGAATAAATGCATAGTCTAGACCTCTGGAGCTGAAAGTGTATGGGAAAACAAGCATGTAGATTATCACAGGTCTTCAGGGAAGCCAAGCCAAGGTCCATGAAATACAAAGACAGACGAGTCACCTACCAGATGTGAGATATCAGAAAGAGATTTAAGTGATATCCGTGATCCTGATACCTCTTTTGTCTTCTAGTGCCTCTTTGTATTTATTGAGTCCCTTTATGATTAAAAAATTGCTCAAGTTATCACTTCTAAAGGACCTTTTAGCAAACACAGGCTCTCATGCTCCTCAGATCTCCAGTCCTTGCAATGATGCTAACTATACCTAACTCTTCCTGTGTTGTGATCTTGTTGCCTTCTACCTCCAGCCCATCCAAGTGATTCTCAGTACTCAGTGTAGTTGTGTTAGTGTGTGTGTGTGTGTGTGTGTGTGTGTGTGTGTGTTTGTGTTGCTGTTGGGGATTAAACCAGGATTGCTCTACTATACAGCTACACATTCAGCCCTTTTTTATTTTATCTTGAGACAGGGTCTTAAGAAGTAGCCCAAGATGGCCTCAAATGTGATTTTTCTGCCTCAGCCTCAGAAGAATCTCTCTCTGTCTCTGTCTCTTTCTCCCTCCCTCCCTTTCTTTCTTTTTATTTTTTGTTCTCTCTGGCAGGGATTGAACCCAGGGTGGCTCCCCTAGCACTGAGCAACACCCTCAGCACCCTTTTTAAATTTTTTTTTTGAAACAGGGTCTCAATAAGTTACTACACACTAGCCTTGAACCAGTTATCCTTCTTTCTCAGCCTCCCAAGGACTGGGATTACAGCCTTTTGTGAGGATTTTACATTTTAAGTTGACTGGGCTGAGATATGCCAAAATACCAGGTGTGTTTATGAGGGTGTTTTTGGAAGAGATTCCAATTTGAATAGATGGGCTAAGTAAAGAGGGTTACTCAACATCATCCAATCAGTCGAGGGCCTGAACAGAATAAAAAGAAAACAGAGAAAATGCACTTGCTATGTGTTAGACCTAAGCGATCCATCTTCTCCTGCTTTTGGACATTGGCTCTCCTGATTCTGGGCTTTCAAATGGCCAGTACTTATACTATCAGTCTTCCAGTTCACAGACCTTTGGATTTATTCTAAATTACATCGCTGTTTTTTTTTTTCTGGTTTTAGAGCTTATACATAGCAGATCATGGGATTGCTTGTCTTCTATAATTGAGTGAGCAAGTTTTCAGAGTAAGTTTGTCTATCGATCCATCCATCTATTTAGCTATCTCCTATTGGTCTGTTTTTCTGGAGAATCCTAATATACCCAGTTGCTTCTTTCTTTCAAGTTTCCATTATATCAGTTCATCAGTCCTCTGAATTCTGTCCAAGTGTTGCCTCCCTTTATTTTCCATCTTTACCTCCTAGCTCCATCAGTCTCACTTCTTTTGCTGTGTATTGATGGTCCACCTGCAGTTACTACTTGGGTTCCCTGCATGCTTTACATGATTCTCCCCAGCTTCCAAAGGAACCCAAAGATTTGAAGTCTTAATCTCTTGAAGTAAGTAAGAAATAACTGCTTTAAACAAACATTCCAGAAACTAGAACATTGTGAAGAGATACAATACCATTTTATTTATTTATTTATTTATTTATTTATTTATTTATTTATTTATTTTGGTGGTACTGTAGTTCCTGGAAGCCCTTCTACCCTGGGCTACACTCCTAGACCTATTTTATTTTTGGAAACAGGGTCTCTTAAACCAGAGAGGCTGGCTTCAAGCCTGCGCGACCCTCCTGTCTCTGCCTCCCAAGCATGGGGATTATAAGCATGTGCCACCATGCCCGGCTACAATATCATTCATTTTAAATAGAGTAACTTATCATTCAACTCAAGGTCAAGTTAACTGGTAAATAGAGACCTAGAGATGGACTTTAACCTTCATCTAGTGGGCAAGAAACTGAGGGAACAGAATCTCAGGAAATGATTTCCTCTTCCTCATGAATTTTTAACCTTTCCCTTTCTCCTGAATTTTCCTGAAGTTTTCCAATTCTGAAGTTCTTCAAGACTCAAGGTCAGCCCAATGGTAGCAGAGAATATGATGGGGTATTTTTTTCCTGCTATTGTTGTCTATCAATCCAATTGTTTATTTTTTAGAAATTCAGTCCATAAAATTAGTTACTTTTAAACCATCATAAACTATTTATAAGTGAATAGTAATTTAGAAAAAAAGATTGCCTATATTGTTTAGTAAATATTAATTAATACAATATCCTCTCAGTCAAAGCCACCTCTTTTTTTTAACTTTTATTGGTACATTAGAGCCTCACATCACATTGTAAACCATGCTGAGCATGGCATGCATGCACACAGCACTTGGTGGGCTTTCTCCTGACTCCCCACTCTCCCCTTCTCCATGTGGTATATTGAGGTTGACACTGGTATTCTCACATATGTGCATGATGTTAGTGGAAGTGATTCTTTCACTGATCCTTCTCTCCTTCCCCTAGACCATCTCTCTGGCTCCACTTCTTAAATTAGCATCCCCAGCAAGTTACAAGGAATTTTTTAAAATTAACTTCTAGTTTTTATTACCACGTTCCAAATTCTTTAACTAAGAGTAATCTCAGTCTTTTTTTTTTAAATAGGTCACCTTCAGTATTCTGACTTAATATATGTTATATTTAGGATTCAATTTAGGCAGGTTCTGACCCCACATATGCTTAAATGTTTCTTTTCTAAGGTTCCTATGAAATAATGCTGACTAAAAAAAATCTATAATGGTTAAAAAAGAATGAAATTTCCATAATTTCAGTAATTGCATATCAAAGCATAATTGAACACAAATTTATTATTTGTTCTGTATTGCTTTGACAATAGAACTTGGGGGCCTACTGAAGTTCCTCTTCGTCATTTCCCCCACGTTTCAATGAGTTTGACAAATTGTCTCTTCAGATTTACAATGATGATGGGAATAGAAAATTTGGACAACAAAAAAGATCTCTTCTTGGGCTTACTGCCGGATTTTGAAAAACACTATAATAAGTAGTTTTTGCCAAGTAAGTGAAATCTGAATGCTGGCTAAAACATTTGAAAAAAAAAAAAGAGAGAAACTCATGCTGACTAATAGACACTAATGTGTGAATAATAATTAGTGCAATTAAGTGACTGGTGCTGTGCAGGTGAAATTTTCAGAATACAAAACATTAATGTAGGGTTTTATATAGACACAAACAGAGCTTTAAAATGGGCTAATACAAGCTGTGATGTATGGAACTGTTTAAGGGTCAATACACCAAATGTAGAATTCTCATTTCAGGTATGTTAGTCTTAGCTATAGAAATTCTATGAATGTAAATCAGTGCTGCAAACTTATAAAATCCTCAAAGATATGTATGTGTGTTTTAGCAATTCTTGTATAAGAAAACAAGTTTTAAAGTCTGATAAAGAATTTACTAACACTAAACTAATATATATAGAATGATTGTACGCCTCCCAACCATATATTCGGGTAGCTATTTATCCCTCTTTCTTAACCACATCCTCCTTCCTTCCACTCCAAATCTGCCTATATGTGTGTTTTTTCTGCCTCTCTCTCCTCTTTCTATTCTCCCCTCTCCCATGCACCCATAATTTATTTATACAAGATAAGTTTTCCTGGAAAATAATACAGAATTATAGCTGAGAACCACCATGAGCTTAATTCACCTAACATGGAGAATAAATTATTATTCTGTCTTAGAAATACTGCTGTGTCAAGGTCAGGGTTGAGGTCATTTACAAGGCAATGTAAAAGACAGCATATAATTTACTAGCCAGAATCATTCATGGCTGATGGAGGGTGAGAATCTTTTCCCCTGAAATCTATACTCATTTAGCTTTCATAAACAAATGCTTGTAAAATTATAAAAATACTGAGTTCTGAGCTTAATTAAGAAGTATCAAATTACACACTTCTTTTGTTCACCTTCAGAAAATATATTTAGTAGCTGATGATTAGCAACTTGCATGTTTATCCAACAGGAATGAGGGACTCTAAATCAACATGTTCTAATGTGCTGTCCTTTGCAAATGAAAATAACACTATTGATTCACAATCAGTGGCTATGCATTTATTTCTTCTTTCTTTGGAGGGTTAAATATTGATGATGAGTGGACTATCATCCCTGGTTTATCATTTTAAGTAATTTGTGACTAAAAAAAAAAAAAACAGCTTTAATCTAATAAATGGCAGCCCAAAACAAAACAAGTAGCCCTTTATTGAGAAGCAGAATAAATATGGTTTTGTTGTTGTTGTTCCTCATACAAAGTGTCCTGCAGAGTTTTAAAATAGTTTGACTTGGCCGGGCGAGGTGGTGCACGCTTGTAATCCCCGCGCTTGGGAGGCAGAGACAGGAGGATCGCACAGGTTCGAAGCCAGCCGTGCATGATGGCTTAGGAGACCCTGTTTCCAAATTTATAAAAAAAATGTAAAAATAGGTCTGGGAGTGTAGCCCGGAGATAGAAGGGCTTCCAGGAACCCCAGTACCACCAAAAAAATAAAAATAAATAGCTTGACTACCCATAGTTTTAGAGTTTTAAAACACTTCTAGTTATGATCCCATTCATTCACCACCACACTTGCAATCTATTCTCCCTGCATGCTTTGTATAGCTGGAAGCATGATCTGAAATGAAGAGGGTGAAGAAAAGGAAAGGCAGACCATCAGAAAAGGATCTAGAAAATATTCAGATCAAACACCTTCTAGGTGGAATTGATCTGGGTCTGCCTGCTTAAGGTAAAATAATAGTCTAAAATCTATATAAGCAATTTGATATTTAGGCCCATCCCCATCATTTAAGTCCAATTTCAAAACATCATCAAGAATCCCCTTCTCAGGAGTACAGAACTTCCTTCTCCACTGCCCACTCTCTATTTCCATTTCTTCCTTTTCTCAGACATTTTTTCAACAAACACTGCTCTCTGCAAAGATAACAGGCCAATTAAGTGATGACCCCAAAATCATCAGTGGGGAATTTAGATAAATAAATAGAAATGATCAATTATAAATAACCATGTATTTATGAAAAGAGCTACAATATAGACAGAAAGGACACTGCAGGCACGCTGCATGATGGGGGCGAGAGGAAAGTGAAGGCATGGAAACCATTCTAGGGAATCATCTGTGTCTGTTTCCTTCTAACTTTCAAAGCTCCCCTCTTTTCTGACTTTTCTGCCTGTACTCATATAGTATTTCCAACATGGAAAAAGAGAAAATCAAATCAAGCTAGTTTTTCTCTTTGATAAATACTCCAACTCCTGTTCCCTCAATCAGCCAGATTCCTGCTCTGTAGGGATTAAACCCACAGCCACCTGGGTTTCAATCCCACCACATCATGGGAGCTTTTCTTTCTTTCTTTCTTTCTTTCTTTCTTTCTTTCTTTCTTTCTTTTTTTTTTTTTTTTTGCGGGTCTGGGGATGGAACTCAGGGGCATTCGACCTCTAAGCTACACCCCCTGTCCTATTTTTTATTCTTTATTTTGAAACAGGGTCTCATTAAGTTGCTAAGGGCCTCACTGAGTAGCTGAGGCTGTCCGCGAACCACCATCCTCTGGTCTCAGCCTCCCTAATGCTGGGATTACACGCGTGCACCACCATGCCCCACACACACCCCCGCCCCTGGAGAACTTTTCTTGCTTTGTCACTTTGACCCCAATTTTCTTTTATAAACTCTCGATTCCCAAGGATTCCACAGTGTACTTCATTCTGTATTCTCATCTTTCTTATAATTCTAACACCTTTCATCTTCTCACATTTGAAAAAATAGGTGTTTTGAGTTCCCTGACTTTCTGTTGTTATCTCTATATTGTCTCATACTCTCTATATTGTCCATAGGGGAGTGTGTGTGTGTGTGTGTGTGTGTGTGTGTGTGTATGTGTGTGTGTACTGGGGGATCATCCATTCTCTTGGGTTTAGTTTCCAATTATTTACTTATAGTTTTCTAATATAAGTCTTTAGCTTCTTGGTTTTCCTCTAAGTTTCAAATTGAATATATAAATATTATGAATATTTACTACTTGGCTGGCTGGACTAGAGACACTTCCACATTTCCAGTAGAGTCCTAAACCTCTGTAATCATACACCACCCTCAACCTACACCAAATTCAAAACTTACTGCCTCTTTTATTGCTTCTAACTCACAGCTTAGTAGTCATTCCAAAACACATGCATTTCCTTCCTTCCTTCCTTCCTTCCTTCCTTCCTTCCTTCCTTCCTTCCTTCCCTCTCTCCCTCCTTCCCTCCCTCCTTCCCTCTTTTCCTCCCTCCCTAATGGACCATCAATAAGTTCTTCTATGTTTATCTCCTTATAATTTCTTAACTTTCTTCCTTCTTGCCTCAATTAGTGCCTTTTTATTTCCTGAGATTTCTCAACATAATGGGTATCGTTCAAAGGCAAGTTTAACATAAATCTAAAGAATTGTAAGCCTCGAGCCCCTCACTTGCCTGACCCCTCTTCCTCTAAGGCTTTGGAAAGGGTTTAACAATGTGCTTGAACCATCATAGATGTACAGTTTTCTACACTGGATATTTTAAAGTCAATTTTGCTATTTCTTTGTACTGACTCCCTCTCCATCACATTTTTATTTAGATGGGGTGAAATGCATTTTTAAGCTCTCGCTAAGAGAGGAGTGAGTTGGAAATCTATGATTCTCTGTTCATGATATATTTGTGTGGTTAGCAATCATTCCTATGAGGAAATGAAGTATTGCTAGCCATCTACAACCAGGACCAACTTCCAAGAATAATTTTCAGCCTCACTGTGCCATCTTAAACAGAGTGGCTAAACAAAGTAGTTGATGCAGAATTCAGATCATAAAGTGACCTTGTCCTGTGACTTCTGAAGCAGAATAGATATTTGGGAATCTGGGTTGAGAATATATGGGCACAGAATTTGTTCTGAGGAAAAATTATTCCAGTATTCAAGCATGTAAAATACAGAAGACTCATCTCTCAGTGATCTCGTCAAAATAGAGTTGTCTCATTTCAGAAATGTGCTTGAGAATATTGAGACTACAGCAAATGTAATTACAAATCTATCATATTTTCTCTACATTATTTTTGTGAAACAACCTGAAATGGAATTTATCAAGGGTTTGTATTATTAAGCCACAATCTTGTAGTAGTGCTAAGTGTAGAACCTCATGTCTAGGGCACTCCAGCATCCAGGATAGTCTGTCTTACCCATCTTGTCAGTTCCAATGGCAGTGGCATGCAAAACTGCTACCAGTGAAGAAACAGCCTGAGGAAATAAGTGTTCTGGTGATAAACCCCTGCACACTCAACTAATGTCAAGCATAAGTAATACAAGAGTGATCTGACTGTACACTTAAGTTACTCAATGCATTTGAGTTGCGCTTGTCTATACTTTTAAGTTAGTATTCTTTTTCCAAGACATATTCAACCTTGCTAGAATTAAGTATCCCTATTTTTAAAGATATATATATATAGAGAGAGAGGGGGGGGCACATCCAAGGCCAGTAAGGTTGGAGTAAAAATGGTCAGAAATTCAAATCCAGTTATTTTAACACTAAAATTCTAATTGTGTTTGCTACAATAATACCACATATAATTTAGTCACACAATTAAAAAGTAAACTTCTTTATCTCAAACCAAAGATCAGTACAATGTGTTGACCAAATGATACTGTAATATAAAATAATTTAATGTATTTTCTAAAAGAATTCTCACTTAAAATGTTTTGTGTAAAATGAAATTAGTTGAAGATATTATTAGTACATTCCGATATATGCCATATGTTTTCTTAATACTTTGCTAATGCAAATTTCAATAATTATAATGCTTAAATCTTAGCAAATTTTATTAAATTCATTAATGGGAATTATATTTTTTACATTTATTTGTAAATCTTCAAAATTATCAATGTGTAAAGGCAACTTGTTCTTTCCACTTTACCTTTAAAATTTGATATTAGCCCTTCTGGGAGTAACTAAAGGGGCTGAAGTAATAAATGAGAAAAATGAGTCCTTGGAATAATAATTAAAATGGCACTCAACAGAAAGATCATGACAAAACATGGCATGACAGGGAGTGGAGATTAAAAGCTAAAATTAATCAAAATATGAAAAAAGCACCAATAATTAAAGCTCCTCACAAAAATAAGAGATAGCGACTCTTTTAATGGTGAAAGACACCTTAAAGGTGTAAATGTGGTACATTATAATTCACACCATAATACAGTCTCCTACTTGGCGGCAGCCAGTTCACAAATATGTACGAAACACGAAAAGCATTTCATAGACCTTGAACGCTAAATACAAGGAAACTAGTAAGTACATTTAATGACTATTTTATCTTCAACATGATATAAATTGGAACTTAAATTTTTATTTTTATATATTAAATATAATATAATTTTAATTTCTTATATATAAAAATAGATATAAGTATATATATATAATTTTTTGTGGTGCTGGGATTGTACACAGGGCTTTCTACCTTCTAGCTGCACTCTCAGCCTTATTGCCGTTGTTTTTTTTAATTATTATTATTTGGAAACAAGGCTTTCTAAGTTGCTGGGAGCCTTCTTAAGTTGCTGAGACTGACTTTGGATCTGTGATCCTCCTGTCTCAGCCTCCCAAGTACTGGGATACAAAATTATTTTTCAGAAGAAAATTAAGAGATGTCTTTAGCACTGAATACCTAAACCTCCCAAACAGTAGTGTTGGAAAGTGGTTTTGTAGGTTGACTTTTACAGCATTTTTAATACTTAGAATTATGTTACTTGCAGTTTTAATAAAAGCAGAATTTGAAAATATGAAATTCATAATTTGGCTTAACATAGAGTGAAGAGTGACTGCAAATGGGAAAAAAATGGGCATCACTTTGAGTTGGAGGAAAGCAGTGATGAAAATGCCTCATAGCTAAAAGAGCAGGCAGAAGAGAGACTTATAAAATTGAATAAATAATAGAAATACATTTTTAAATGTGTGCTTTTAAAAATAAACCAACATGGGGCATGCTAGGGCCCAAATTGCAAGGCCCTGGGCCCCAGGCAGGAGTCTTATGGGGCACACTGGATGCCCGGAAGAACCAGAGCCGGGGTCGCGTGGGGCACGCCAGACCCCCAGAAAAACCGGGGCCCCGGGCCGCAGTGCTGCCGAGTGCCTGGTCCCACAACCTCCTCAAACCGCACATACTGTCTTCTCTTATTTAAAAAAAAAAAAAGTAAAAGAAAAAGAAAAGAAAAATATCGGAGAGGGATCAAGATGGCCGCGGCAGCTGCCAGAATACTGGAGATGCAGACAAAACTTATCCGACTGAACTGGAACTTTTGGAAAAATTCCCCGCGTAGGAGGACTGCTTCTCCACATCTTTAAGAGCCCTGGACATCACTTGTAAGGAGAGAGTTTAGCAGAGACCTAGGAGGAAGGCGGTGTTGAAAGCAGTCGCCGTGATGGCGGTGGAGACTTGTATTCAGGAGAGGCAGAAATCTGATCCTACCAACCTTATCTTCTGAAGAAATTACCCCAAACGTTGAATGCTACCGTCGCACATGCTTAGGAACACTGGACAACATGCAGAGTGGAAAAAGAGCTTGGTGGAGGCAGTGGCAATGGCAGTGGCCAGTACTCAGGGAAGGCAGAGATCTGATGCATTACATCTGGAACTTTTGAAGAAATAGCCCCAGAGGCAGAATACTACCACCATGCACCCTCGGGAATGTGGGACCACCTTCTAGGTGAAGAGGGTGCTCGGATTGGAGCCTGCCGAGGTGTGAGGCCGGTGATGGGAACAGAAAAGCTGGGATTGGAGCCTGCTGTGAGGCAAGGCCGGTGCTGGGGCCTCCAAGGCCGGGACTGGAGCCTGCCGTGGGGTTGGGCTGGTGCTGGGGCCAGCAAGGCCAGAATCAGAGTCTGCCATGAGGCAAGGCCAGTGCTGGGACCTCCGAGGCCAGGATCCGAGCCTGCTGACGGGTTAGTTCGGTGCTGGGGCCAGCAAGGCCAGGATAGGAGCCTGCCATGAGGCAAGGCCACTCCTGAGGTCTCTGAGGCTAGGATCAGAGCCTACCGAGGGGTTAGGCTGGTGCCGGGGCCAGCAAGGCCGGGATCAGAGCCTGCATGAGGCAAGGCCGGAGCTGGGGCCTCTGAGGCCAGGATAGGAGCCTGCCGAGGGGATAGGCTGGTGCCAGGGTCAGCGAGGCTGGTATTGGAGCCTGCCTTGAGGCAAGGCCAGTGCTGGGGCCTCCAAGACTGGGATCGGAGCCAGCCGAGGAGTCAGGCTGGTGTGGGGGCCAGCGAGGCCAGAATCGGGGCCTCCCATGAGGCAAGGCCGATGCTGGAGCCAGCAAGATTGGAATCAGAGTCCTCCGGGTGGCCAGGCCACTACTGGGACCGTGAAGAGTGGGATCAAAACTTGCAATGCCACATGCACAGAGAAATATCACAGAAAATAAAAACCAGATGCTTCCCCTAATTAGCAATAACTAGGAGGAAAGGGGTAACAGGAAGAGGTCGAGTTATAGAAAGGGCTCTATAGCAAAGCAACTAAGGTGACCAATCAGAGGGTATAGGATGGGGGAGGATGGAACCTCTTTAAAACTCAGGAGGTATGTAAACAAATGTATCAAAGATAATCAATCAAGCATGGGATCAAGGGAGGGGGAGGGAATGGGATGGGGCTGGATGAGGGCTAATTGGATGACGTGTGCTTGTATATCCTCTCAAGTCTTGTATTCCAATATGATGTATGATTACAATGCACCAATAAAAAATAAAATAAAGAAATAAATTAAATAAATAAATAAATAAAATAATAAACCAACATTATATTTTATTCTGTTATTTGATACCATCGTTGAACTTTACTGGTAAAAAAAAGACAAATAAATCAAAGGAGATATTTTAAATTTTCTCCAAATCTTGGGAGTACATTTCCAAATTATCAGGTCATTCTAAAGACTATAATGAGTCTAGAGTCAGTACACTATATGGCATAGCATAGGAAGTATGACTTGTTCAAAATACATAGAGTATTCACTTGGGAAAAATAAAGCTTAAATAAAAGGCTTTAACTTTTTTAATGGAGCCACATTTGATAGCAGGGGGATAAATGTCCAGATGAAATTAGCAATAGCTTACATTATGGTAATTATTAATATATATTTTCATCAACTGTAATCTCAAATATGTCTGCCTTCTATATTCTAGGACTAAGATTCCCTCTCTTGAACATCATAATCTTATACTCAAAACTCTCGGTCACGTGAGTGTAGGGTTCTGCAACCCTCCCCACTGAAGGCCAAAGCGAGCGTGCATGTCTCTAGGTAGGTATGAAAGTTACAGAAAAATAATTATTCTATGCAGAAATTGATTTTTTCAGGATCTAAAAGGAAAAGTACTAAAGATACTTCACAGAGAAACCTATGCATACACATAATAGAAATGAACAAGTGATAGAAAGTAGAAAAACTTTGTCTTTCTTCACTTGGAAGTTATAAAACAAAACAGAGAAAAGCAGATTCAAAAGGAAGCCAGCACCATCCTTTACAGTATTATGCATGTTGTTATTGTTGTCTTACTAATAACTATTCAAAGGTGATAGGAAACAAAACTTTAATTGCCACGCATGCTATATAGAATGAAAATCAGGAATAGAAAATGGCAGGAGGCAAAAGAAAGAGGAAGGTTACTATACTAAAAAAGGGATGCTAAGCCTCCCACATATAATTCTCAGAGTATCACAGCATTTAGTTTTAATTAAGAGCAGGGGCCTATAGATCTCAAAAAGATGGATTAAAATGAGTAAAATCTAGATTTTTGGCTACAGTTGTCACAGATAGATGGTCTGAAAATAATTTAAATTTCATCAAACGTACCGTTTCTTTCAAAACTCTCACCTACACATTATAAGTGAAGAATTTTTCATGCACAGGTTAAACAACAAACTATCTTATCTCTTGAAGGTCCCCTTGTATATATCAAGAAGATTTTCCTAATAAGAAAATATTACCAGTTATTCCCACATCATGGCATTATTTCTAGATTTGGTGCTAATGACAATCTCCAGTCTCCCTTGCATGCAATATCACTACATGTACTTAAAATTATTACCATCTTTTTTCTCATACACAAAGTAAAGAAACCTAGTCACTTTGTACTGTCCTTTAATGCTTTCTAGTATTTCCATTTTCTCCATTTTTCTCCTCTGTATCCTTGTCAAAGGATTAAAATACAGAGTTCACAAGTAGGCAAAATGTTAGATTTTGAAAGTTTAGACAATGTTGAAAATATTTTCTAGGCCGGTAATCAATTACCTATGGCAATTGCTGAGTTCTCACATCTGATAAGCCATAGTGGTCCTGTGAGTGATGTCCAAATTTATATGTGTGAAGTCATTGTGAGATTTCTTATATTTGGGGATTTTATGGCATTCTCTATCTACTAAAATCTTCAATTATAACTCTGTTCTCTGTGATGATCGTGATGTTGGTAACCAATGTACGGCCTAAGATTTATAATAAAACTGAATAAACCCAAGTTTTCGCAACTCTGAGGACGTCTGATTTAGTAATAGATTCTGGCCATTATTTAAGTTTTAAAAACTTATATTTCCCAGAATTAGGAGTAATATTCGCCAAGCAAATATTTTCTAAAATGTAGATGGTTCTATCTAGGCCCATCAAATAATAAAGATAGGGGCTTACCATTTACTGTTTAACATTTGCTTTATTACTTTATATGTGACAGTATCTGTGTTAGCAAAAATATTATGAAATGATACAAAATAATTTCTCAGTGCATGACTGCCATACTATGAAATATTTACAAACTCATCTAAATGAGCTCTAAACTTAATTTTACAATTTTACAAAAAGATACATAAAATCATAGAGAAGTTCAAGTCTTAATTTTGGTGAATTCTTTTCACTATTTGTTGCTAGATTTGCAAGCACCTGAGTCCCCAAAATACCATGAAAGCAGGTTGAGCAAAATGCCTTTTAAAGGAAAAGGGGAAAAAGGGGCTCTGTATAAGGGGTGTAGTGGGGAAGTAGCTGATGGGGAAGAAATAGCTGACTATTCACTGGTGCGATGAAGTGCCTGCCTCAAAATGCAAAGCAAAATTGCATATAGCTGTCTGATACTGACTTACCACCTCATACGCTCTTGAGTTTTCACAGTTTTTCTCATGAGTTGTGACAAGATGACAACAAAACTACTGCCTTAATTACATGAAGATTGGAAGGTGTGTAACAGCCCCTCAAGATGACTGAAGAAATTTCACACGCAATACAAATCCCAAGACTAGCATTTAAACATATCTAGATATAAATTTTAAAGCTACACAGAGACTACAATCTTGCTATCCATCTCCAGTCTTTCAATCTTTGATATATACTACTGTTTATGTTTTGAATCAGAAACTTATCTTTTTTCTTTCTGGCAAAAATATATTTTTTCAAAGTTTGTTATAATTTTTGTTGGAAGCCTGTGTTTCCCCATAAAATTTTTGAGCAAAATAATCATAGATGATATAAAGAGATGCTATTTAATAATGTATTATTTCCTTAAGTGGCATTATTTGTGTTGTTAGGCCAGAGTTCACATATGAGTAAGGTTCTTCTAGAATCTTTTTATAGGACCCCACTTCTTCTTCTCCTTCTTTTCGTTCATTCATTCAATCATTCATTGGTGCTGAATATTGAACCCAGAGGCATTTTACTTCCAAGCTATACTCCCAGCCTTAATTTAATTTAATTATATTTTATTTTATTTTTGTTGTGAAATAGGTTCATTCTAGGTTGCTTCGTGTCTCAGTAGATTGCTGAGGCTGTCATTGAACTGCAACCTCTTGTATTAGCCTCCCAAGCACTGCTATTACAGGTGTGCACCACTATACCTGTTTCAGTATTTTAGTGTGTTGTATCTGATAATAATTTTGCTGTTTAAGTGAGAGAGTGAGGGAAGAAACCAATGTACAACATTGTCTACATGTAGAGATGTTTCTTTGACTTCCAGAATCTGTTGGACTTGTCCACTCCTGGATGTTTTGTTTAAAAAGATCAACTGGCTCTGACCACTGCACAATAAGTTGTCCGACAGCCTCCGGTTTCCCATCTGTGCCAGGTGGTTGAAAGCTAAGCAGCTGAGAAACCTCGGAGTGTTTCTATTATCTGTTGTGTTTGCTGCCTTTTCTTCTCCTCAGTTCACTGTGCAGCAGCAGCTTAGGAATCTGCCTGCTGTCACTCATCCTCCACAGACCCTCAGCCTGGGAGGTGGTGCTGTGATGAGCAGCAGCACTTCTGTGCTGGTAGACTGGCTGAGCTCCAGCCTTCGTTTGAATAAGCCTGTCTTGCCAGTTTGTGTAAAGCATCGCTCATGTCTGGACCAGTGAATGGAGGAGACCAATTCCAATGAAGATAGCCATCAAAGGGAAGGTTTAAGAAGGATGGTGGGATACTGCATGAAGACCATGCCTATCCTCTGACCACTGCACTATCCATTGCTACTGGAGTTGGGGATCATCTGCATATTCCAGGGGTCTGGACAGATATCTCCATTCATGAAACAACACTGAACTCATAAACACACATCTCAGAGAAAGCAGATAATTGGTGCATCCTGGGTATTCAAAAGGCAATGGATTTCAGCTCTAACCCTTCCTTATGTTAAAAGTAAACTGAGGCACAATAACATTTTAAGGAGGAGTTTATTTATGAATCAGGTAATATCAAGCCAACGGCCATTTGGGATCTGCTCAGGAAACAAAAAGGAGAGAGGTTTGGGGGGTTCAATATAGAAGTAAAACAAAATGATATTTGATTGCTTTCAACTATATAACTGACTTATCTGGTCCATCCTGCTGGAAATCCCCTAGTTATCTAAGTTAATTGAGCTTAAGTTTTATTTATTGAAATATAGGTATTTCTAAGAAGTAGCCCAAGTTAAGTTTCACTGAAGTTTGCAAATTCAAAAGTTCAACCTCACTTCTATGGTTTAATTGGCTTTGTCTGCTAAGAAGATTTTCTGGTCTCCATTTTATTTTATTTCATTTTATTTTAGTAGTTCTACCCTTTCGGTCATCTTTTTAAGTTGAACTGAGAGGTTGACCACAACTACTTAATGATATTCTCAGTCACATTTTTCTTTCTGTGATGGTTATCTGAAGATGGCAAAGCAGGATTTTAGTGGGGTTTTTCACTAATTTGAGTTTATCTAGTTTTTGTTGATCATTTCTCATGAAAATCAGCTAATGAGTCAATGGCTACTGACAAGCATTTAAAGCTCTTGAGAAAAATCAAACATACAAGGGACATTACCAATATGACCAGAAGGGTGATAATACCAAGAGTTTGAAAAGTATACCAAAGCAGAGATTCCTTAGAGCCAAGATTTAAAATTCATTGGTAAAAGTATTGTTTATTTGATGAAAAATTTACATCTGATCGTTAGAATAATTTTGGTAACAATTCCTTACTTCTTCTATATCTTTTACCTTCTATGTCTTTCACCTTCTATTTTCTATGTGTATTTCTGATAAACTGGAATCCTCACTATGGTTAGGTTGTCCCATTTTCCATTCAGATATGGGTGAATGTCATCTAAAAATACTAATAATAGGTAAAATGTACCAAGTGTTTCTTATAAGCAAGGTACCTATAGTTTTGTTTTCATAAACCACCTCTAGTTGTTACATTATACCCATTTCACACATGAAGTTAACAAAATCACACTGCTAATAATTAGCCAAGGCAAAAATTTGAACCCAACTCACTTAGGTTTCAGTGTCTATGATGTGTTTGTTGGACTCTCCAGATAACCACTACCATGGTACCACTGCCTGCACTTTTGAGGTTTTGTTGAAAGTTTTATGGTTTCTTCACCTTTTAATAGCCCAGAAAGAGCCTGTAGGTGCTTCTCCTGCAAACACTACTCACATAGGTCATAAGATCAAGCTTGTTTATTTCTCTTATGTGATTCTTCCTAGAACAAGTCTCCTTGCTTTCCAATTTCTAGAGGCCTATCACAAATGAGAGCTATTCAAAGACAGGCTGTCTTTGTTCTCTCTTCCTAGTCTCTAGAACAATATGAACATTTCAAATTTATGAATGAGTTGAATTGAGACAAAAAACCCCAGACACACAAGACAACAAGACAAAGTGATTCCAATAATACTGGTTCTCGTTTCATGAAGACTTATGATCAAGGCTGGCCTACTCATTCCCTTGGGCAAGTTGCCATACCTTCTGATTCTCTGTTACCTCATTCATAACTAGAGACATTTGTTCTCTCCTAAGATGGTTGTGAAGATCAAATGGAAAATGAGAGGAAAAAATCTAGCATACAACCTGAAATATTTATAGGCTCTCAGTAATGGTCCTTTCCCCAAAAAACTTTGTGCTACTCTCATTTATCACATTGTTAACATTTTAGTGCTCGTTTTAGAGAATCTGTAATGTCTAAAGTATAGAAAAGAAGGGAGCTGTATAAATCAAGAATTACCAGAAATAACTGACTTTGAGCAGGCTCTGCTAATTATTTGCTTTACTTTCATCACTGACTTGATTCATCCTCCTCTCCCCATTTAAGCTCCCCAAGCACCCTGTCTTTTCTCTGTAATGCCAAAAGGCCAACGCTTAATATTTTCATTCATCTCATAAACTATCCCAAATTGCTTGCGCTCGCTCTCTCTCTCTCTCTCCTAGCTTGACTCTATTCCAGGCTCTCCATCTTCACTCTTCTCTTCAACTGTAACAGACTCCTAGACTTCCTACCTCTAGCTGGGTTTTCAAAACAGAACAAAACATGCTAAGAAAAACACACTAACATTCTTTCCACAAAATGTTCTGAGTATATAGTGCCCAAATCTGTTTTCTTGAGTAGTAGTAATTCCAAAAGTTATTTTCATGTATTGGTAGACTATTCTAGGAAAAATTATTTTTTAATTTTATTTACATCATAGGAAAAAAATTACTTTGATAGAACACATAGCCCACTTTTTAATTCAAAATATATGGCTACAATATCTTTGAGTTACCTTATGCCCAAGAAAAGGGAAAGAAAGCCTCTTGCTCCTACCTCTTCCAACTGAAAATGAATTGTTTCCATCCCAGATCTAAGACTTCAGAAACCTCCATTCTAAGTCTCCAGTTTTTCAAAGACATATAGCTGAGAAGCATTATTCTTTAAATAGGCTTACATGGTCCAGCCTTAAAACCAAACAATGATTTATAACATTGATTCTCTAGAAAAGGGCATTCCAGATCCCACATGTCCATCTGACAAATGAATTTTTGTAGCACAACCCATTTGTAGGTTGGAGGCTGCCTTTATTAGGAAGTAAATCAAGAATTCTTATCCCTAAATTAGAATTGCTAGAAAGAACAGAATTATGTACTAATTGTCTACTTGATGAACAGAAAAAAATTACTTTATTTAAAGCAGAACTTATGAAGCATTTCCTTTCACTTTGTTTCAACTGTCTGCCTCATAAGAAAATTCTGGAAATCTTTTCTTCTACATGTGCTTTTTCTTTCCTTCACCAACACTCAGTAAGATTTCATTCTAAGCCCAAGATTATTTGCTTCTTAATAGACTCCTGTGCCAATAAAGCATTACTCACTTATCTGCTTTATACCCTTGAAACACAGCGACAGCTCTGTTCAGATGCCAGTATATAAAACAAGTGTGTAAGAGTCCTGGCCTCATCCCATCATGGAGAAGCAGAATGACTGGTATAACAACATAAGACAATAAATTTAATGAATAAATTTATACCTCATGAAAAATTTTACCATAATTCCTCCAAATTGTCAAACAATTTATCCTGTTTTTTGGTGACACCCTAAGTTGAAGAGCTCTTTCTTACAGATTTTGATGAGAAACAGATATATGTTTGATTTTATACTGAGATTATTAAATTACATGTTCTATTTTGTTCTTTGTTAGTTTTTCTTTCTTTTAATTTTAGGATTACCATAACAAATCAGAATTCACTGCAGAATTATTTGCCTTTTCCACCAAATGCTTCCCATGAGAAAAATGGTGATTTTCTTCACCATGGCAAATACCAAGAATATTATGATTTTTTTTTCTAGTTGAAGAAAACCAGAGAATTTTTTTGTGTGAGCATAAAGCAAACTGGTTAAATAAAAGAGGTATTATAACCCTGTGGAAAGGCCGCAATCTTTTACTTCTGAATGATTTTCTGAAAAAACTTAGATGTCTTATAGGTAGTCTCACTGTGAGCCATCATCAAATCTTAGCTACTTACAAGTCCTTGGCAGGTAGTTAGCCGTAATTTAACTCACTAACCCTGTAACACAAATGAGACTCTTGATTACCATGAATAATCTAGAATCTCCAGGTTTTTTTTTAAATAAAAATAAATCAGTAAAAATTTCTTTTTTAAAAAGTTGACTTAAAATATTTGTATGCTTTACTTTTCAACCTGTAATGGTGGTCACAGTCTGAGTTTAAACATTCGTGAGTTTAAAATACAGTACATATTCTCTTACTTCAACTTTTCTTTTAACTCTTAGCAAGCCAAGAAGCCAGAATGGAGAGCAGGAAACCCACAAAGAACAAGACAGGAAGCCAGAGCGTGAAAGTAAGATGGGAAGCCAGAAAGGGAAACAGGAAGCCAAAGAGGGCAATGGGAAGCCAGAGATCAAACCAGGAAGCCAGAGACTGAGAGCAGGACAGAAAACCAGAGGGGAATACAGGAAGTCAGGGACTGACATAGGAAATCAGGAAGAGAGAAAGGATGCCAGAGAATGAGACAAGAAGCCAGAGAGGGCAAGACAAGACAGGAAGCCCAGAGTGAGAGTAAGATGGTAAAACAGGCAGATAGGAAGCCAGAGAGGAAATAGAAAGCCAGAAAGAGAGCAAACAGGGAAGTCTGAGAGTGAGAATGTTAATTAGCATTTTAAGTAAAATTTTTAAAATGCACAGAAAACATATCAGTGTCAAATATTAGAATTTATTCAATTTTCTAAAAGATCAGTATATGTCAGAGCTTCTCTGGTGGAAGACAGTAAGCCTGTATTTAAGTCCTAGCTCCTCCTCAGATGGCTGTGGGGCAGTGAACAAGATACCAACCTCTTTATAAACTTCTGCTTTTTCATGTATGAAATATAAACAGAAACTACCCTCCTCTTTATGGTTGTTGAGACAATTGATGTGCTAAGAGAGCGCAATGCTTTTCACACGGAAATACAGAATAATGTTTTCTTAAATCAACAACTTGAATTTTAGATGTTTTGACACTAAATTAAACAAAACAAAATATTAATACATCTTTATTGTGGTTGAAGAAATAATGATTTTTACCTTTTGACTCATGAGAGGATAAGAAATTAAGCATTCTGTTTTGTACTTTCAACAATTTGGCTTTTAATAAATGATAGCTAAAGTAGGGAAGTTTTTCTAAAGTAAGGTTAATCTTAGCTAAATCTATTTTTGTTTCATTGTTTATAAGCAAATAAGTGCAGGAATTCATACCAAAAGACAAAATAGAATTCTTACACAGTATATTTCACCAGATCTGGTGAATTTCAATCTTTTAATAATGTTTATCCAGTGAAATTGGTTTGAATTTCTGAATTGTATCCTAAATATGAGATAATAAGTTTAGTAGAAAATTGCAAAAATGCACATTTTTTTCATATTCCTGATTTTCCTCTATTCTTTATAGGAACATATAGTCTAGCAGCTACTACTCAGGCGATCTGTCCTCAAACTAACTCAGTGATGCACAATCTCACAGTTCTGAGTTTAGCAATCTGAAGACATATGGGGAACGTGTGAGCCGGTCAGCAATCAGCAGTGCTTGTTCAGTTGCAGAATATCAATTAAGGTGGAGAATAAGCTAATGTTCCTTCCACCAGAGAAATGACTGGAATATTATGTCTCCCTTAGCCTACCCAGTGACAGCTGACGCATGCCCATAAACTTTGGTGCACAGACCTATTAGTTTGGTTACTTCAATAAGCTTTATTTTTCAATAACGTATCCAAGTTAAAATTTTGCTATAATTTTTCCCACAGGTATTCATATTTGGAGCAATCTGTTCTGCATACCGATATTGGCACTCTGTAACACAGTCTTGAATTTGCCACAGACAGTTTACTAAAAGCAGTGTGCCCATGCACTAAAGAAGATCCTACTGTTAAGTGACTGAGTACTAAGCATTGTTTAATTCATGACAGGATAAAAAAAAAAAAAAACATTTTTCCCTCTGAAAGGTCTGGATTTTTTGTAAAAGGATAGGAAGAATGAGATGGAAGAGAAAGAGTGCACACACACAGAGCTTATCCCTGTTTACATTTTCATCCTGTGTCTGCTGGATTGATCCCCTACTTCATGTCAGCTCACCAGGCTGACAGCAATTCTAGCAGAGGGACATGGAGTAAGAGGGACTTTGATTCATCCCCTCCCCCTAAGTCCCTGCCTGTCATTGTCTGCTCCTGAGTAAGCAAAGTGAATATGGTCAGAGAGGTCTGGGGCTGCTGGAGCTGTGTTTTCCAATCTCAGGGGCGGCGACCTTCTCATCAACAAAGCCATGCAAGCATTCTCTGCATTATGCCGCTTTTCACTCATAAGTTTTGTTCTTTCCTAGAGAAGCACTTAGCCCAAATAAGACAATTCACCGTGATATTGTGTGTGTGTGCGTGCGTGTGTGCCTGTGTGTGTGTTCATGTGTATGCGTGGAAAGATTGATAGATTGAGAATTTAAAGGATTTTTAAAGCCTTCACCCCTATTTTTAAATGTTAATTTCCCCCCTTCCCCCATAGTTCTTCCCAAAACTGCACTGTGATGTGATCACAAATACTCATGTGCATAAATTCACATTATCATAATAGGAGCACTGCAGTGAGGCTTCTTCTGAAAATAAATTACTCTGTAGAATATATTAGCAGGACTAAACCCAAACAAGCTAAATTGTGTGTTCTCCCATCCTGTAAGTTAAGCATTTGAAGATAAAAAAAATCAATTGCATTTTTCATTTTACATGGATTTTATTTTCTCATTTTATTTGCATCTTACTTGGTTCATCTATTTCTCTTTCTTTCTCTCTTTGTCTGTATCTCTTTCTATTGAAAGAAGACATTTCAATTATTCAATTTCTTACTTTCTTTTAGTTGCTGAAATCATTCTGTGTAGCTACCTCTTTCTTTTGAACACACTGGAGTCCATGTCAATATCCATAGCTGACTTCAAATACATGAATGTGTATGTTCTCAAAGGAAGGAGAGGGTCTCACCAGGGTGTATTTATTATAGGCATCTAAGGGCAGAAAACTGGCTGAGAGTATGAGGTCTGTGTCCTGATATTGCCTATCCTTGAGTTATGTTACTTTCTCCTCCTTTCTAAAGCCAAAAGACCAGCTTTCTATAAATTTTCTAAAAATGATGTTAATGCAGATGAAATAATCTATAGGAAAACACTATAAGCCTTAAGGTAAGAATGACTATTAAATTCAAGGTGGTTCCAGTAAATTATTCTCATCCTAGAATTTCTGGAAAATGCATGTTAGCAACTTTGGGAAGTTACTTTGAATTTTTAAACTACTGAAAAAGTGATTACAATTAGCCTGAATTCAAAAGGGCCTTGGGTTTCAAATGACAGAGTTAAAGTATGGGGTTTATCCTTAGGGATGAAGGTTACCGAGATTATTAAAATCACCTCTAAAATGACCCAGAGGTACCAAGGCCTCTGTGGGTCCCTTCTCACTGATAACCACCACTGCCACTGATTCAAAGGTAGATAGATAATTAAGAATTGCCTTTTATGACATCTGGATTAATTAAAAGTATATAAAATCTTACTTGATGGGTTTCAGGAACTGAGCTTTGAGGGGTTTCTTTCTAATTCAATGAGATTGAGTTTGTGAGTCAAATGGAAACACTAAAATATTCTTAAGGTAAAGATGTATTTAAGATTATGCTTAGCATGAAAGACATAAACCAAACTAGCCTTTTCTGCAAATATATCAAACACATGCTTTCTGTGATCCTGAATGCCTTGTCTTCTCCAAGGCAAGTTCCATTGAGCTTTTTACTGACTAATAAGAGAGACCCCCGATTGAAGGCTTGATATTGAACCGAGGTACATACGAACTGTATCCATGTCTCAGAGAGGCACGTTTCATTCACTTCTTAAAACTGTATTTTATTCATCATTTCTCTATCAGAAATGATAAAATTTTACAGCAATCTCAGCATTTATGTCGTTCATGCTATTTTCATGCCCTAGCTTTCTGGAAAGTGCCTGCCTACTGGACTTTTCAATGACACACAAATAAAAAAAGCAAACTCCCTCAAACCAAGCGGAAAAGGATTTAAAACTCAGTGTGCATCCCTGTTAGGGGCAAGAGAGCCTATTGCAGAAACAAAGAGTGAAGAGAAAATTCTATCCTTGGAAGCTTCACAATGACACAACCACAGCTTTTCATGTAATAGCTCAAATGTTCCCACTACAGCCATTAACAATGTAATGAAACAAATCACTTGCTATCCGTCACAATTATGATAGATGGAATCCAACTGGTCTAACTTGGGAGAAAAAAATCACATCTCAAAGTGGATCCATTTTAGAAAATAGCGAAGTTTAGGGGGAAGGGATGACACTTATTTCCCATAAACAATATAGTCAGGCATTTGATCTATCTAAGCCAATAGATTACTGTCTTGATATATCTTTCCCCTGCAATTTTCCCTTTTATTTTATTAGGCCTAGTGAAGAATTTCTGGCTGCCCATGTGAATGAGACCCCTAGTTTAGGACCACACAGAAAGTAACAGTGAATGTGTTGCCATCACTCATCCGTGGCTGCAGGTAACTGCTCTTGCTTTCTTTGGTTTTCATTTCTCTAATTGGGCTTCTCTATTCCTTCCACTTTCAGAAATCTCCAGAAATATTAATAAAGTAGCAGTCTTCACAGTATTTAAGAAATAATAACAGAAATCTATAATGAAAGTAGATAATTCAATACAATGCATCAAATAATACTCCAAGTGGTGTGTGCATGTATGAATCTATATCACTTTTTAATCTCACCATGATGTATAACTACAATGCACCAATATAAGTATGTAAAAAAAAGATATGTAGCCTGTGATACATGTCAGAAATTAGCTCTGTTTTACAAGTTAAGTGCATGAATTGAAATACCTTCTCCTCTTAAAAGAAAAAGTAATAAGGCACAGCATACAGATTATAAACAGATTCACAGAACAAAATATAACAGTAATTACAATTATCACTTACTGAATGCATCAGATAAGCACATGGGTATGATATATAAATCTTCACTGACCTCCTGTGGCCTTCATAGCCCTTTTTAAAAACCTCACTTTATAGGTTTTGAGGTTCACAAAGGCTAAGCAGCTTCTCAAGATCAACCAGCTATTAAGCTGCAAAAACTGGAATTAGAAGTGTTTTCCTCAGTCCATGTGCTAGCCACTAACCAAGGCTCCTCAAGTTGGAGAATACTTCCACCTTTAAGAATACACATGCCTATCAGTTAGTTACATGGCATTAGTTGTAGCAGTACTTATTCAACACCCCAGCCGACCACACAACAGTGACATGGGATAGCCGGGAGGTATATGAGGTGTGCACACTTGTGCATTTTGGGTATCCTAACTGGCTTGCTTTATTTGTATGTGGTTATTTTTTACTTATTTAGCATCTGTTGTATACAAAATCATGCATAATCATGCATGAAAGTGCATTATGCTACAAGATATACAAGAGTTTATTGATATACAAGAGTTTTCTTGTATATCAATTGCATTGGGAAGAAATTTGCATTTCAAAATAAAGATTATGTCAGTATGGGAAAAAATTAAATGCTATCACTTGGTGAAGCAATGAGCACTAAGGTGTTCAACACAAATAAGTATTGGCAATAGCATCCTTTGGGCAATACCTAGTTTTAAAGTTGTTATGCAGAATATATATACACAAAAATTATGGAGAGCCGGGCGTGGTGGTGCACGCTTCTAATCCCAGCATTTGGGACACTGAGAGGAGGGTTGTGGTTCGCAGACAGCCTCAGCTACTCAGTGAGGCCCTTTGAAATTCAGTGAGACTCTGCTTCAAAATAATAAATAAAAAATAGGGCTGCGGGTGTAGCTCAGAGGTAGAATTTCCCTGGATTCTATCCCCAGTACTGCAAAAAAAAAAAAAATTATAAACTGAAAGAATATATATTGTAGTAAAGGCCAACTCCTGAAAATGTATTTTATATTTTTAACTGGAGAAACTATCCCCTCTACCATAATGAACACAGAAGACAGTCAGTGATGTCTTATGGTTGCATCTTGGGAGGTAGGAGGTGAAAATATGCTGACAAACAGAGGCATGCCATAAACCTAATATAAAAACATTTCATCACTGCCTCTTGAGTGACATAGCTGACTCTACCTATTTAGGGAAAAGGTATTTCTATCCAAAGTGATATAAACGGCCATGAAAATCCAAGCCCACAACTACCTTCCCCTCTGTTTACTTCTCATTTAAGTAGTAAATATTCTGAAAAAGGTATAGATTTTAGGATATGGCTTTAGTGGTGCAGAACGAGTGAGAAAAAATAAATAAATGCTTGAAATGTAAATAAATTTAAATTCCACTCATTGGCCATGAAAACATAGTGGGTCCATGTGATAGGAGAGGGAGGTGTTTCCTACAGAGTTGAAGGAAATTATTTTAAAATAACACATTTGCCTGATTTAGAAAGTGAGATGAGGTGAGGAATAGAGATTTCTCAGGGGACAGGCAATACGGCCTTCCTATGATTTCCAAAAAGGTGGGCACTTTGCCATTGGTGGGTTCTGATAAATATCAACAAATGGAATGAGGAAAGTGGTTTCAAGCACAAAGTTAAGAAATGACTAAACTCTGAATAATGATTTGGTGGCTAGAAATGGTGTCTCAGCACGTTTTGTGTACGCCAAAAATATTGGTTGAACAGTAGCTAGAGAGTCTAGCTAATTAGTTTTCATTCCAGATAAATAAATTTTATGTGGAAAAAGGAAGAGTTTAAAAGAATGATAACTATCCCCTAAAGAAACCCAGGAGATTGAAGCTACAGGTGCAATAAAGGTGTGCAATAAAGCTACAGGTGGGCAGAAAGATTGAAATAAGGTTTCCTACCCCAATCTATGAATTAGGCAGATTCTTGAGTCAGAAGTAAAAGGTCCATCTTGTTGGACAAATATTTAAGTGATAAAAAACAATAATTTTTTCTCCTTTAAGGACAAACTGAATCAATGGCTCTGCCACAGCCCTTGCCCCTCTAAATTATTCTGATTGTTTTTTCCAACACATTTTGTTTTCTAATTCAAGTATAGTTATAAAGAATAGAAGCCGGGTGTGGTGGTGCACACCAGTAATCCCAGTACTTGGAAGGCTGAGACAGAAGGATGGCAGGTTTGAGGACAGCCTCTGCAAGTAGTGAGACTTTCATCAACCTAGTGAGACCCTGTTTCAAAAATAAAAATAAAAAAGGCTGGGATTGTAACTAGGAGGTAGAATACCTCTGGGTTCAATCATCAGTACAACAAAAACAAAAGAATAGAAATGATTTACCAAATTGAAGATACACACGACAGACTGCACAAAAAGTTAATCTAGAAAATAAAAGAGATAAACAGCATCAGAAAAAAAAAGGGGGGGAGCTTCCCATAGAACACAAGAGAACCAAAAAGTTGCATATCTTATTCTAAGAGTAAAATGGGAAAGTCAGGTCAATCACTGAAATCATAAATTCTCCAGTAACTCAGTTCATATGGCCACACATAGGATGAGAAGACAAAACTGTTGTTTGCTGTCGTGTTAGATCACTAATGTGTTCCAAATTTCCAAAGCTACCCACAAATTGAATTGACAGCTTCTTCTTTTATGTACCAATTTATCTTTATGATATACTTTTATTATAAGGCATTTCCACATTGATTTCTTTTTATTTTATTTATGCCCATTATACTATAAGCTTTCTGAGTGTTCTGAGCATATCTTACTCATGTTTAGCCTAGCCTGGGAGACAGTTGGCTCAATAAATGTTTGTTAAAATTAATTGAATTGAATTAAAATGATAGCTAGCACAGTTTTAAAATATTAACTAATCCCAAATGGTTTCTCCATGTTACCCATAGGACTTAATTATGATTCTTGTAGAGCCTTGCCATTCAGAGTGGCCCACAGAACCAACAGCAATGGTATCACCTAGGAGCTTGTTAGAAATAGAGACTAGATTCTCAGACCCTTTCTCAGAACTACCGAATCAAAATCCACATTTTAACAAGACCCCCAGGTGATACATCTGCACATTTGAGATTTGAGATGCACATTTATTGTGTGACTACTATGTAGAAAGAATGGTGCAAGGAACTACAGGTTTAGAGAAGAACAATATTTACAGCCCTTGATCTTACAAGCTTGCAATTCTAGCCAGGTAAATTATTAAAACTCTTTTACAATGAGTGATTTAATTAGAATATAATGATTACTCTAGACAGATCTAATCTTAGGAATAAGGAAATATTTTCACGAGAAATTAATATTTTAATGATGATCTGAAAAATGAGTATAAGGTACCTAGAAAAAATTCAGTGGGATGAAAGAAGAGATTCTAGAAGGAGCAGCCTATGTGAAGACTCTGGGAGAAGAAAGAACAGAGGCATTGTAGAGGAACTCAAAACTTGCAGCCTGTGGTTCAGAAAGTGACAAGAGATGAAACACAGCTGGGACACCAAGTGAGAATTTTGTAGATAATGTTGACTATTTTGATTTTTGTACTAAGAACATTGAAAACACTAGAAAATGTTAAGCAGAATAATAAAATATGATAATTCTCGGTACAGTATAGAAAACAGAAGAATTTCAAAGATTAATGCTGCAAGGAGATTGTTCAGTTGGGCAATTCTCCACTTCAGGTGGTTAGTTGAGTCACCTGGGAGCTAGAAGACATACTCTGTCATATGTCTTCAGCCATGATACTGTCTAGCTAGCTAGTGAGCTGTCCCTCCTACATATAGAAAATTTACCCTCCAATGCCTTTCCGCATAGCTTGGGCTTCTAACAGCATGATAGTCTTAAGGACCTAAGAGTAGATGTAAACACACACACACACACACACACACACACACACACACACACACAATTCTGCTAGTTTAAAAAACACCAAGTCTGGAAATTCGCATGACATGAATTAAAGCACTCAAATAAGCCAGCCTAACTTCATGGGAAAATTATTAGACTATACCCTTCTATGGGAAAAGTAATGAATTTCACATGTGCTTTAATGTTTATTATTCAGAAAAACACTTCCCATGTACTATTGTTTCAATCAACATTATTATATTTTGAGTTAATTATATTATTTTCTTTTTTCATTTTTCCTTTTTTATTTTATGTGGATCATATTGAAAATGGCATGCATTCCGACTGTGCTTGGTGCCCTCTCCCCCCCACTACCCCTTCCTCTTCTCCCAACAATGAGTGTGCAGGTTAACCGTGCTACATTCATACTTTTACACATACTCAAATGTAGCTCCTCCATTAATCAACCTCAGCCTTCTTCCTCTCCTACCCTTCCATTCTAGCTTTGCTGAGGTTTCCCCTCCATCATTTGGAGTTTCTCTGGTATTCCTAATATTCCCTAGTTTGAGCATTTTAGAGAAAACATATGTCCCTTTTCTTTCTGTGCTTGGCTGGTCTCATTTAACATAATGTTCTCCAGGTCATTCCATCTTCTTGCAAATGACATGATTTTGTTCTTCTTTATAGCTGAGTAGAATTCCATTGTGTGTATTTCCCATAATTTTGCAATCCACTCATCTGGTGTTGGAGACCTAGGTTGGTTCCATATTTTGGCTATTACGAATTGTGCTGTTATGAACATGGGTATGCATATGTTACTGTTCTCTGATTTCAACTCCTTTGGAAGGATACCCAGGAGTGGTATAGCCAGATAATATGATGGATCCATTCCAAGTTTTCTAAGGGATCTCCACACTGAATCCACAGTGGCTGAACTAGTTTGCACTCCTACCAACAGTGTAAAAGAGTTCCTTTCCCCCCACATTCTCTCCAGCATTTATTGTCATTTGATTTCTTTATGCTTGCCACTCTGATTGGGGTTAGATGGAATCTCAGAGTAGTTTTGATTTGCATCTCCCGAATGGCTAATGATGTTGAAATCTTTTCATGTATCTATTGGCCACTGGTATCTCTTCCTTTGTGAAGTGTCTATTCAATTCAGTTGCCCATTTCTTGATTGGGATATTTGTTTTTCTAGTGTAGAGTCTTTTGAGCTCTTTGTATATTCTGGATATTAGCCTTTTATCAGAGTGGTGGTTGGTAAAGATCTTCTCCCATTCTGTAGGATTTCTTGTTAGGTTCTTGATGGTTTCCTTTGATGAGAAGAAACTTTTACTTTCAAATTTAAAGAAAACCTACAATGTGAACCGAAAATCCAAGTGAATCAAAGATGCCATGCCTTGACAGCTGGAAAAACAGACATTTTGGTTAGTTTTGGCTAATCAATTGTTCTTAAAAAGAATTTCAACTGACCCTGGCTTTGTTGTCTACAGTTTACTTTCCATAGTTCCTGCTCATTGCCTGAGACCACCAGTGTTCAATAATCAGTGACTCACCCACCATCCTTGGATTATTATACTAAGTCACTCAGGGTAGGTTCCTGTTGCTTCAAACAGAATCTTGATCACTGTAGTAATTCAAGCAAAAGTTAGTTGTGATTATACTGAATGGTGGCAATGAAAAGGGAAATAACAGGTAGAATGATGCTAAGTATATCAAATGGTGTTCAATGAGGTATCAAATGAGGGAAATATTGACTATATAGATGGAAGAGTTATTCACTGAGATATGGAATATTTTAGGAGAGGATCTGCCATGTTTGAAATGTTGATTATGGTAATGTTGAAATATCTATGAGATATTTATTTCAAGATGTTGTATACATAATTTTATATATCATTTGTTGTTCAAAAGTGTTATCTGTTCTAGAAATAGAATTATGAAAATAGTTAGCTTTTATGTAAGTTATGTGTATGGATAAGTGACCCTAGAATGAAAAGTCATAGCTTCTCCCTCTGTCATAGTTCCTTATTTGAATACAAAATTTTCTTTTAAAGGTTTCACTACCAAACTAACCTACATGCATGGGGAGGGAGGAAGGGGCAGGAGAGTGAATATACAGCGGGAACCTAGTGATGTGTGCATGTCTGTTTGTGTCAGTTTGAATCTTATTATGATATATAATTACACTGAATGAAGCATTTTAAAATGTTTCTTAGATCTCCTTTCATAAACAGTCTTCTTCATTCATTGGGTAGAGTTCAATCTGAGAAATCTAATGGTCAGACTCAAAGGGTTCTGTTGCTTTTGAGATAGCAAGAGACACACAAAGCTTAGTACAGAACTTAATACATAAGAAGAATGAGTACCCACTCCTTAACTTAGGGCTTCTGAGGTTTCAAACAGTATATGTTGATGCCAAGAATCCAATGAAGACTCTCATGAAAACTCCTCTTTAAATTTAGAAATTCCTGATTAAAATTCAGGTAGATATAAAAGAGCAAAGTATCTTCTAATAATTTCTGATGGATCCTGGAAATTTTTTAATAGAGAACTTGTCTGAGAAAAAAAAGCTATACAAATAAATCACATAAAGTCACATAAATACTCTAGTACATAAGTTATAAATAAATTCATCAAATAAAATTCATATAAATCAGTTAGGTACGCCTTGTAGTTAGAAGATAGGAAGTATCAGTATAAGTTCTGCCGTGTTCTGTAAATGAGTTGCTATCCATCCAAGGCATGGAGCCCAGCTTGTATTTTAAGTACTTGATATTTTTGCTCGAACTGAGGATGCTCTGGGGACTAATTCATGCTTACCAAATATAAGTATGATAGATAAATCTGAATCCTAATGTATACAATTATACTGAGTTATAAATATATGTTGACTTGTATGCAATCCTCTCTCCTATAGAAAATTCTGTTTGTGAAGCCAAATTATTATCCAATATTTACTTATTGAATATAGGGTGACTTTTTTTCAAGTTTTTTTTTCCAGTGGAACACAAGTTTCTAGCTATGTTAATACATGTTAATTTACTTCTCTAGCCACTGCAAAAATCTGGATGATCAGGAAGATTTAAATAAGAAAACAAATTAGAACAAATCACCCCCCAACACACAGTGGTCTAAAACAATAATGGTCTATGAACTCTCAGTTTCTGTGAGTCAAGAATTCAGAAAAGACCTAGCTGAGCGAGGCTTGATATCTCTCATGCACTTGCTGTCATAATGGCTGTGGTAGGAGAACTAGTGTATCCAGGTGCTGGCCTGTCATCCTTTGCTTAATGTACTGCTATAATTAGATACAAAATGTCCTCTGAAAAACTCATGTATTAATGCTCAGAGTTGATGGGATCAAATCATGAGGACTGCAATCTCATCGGTGCATAAACCTATTGTAATGGATTTACTAGGTGGTAACCTAGGCAGGTGGTATGTGTCTGGAGAAGGTGGGTCACTGGGGGTGTGGCCTTAAAGACTATGCTTTTTTTTTTTTTTTTTTTTGGATCCCTTTTCTTGCTGGCTCTCATGCTTTCAAGTTTCATGATGTGGAAGCAAATTCCTTGCTCTCCCTTCTCTCTCACTTCCTGCTGGAATACCCTACGAAACACAGACCTGGGCCTCATGGGTACTGAAACATAAATCTCCAAAAACTATGAGTAAATAAATCTTTCTTCCTCTGAGTTGTATGGCCAATTGTTTTTGCTTATAGCAATAAAAATAAGTAAAACTAGAATGTGCCATTCTAGCTATGTAATAATGATCATATTACTTAACAATTCAGAGTCTTAGACACTTTACATGTCACTGGAACCAGGGTTGAGAAATAGAAAAATTTTCTATTTGGGGTGTCTACAAATTCATCTTAACAAAATAATAATTATTAAAATACATTTATCAATCAAGAATGATATTAAATCATTCTTTTATTCCTCAATTTTACTTCACTTTTTTATTTCCCTATTATGAACACCTTAACCTGTTTCTCATTTTTAATTACTTTAATTCTACATATAATTCTACATATAATTACTTAATTCTACATTTAATTCTACACTAAGAATTCTCAGTTGATATCTTAAACCTAGAACTCTGTCCCAAACTCTAGACTTAGACTTACCTAACTATATATCTAAAATTGAGCTTCTGATGTTATCCTTGTGGAGGGTTCAGAGTTCCCCATCAAAGAATGGCAAGGCAAGTCTAAGCTGCTTTTTTTCTTGATAAATTCTAAAGTATAGAATGTTGTTTTCTGGGACCTATTTGTTCTTTGTTCAGAGCTTCCCTAAAGGCAGTATTAGTATAACCCCAAAACTAGTATAATGTATATTCTGAAAACCAATTGGGTCTGAACCAGGAATTCTTGGGGTGGGGTCCAGCAATCAGGGTTTTAGCAAAAACTTTCCATGAGTCTGATGCACTCACAAGTTTTAGAACCACAGTCGAAGGCCATCTATTCTTTATGTGAGAATTGCTAGCTAATCTCTGTGAGAAGTGCTAGCTAATATCTTATCTTCCACTTGTATTTCTGTGACTCATTCTCCTTTTTCTGTGACCAACCTAATGCTTATAAATTATAAAAGCTCCTTTAATTGCCAGTAGACAGAGAAGAACTTCATTCATATGCCTTTCAAATTGTAATAGAAAAATAAAGCTTTCGCTTTTTCCACCTGTTTTCTGGAAGTACTACTGGAGAGGATCCTTGACATCTCCAATCAACTTTATAGTCAGGCTTCTATATCTTGGTTGATAACAACTACATCTTAACCCCATCATTGTTGTCTCCTTCTCTTACATCTTAAATCAAATCCATTAAGAAATTTTGTTTATTCTATCTTGAAAGCAGATCTAAACTCCAACCACATCTCACCACCTCCACCAGGTTCAGCCACAATAACGTGCACCTGGATGGATGTCAGCAGGTCCCTTCTGACTTTGCTTGTCTCCCTTGACTCTTCTTATTACAGCAACCAAAGTGTTTCTTTGTCAACAGGAACTAGATCATGTCACATTTCTACTCACAACCCTGTTTGTGAGACACCTCATTTTTCTCATAATAAAAGTGAAAGTCTTAGCTGGGCATAGTGGTGCATGCTTGTATTCCTACTACTCAGGAGGCTGAGATGGGAGGATCCCCATGTTTGTGGTCAGCCGCAGCTACTTACTGAGGCCCTCTACAACTTCGTGAGACCCTGTTTCAAAAAATAGGGAATAAAAAATAGGGCTGGGGGTATAGCTCAGAGGTAGAATGCTCCTGGGTTCAATCCCCAGTACCGCAAAAAAAAAAAAAAAAGTGAAAGTATTTACCATGGCCTACAAGGTGACAGGGTGACATATGGTCTGCTTCTAACACCTGGGCCAAATTGCTATTCCTCCAGTGTTAGCTGCCTGAGTAAGGAGGAATGAAAGCAGCCTGAGGGCTTTGGACACAAAGGGAAGGCATGGGGCTTGGCAGAAGCTTAAGCCATAGTGGAAGAGAGTGCAGAGTCAGAGATAAGCTCAGAGTGGGACATGTACTAATTTCCCCCAAGAGCTTCATCGGACAGTGAAGCAGGTTGATCTTGGCCTATTCCTCTGAGTTTGTTTCTACCTTACTATTTTTGAAACACACTAGGTTTTGCTTAAACAACAACAAAAAAGATGTTTTAGAGAGCTCTGTCCACTGAGATTCACAAGTAAGCATTCACTTGATGGCCAATTATAAACCATTGACAACCAGATATGTGAGAGTTATTGTACTGCAGGAAACCACAGGTGTGTTTCAACTCTGCATCCTGGGGATGTTAGAAAATCCTACTTGTCTAAATTTGGAATGGGATGAGTTGAGAATATGAGGATTAAGGCACTAATCTGCCATTCATAGCTTGCTCTTTGAAAGAGCAGAAACAAATAAAGACTTTGATCAGTCCCAGAGTTGTAGAGAACTCCAGCCCTTTCACACCCTTTGATTCGGAAAGAATCACCCTTCAAAGCCCAGATCTTTACTCTTAGAACTTTTTTCTTGCTGTGAGCATGAGCACTTTGTTTCTAAAAAGATTCACTTAGGCTGAGATAGTGGTGAGTCAGTCTCTCTGTCTGTCTGTCTGTCTCTCTCTCTCTTTCTGTCATCCCTCCCTCTCTCCACCCCCATTCACCCAAAACAAAATCTCAAGTGACATTTAATTCAATTCTACTCGATATTGAGAGTAAAGGGCTCCCTTCTGTTGGTATGAGCTGTCATCTTTTCTCCATTTCTCAGGGTGATATATTTACTGAATAAAAGAATAAAATGCATACTTTTTTTAAAAAAAAAAAAGCTTATTCTCACCCTTTAAAATCCAAGAGGCTATTAAATTTCCTCTTTAAATTTTACAGCTGCCAAAGTTTGGTCTTAGAACTTACACCTATAGGGTCATGTACAGTTTCTGGCCAAAAGCTCCAAGTTACTTGACAATGGGTTGCAAAGGTTCATAGCAACTCCTGTGTGCCTGGTGTGGTATTAGTCATAATTGTTAAGGAGTCAGTAAATTCACAGTCTAGTGGGAAAGAGAGACACATAAACTTTGTGATAAGTAGAAACATAAGTGCATATGGAAGATACCTTAGAAGGATGATCCCCAAAAAGAAGCAGAGATACTCACAGGGCCTAGTGAGATCAGAGTAGGAGAGCCGGGAACATCTCAACTAAAATGAGAAAAGCATTGGAAGGTCTTATCAGATCATTAACAACTAACTTCCCATAGCAAGTTTCTAACCATGAGCCCTCCCATCTCTCTCTCTCTCTCTTTCTCTTCTCCTCTCCGTCTCTCTCTCTCTCTCTCTCTCTCTCTCTCTCTCTCTCTCTCTCTCTCTCTCACTGGTACTGTATATTGAACTCAGGACATTTTACTTCTGAGCCCTTCTAGCCCTTTTAATTTTTTTTCCAAGTTTCACTAACCCAACTGCTTTTAGTCAATTCATTCACTTATTATTTTGATCTTTTCTAGCAATTACAATTGATCTATGCAGCATATAGCTTGTGTCACATCATTTTTAGATTTTTTTTGTTTTATTTATTTTTATTAGTGCATTATAGTCTCACACCATAACATAGATCATGTTGACAATTGCCTACATTCACCCAGTACTTGGTGTCCCCCGTCCTCCTCATTTCCCTCCCTCCCTTACAATGTTATATTCACATGTATACATATAGTCGCAGGCGGCATTTCCATTAATGAACCTCAGCCGTCTTCCTCCCCTCCCCTTCCTACCTGGATCCACTGAGGATCTCCTCTATGATCTGGAGTCCCTCTGGTATCCCAAGTACTTCTTAGTTTAGCCTATTAGAGAAAACATATGTCCCTTAAGGGTCTTGCTAAGTTGCTGAGGTTGGCCTTGAACCTGTGACCTTCCTGTCTCAGCCTCCCAAGTGGCACAGAAGTGTGCCACCATAACTGGCTCTAGACTTTTATTTCTTAAAGTACAGTAATTATTGGTTCTTCTAAGACCTAAGAGATAACTAACTTAATAGTTAAAAAAAAAACATTTTCTAATATGTTGGAACTGAAGTAGGGGATTTGTAGGTCTTTCTCTCTGTTGCTTTTTAAGGCAAGAAAAGTAGGCAAGGTTTCTAATAAGCTCTGTCAGCCCACTGGGAATTGAGTGTGGTTTCCTTATGATCAAAAAATCACACTTTGAAAGTGAATATGCTTATCCTTTTTGTAACTAAGTGATAACAAAAAAGGAAATGTGTGCTTTGTACCCTCCACTTTTGGCTCAGAACTGGTGGATTTTCAGTCCTGTGCTTTGTTAAGTGAATGGCTGCCTTGTGCTGTGCATGTTTTCTTCATTCCCCTCACTGGGGCTGCCCTCCTTTAAACATGCACACACATAAACACATGCACTCACATAAACACACACAAACACTAAACTTTGCTAAATCAATATAAATGCTTGCTCTCCAGTACATTTTCCTTGACTGTTTCTAAACCACATTGCTTTTTCTTTTTGAGTCTTTGTTCATAATTATTAGTAAATCAACTTTCCCTCTACAGGCTATGCTCACTACTACTACTACTACTACTACACACACACACACACACACACACACACACATACACACACGCTCAATTTAGAAGTTTCTATTTTAGGTTTTCATCTGTTTCATCTACATGTATTTGGTACCTTGGATGAGCTTAGTCTTCTTGAAGTCAAGAGCCATCTCTTATATACTCACACCCAAAGGATCTTGCTTCTGTGGCATTGTAGGCCTCATTGACTTCATGCCGTCAGCAAAAAGAATTAACCTTTCATTCCATCAACAAATACTCTCAGCAAACACTTCTCCACCTAGGCCTATATCCTAATGACCATTAATTCCTGCATGCATGTACCCCTCTGCACTCTCCACCTCTCACAAGTGCACACTAGCATTCTCTTACACACTCACACACACCACTCTCAGTACTGCAGTCTTCAAAATTCTGCTTGCCCTACTGGTGATGTCAAAAAATACGTACTTGCTCAGTTCTTCCTGAGACTCTTCTATCATATTATCACAAAACTGCTCAACTGGCTTGAAATATTGGATATTTTAATGTATTTTACAATACATTAGAGACTGTTGAAGGTTATAGGCTTCTCCTTTACCAATGGAACTTGGAGACAGAGAAATTCAGAGACTTAATAAAGAACCACAGGGCAGAGCCAGTGTGGTAGGCTGAGACAGGAGGATCTCAAGTTCCAGGGCTGTTTCAACAACTTAGTGAGACATTGTTTCAAAATAAAAAAATAAATAAAATAAAAAGGATTGGGATTTATCTTGGAGGTAAAATATCCCTGGGTTCATATCCTAGTACCAAAACAAAACAAAGAAAGAAAGAAAAAGAAAAGAAACCAAAAGACAGTATACAAAGGCTAGTAGAAAGGGCTCATATTGTACTATATGTTTAACATTATTTCTTCTCTAGTTTCTCAAATATCTTGAGCAACTCTATTATTTTCAATATTTTTAAAGTCGACATTTAAGTATGAAATATGATTTCATATGAGGAAGACAATAAAAAATAATGCATTGTTGTAATATATGTGGAGTCTTGAAATGTAGCCCAGTGGAAGAGCACATACTTAGCATGTTTGAACCCCTGGGTTCAGTCTCTTGTGCTACTAAAAAATAATATATATATATATATATATATATATTTGTATACTATATACTATAAATATATTTTATATACATTATTTATTATAAATATATATAATTATATATAAATACACAAAATAATTATATATAAATATACAAAAAACATAATTGATAGGAACTATCTATAACCTGATAGATGATAAGCTGAGAATAAATCACAGGGGAAAATGTTCTAGCCTTTGACAAAAAGCTGAAATATTATAACTATAAATTATACATGAATATATAATATATAAACTAATAATCATACATATACATAATCATATACATATACATATACAAAATAATCTTTTTCTGCAGTACTGGGGATGGAACCCAGGGGAATTCTACCTCTGAACTATACCCCCAGCCCTATTTTTCATTCTTTATTTTGAAACAGGATCTCACTAAGTTGCAGAGGGCCTCACGAAGTGGCTGAGGCTGGCTGCGAACCTGGATCCTCCTGTCTCACCTCCCAAATGCTGGGATTACAAGTGTGCGTCACCACACTTAGCTACAAAATAATCTTTTAATAAACACTTTGTTTTCTACTGTTTTATTATTAAGAAGAGTTAAAAATACCTAATAGTACCCCTGTTATCCTCATCCAGGTCTAAACCAGAAAAAATCAAAAGCACTTTAATGACATTTAAAATAAATTAGTGGAATATTCCTTCTTCAGAGACTTCTAAATCGATCTTCATGTCAAGTACAATACCTCTATATTTTCTGCTTGGTATTTGCATTCCTTGTTTTCTATACCGGAATTTTCTTATTGAATGAATAGAAATAAGCTGATGGCTTAAAGAGTAAATTAACAGGACAAAATTTGAGGCCGTATTTCATAATCCTATCATAATTGAGATAATTTAAAGTGGTTTTCTCCCCAGTCTAGAGTCATGCAGAAGAGAAGGGCCATATTCTCATCACAGGAAGCCTGCCCATACTCACTACTCTCACTCAACCCTGGAGAAGGGTGTTGATGTTAAGAAAGCATCCGATCAGGTACAGTTTTCAAAATGGAAATAGAATATTTCTCTAAAAGTTTCATTGCATTGAAAAGTGTCACAGGCTATTTCAAATAACATTTAATTTGGTAACATTTGATTTACAGGGATATACTTTATTCCGTAAAAGCATTTGTATTTCTATGTATGTCCTCTTGCTGCTTAGATTCTTTGTGGTAATTTACCATCATTGCCATTGTTCTAACCTGAATCTATGTATAGATTGAAGACCACTCTCTTCAGACTCCTTACCCAACTATTATTCATACACATTATCCAACACATATGTGTTATTATATATAAGTACATATTATAAAATATATTATAAATACATACCATCATTTATGTGCATATATATTATACCTTTGCATATTTATATTATATTTCCATATAGTGTGTGTGTGTGTGTGTGTGTGTGTGTGTATATATATATATATATATATATATATATATTAGCATTTGTTACTTCATTCAAACTACACAATACTCACATCAAAAAGGTTAAAATTACAACCACGTATGGTGATGCAAGCTATAATACCAGCTACTTGGGAGGGTGAGGCAGAAGGATTATAAATTTGAGGCCAGCCTGGGCAATGTAGCAAAACTGTCTTAAAATAAATTATAAAGGGTTGGAGATATATCTCAATGGTAAGACATTTACCTAGCATGTGTGAAACTCTAGGCTTAATCTCTAGCACCATAAAAACAAACAAACTGCTATTAGGTAACTACCTAACCACCAGGTAACTCTGCCAGAATACCCTGCAATATCTGCAGGATGTGCAGGCTCTAATACTACAAAGACCCTTACCTAATCTATGGTTAGAAATGGGAGGATGCAAAAGTTGCTTTTCTTTCCTGTCTTTGAATAACTTTTTTTTCTTTCAAAAGTCTGCCTTGGAAGTACAATTGCATTACTTTCTCTTGTTTTTTTTTTTTTCCTTCCTACTTTGTCTAATTCTCCTTGTACTCTTTAAGGATCTCAGTTTTCCTTCTTTGTCTGATTCTCTTGTGGTCTTTAAGGATCTCAGTTTCATCTTGCTCCTACCTCTTGAGCGCTAGTCAGTTGCACCTTATGTCTAAAGTTGTTAGGTTCTCTCCACATTTGTGGTCAAGGTTGGCACAGGCCATGTGTGGGGCTGCTCTACCCTGGTTCACCCGTTCATTAAGGTGGAACAACTATATGATAACCATCGAGTATGATCACTACTAGTAACTTTGCATTCTTATCAAGCTAAAAGATCCCCTGTCTCCTGTGAGAAACCGGAAAGAATGAGTTGGTTAAGAGGATTAACACATCTGTTTTGCCATATTCTCTGCCAAGTGGAAAAACTTAAGTCCTTCCAAAGTACAGGGTCACCCTTTTCTGCATAAATGGGCTGGGGTCCTGCCAATGCCCCATAATACCCTACCCAGCATCTCCTTTGACATATATAGCTATTAATAGTGATTAAAACAATGACTCTTCCCAGATTTCTTCAGAGAGCTCTTCCTAGATTCTTGATAGTCAACCTTTTTAACATAATACATTACTCACATTCTTGTCCAAGATGGGACAAGGCCCTGAATAATTTATATCTGTGGTTCCCAGGTTATGGTCCAGGAATGAGCTGTTTTTTTGAAGAGCCAAGAGGAGATACTCTCCTTTTCCCGGACCAAAGTGTCACTGTGTTTTTACTTTAAGGATGCACTTATCATTCTTTTACCTCCCTAATTCTCTTTCTCTATGGTATTGTTGATATCATAAATGCTGGCATTGTGTTTTCTACATACACACACACACACACACATTCTATCCTGCTAACACTAAATGTGACATGACATCATGCACTAATTCATTTCTGTAATGTAATTTTTGGAAGAAAGTCTAACTGTCCAAAATTCAATTAGCTTGAATCTGGGCTTCACCTGTATGAGGTCAAAAGACATAATTATGTCATCACATTCTGTCATGTATGAAAGGGATACAAGCCTAATCTATTATTGAAAAAGGGTGGACACCCTGCACAAGAGTCAATTCAAGAAGGATCAAAGACTTGGATATTAGACCAAAGACCTTGAGGCTCCTTGAAGAGGGCATAGGTCCAACACTGCAACACATTGGCACAGATAATAATTTTCTCAACAAGATTCCAAAGGCACAACAAACTAAAAGGAGAATCAATACGTGGGACTACATGAAACTGAAGAGCTTCTGTTCAGCAAAGGAAACTGCCAAGATCCTCAAACAAGAGCCAACAGAATGGGAAAAGAAATTTGCCACCTATTCCTCAGACAGAGGACTAATATCTAGAATATACAGAGACCTCAAGAAAATCAACACCAAAAACTCCCACAAATACTGCAATTAAAAAATGGGCAAGTGAACTTAAGAGACATTTCACTAAAGAAGAAATTCAAATGGCCAATAAATGCATGAAGAAATGCTCAACATCATTGGCAATCAGAGAGATGCAAATCAAAACTACTCTGAGATTATACCTAACTCCAACTAGAATGGCAATCATTCAAAACACAAATGCTGGCAAGGATGTGGAGAAGTGGGAACTCTAAAACATGGTTGGTGGGATTGCAAATTAGTGCAACCACTTTGGAAAACAGTATGGACGATCCTCGGAAGAATAGAACAAATCTACCATTTGACCCAGCAATACCACTTCTCGGTATCTATCCAAAAAAAAAAGCAAACCAAACTATCAAACTAATCCATGCATATCTATGTTCATAGCTGTGCAATTCACCATTGCCAAACTATGGAACCAACCAAGATGTCCATCAATGGATGAATAAATTACAAAACTGTGTGATATGTACGCAATGGAGTTTAACTCAGCCATTAAAAAATATACAATTACAGCATTTTCAGGGAAATGGATGGAACTGGAGGACATTATGCTAAGTGAGATTAGTCAGTCGCAAAAAGTAAGAAATCAGATGCTTTCACTAATATGTGAAAGCTAAAGTGAAATGGTCATAGGAGGAGCTCCAGGTGAAAAGGAAAACCTATGGAGGAGAAAATAGGGCAATCTGAGTAAAGGGAGGGGAGGAGGGTAAAAAGCTCTCTGAGGCACATGATGTATTTAGACAAATGTATTGATATCAATCACTAAGCCAAGCAAGGGAGGGAAGGTTAGGGAGGGAAGGGGACGGGGATTGAATGGGGCTGACTGGGTGATGTGTGCATGTATGTCTATACAAGTCTTTTTTTATTACCCCACTATGATGTATGAATATAATGCACCAATAAAAAAGAAAAAAGAAAAAAAAGAAAAAGGGTGAACACATATTTATAGCCAAAGTTCAAAAAATACTGCAATATATTTCTTCACTGGTCCTATTCAGTTTTCTGTTAACTGAACAGACATTCTGAATTCTCTGCTTGCCCCCATTGATTTCTTGTCTTTCTGATCTCTGCTTCCAACCCCAACCAATCCCTAGGATCTTAGTTGCATCTTACCATTATCCCAAGTCCTCAAGTCAGCAATCATTTTTCATTCCACTTGGCCAAGATAAACTCATTATCTTTTCATGTCATGGAGAGTCAACTCTACAAATCTCTCTCACCCATCATAAAATAAGTTTAAAATGCAATGTATTGAATATATTAAATATTTTACAAAATATTACAGCAATGACCTTTGCTCACAAGGGTTAAGATAAGAAGAATTAAGTGACTAAAGTAGATGATAAAATCACCATCCCCCCTAAAAGACCTCCCCTTGTCTTGTGTATACTTAAGTAGAAAACCTCAAAAATAGTCTTCACAGAAAAAATAGAATAGTAAGAATGGCCAACAAAAGTTATTAGTAAAGAGTAGCCAGTCCAAAACTTGTTATATCACGGAGTATACAGGACACAGCTCTGAAACAGTTACCTATGAAGAGTTGAGCCAGCATTCACAGAAGAATATACCACAATCTCTCCCCTCTCTCTCTCTCTCTCTCTCTCTCTCTCTCTCTCTCTCTCTCTCTCACTCTCTCTCGCTCTCTCTCGCTCTCACACACACACACACACACACACACACACACACACACACACACACCATAACTGTTAAAACATTTAAAGAGAACCTTAAGTTTGAAAAGAGACTTATAAAGTGGTTTTTGCCACAGGGAACATCTTTGAAACTCACACAGACAATTCCCAGATGGGTTGTCTATAGATGCAATCTGGACCGGGGCTGTCTGTCACCTCCAGCTAGGAGACAATCTGGCAGCACACAAAAAAGTACAGAGAGAAAAGGAAAACAGAGTGGTCAATGCAGCTCTTATTAAGTGGCCATCATTTCCATCTACCTCACCTTTATTTGAAGACTTTTTTATTTTTATAATATTGTAAGGGGGAAAATTAAATTACATCTAGAATATATTGCATCTGTTCAAGTGGAGAACCACACCTGCCCCTTAAATTTCACATGAAATATATATATATATATATATATATATATATATATATATATATGTATATATACATATATACATATATATATATGTGTGTGTGTGTGTGTGTGTGTGTGTGTGGTGTGTATAATGCATATTATATATATGAGTATATAAAAGCATCTGTGAAATGCTTTTAAAGTACTGGATTAAATAAATAAATAATAAATATATTTACATTAAAAAATACTGGATTCACTACTTATTTAAAGAATTATGCAACAAACATTGCCATCAAATATTAATAAATATCGGTTGGAAAATTTAACCCAACCTCAAGCAACTTATCAATTCAGTAATAAAACAGTGTCAAATAAAAGATTATGAAAAAATGTTAGCAAATATAGTTGATAGATGAGAAAACTGAAACCACAGAGACTGGTTTGCCAAGAATACATCATGTGAGGGTTACAGAACCCAGAAGAGAATGTCATTTGCCTTCTTACAATGGCCATTTCTACAATTTCATATACTTTTCTTGTCAAACAATTGACTTACTTTTCAACAGGTAGCTGTAGTATTTTACAAGCAGTGTGGGAATGACATTTGCAAAGATTTAATAGAAAAGAATGGACAATCCTGAATATAAAATGGAATAGTTGCAGACCTCACTATATGTTTTCAAGCACAGAATTCTCAAAATAAGTATAATTTGGTCACTATTCAAATCAATCATGGTATAGAAACATGTACAAACATTTAATATGTGCCAGGCACTGGGCAGATAGATGATAAAAGCAAGTTTCTTCCCTTAGAGAGAAATATATTGTTACAAACTTCTTTGCAGAGTTTACTGTGTTTTCTTTCAATTCTGCAATGATACATTTATAAAAATTTCAATAGAAGAATATTTTTCTTTAAATGTTTGTATAAAACATTTTCCATTATACTCACTGTTAATTAAGTTTGGAGTTTTAAAACATGTAAGCAATATTTAAAAAAGCTAAGTATAAAAGTACTTGGTCTTTTTGCTAATTATACCCAATCTTTCAAATTTTTCAACATTGCATGTCCCTGGTCTCAGAACTCAGATATTTTTTTCCTACCTTCATTCCTTATCTTAGTGATCTCTCCAAACTCATCCCTTTATTCATATGATTATGATTTGATAATTTATAATCCCAGCCTAAAAATTTCCCTATAGGGACATACTAATTTAGAGTGTCTATATGACATCTCTATTTCAATCTCTAAAAAATTCTTAAACTTATTACATCTTAAACTATAGCCCTTATAGGCTTTTCTGTCCCTGTAGGTGTCTTTGTTTCAATGAATGGCATGTCCATCTCTCACACTGCTCAAGTTAAAAGCTTGGAGTCATTTTTGGGCCCTTTCCTTTTTCTTATATCCCACAAACGCTTCAGAATCCTGGCTCTATTTTAAAACCATAACCACAGTTCCTGCCACTTGTCATCACCTGGTTAGTTCAGGACACCATTACTCCTGCCTGTATGACCACTGCAGTTTTGCACCTGGACCTCCAGTTTCTACTCTGGCCTCTGTGCAATCTCTTCATCAGAACATCAGCCAAAGCCATTTAATTCCTCTTCCCATCTCACTATGTGAAAACTCCAAGTCCTTAAAATTGCCTACTTGGCCTGATGTCCCATGCTGCTGGCTCTCTCTTTATTTCCCGGTGATTTCTGCTGCTGCTGCCTATCTCCCTTAATCACTGACCAGAGCTCCCCATTGTAGGCAGAACCTTTGGATTCTGTTTCAGTGTCCTTTCTCACTGCTCTAATCCAAAATACCTGACCACCACAATTCAGAGGAAAGAAGGTTTATTTACTCACAGTTCTGGAGATTTCATGGGTTTATTCCAGGTTAGGCCAGTTGAACTCTGTAGAACTCAGGACATGGCACGGAGAGTAGAGAGAGTGAGCAAGGGCTCTGCTTTCACATCACAGAGGCCGGGAGCAAGAGAGAGAGAGAGAGAGAGAGAGAGAGAGAGAGAGAGAGAGAGAGAGAAGTGGTGTGCAAGGGGAGAGGGGACAATATATAACCCCCAAGGACACACCCCAAGGACCCCTCCTCAGCAACCAAGCCCTACCTCCAACATGGCTGACTTGTTTCAGTGAAGTCTAGGGGGACATTCTAAATCCAAATAACACACCTGCCTTTCTCTCTGCCTAGAAGGATATTACTCCAGTATCAACATGATTCATTCACTTTCTTTGGTATTCATTCAAGTGAAAATTTTAGATTTGGCCATATTTTCTAAAATTGTAATAAGCACACACTTGTGCATGCACATACACCACCCCACCACCGTTCTTTCCTTTTTTACTATACTTTTATTGGCGCATTGTAATTATACATCATAAGGTTTGGAGTGATAGAAACACACATACACAGCACTTGATATATTTACCTCTGAATCCCAACCTACTTCCTCCCACTCCCCATACATGTCACACAATGTCTTCCTAGACTGCCAAAGCTGGCCTCAAAATTGTAATCATCCTGACTTAGCCTCCCAAGTCACTGGGATTATAGGTGTACACCACCATCACTGTGCTTGGATCCTCTTTTTGTTTTCTTAATAAATATTTTATTTACACATTTTTTGTTTTGTGTAACTCCACCATTAAATGCTAGTTAATAGCCTACAGATCCAATCCAGCTCCCTGCTTTGTGTAAGGTAAGTTTTATTGGAACACAGCTGCAGCCATTTGTTATGTATTACCTACCACCATTTCTACACAGCCCCCAAAGTAAAAAGTAGTTGCTATCTAGCCTTCACAGGAAAACTTTACCACCCTCGGTGACTATCAGCTCCAGAAGAGCAGTTATTCTTGTTGAGTTTATTCTCCTTGTCATTAGAGTCACAGTTATGTTGTCACATATTAATAAAAAAGTGGACTAGCAAATCAACAAATGAATGCAGGGCAACTGGCTCTTCACTAAGGAAACTGAGAGGAGCTTGAAGTTGAATGGACTTCTACATGTGTAGGAGTCCACAGTAGGCATTTTGCAGGGTGTTGATGAAGTTCGCTTTATTGTTTTCAACTACAGAAGGCATTTTCCTTCTATCATTCATTCTAAGTAACAGCGGCCATTTCCCAGTGTTGACTTTAAATGAAATGTAAAACTAGCAGTGGAGGTATTGTTATTAGGCCAATTATATTGTTACAGAACCATACCTATAATGGGGCCATTAAACAAGCCCTCTGAGAGTTGTTATGCAGGACTAAAATCTCCTTAAGGTGCCAATTGAAATCACCTGTGTGACCTTTTCAGGCCTGTTTGCATCTTGTTATCCACCAAGTGAGAGAGAAGAGCTAATGCATTTTAAGTGCAAGCTTGTATGGTGTACTGGTCATTTGAGTCCAGCAGAAAATGTAGGGTCCACTCTGACTTTACAGTTGAGGCAGAAAAACAACCATATGTAGCCAATGAAAAATTAAGGGTGGCGCCAGAGATTTCACTGATGAACCCAAACGGCCTTCCCCCTTTCCTGTGTAGCCAATCACAGAAGCATTGCCACCCAAATCTCTTTCTCTTTAGAGAGAGGGATGAGACTCCCAGGAGCAGAAATGCTCCCCTCTTTTTTACGCAATACCTCAATACTCCATCAAATGCATGGCTTTCTGTGTTAGACTGATTGATGGCCAAGATGACAAAAGGCTGAGCAGCCTGTTAGCTTGAGCTGAAAAATGTGTGAAGCTAACTGCCTTAAACAGTTTAAAATATAATTCTCTAGCTGTAGTAAAGGCTGTCGAGCTAAGATTTGGGATTAATTGCTCACTGTTCAACATGATTTGTGAATAATTGCAGGACCTTAGCAATTAAAATGTACTTTCAACAAAACGGGAAGCACATGCCTCCTGCTTTAGAGATACCTCGCATTTTTGCAGATTAGCAGGCCTCCATAATCTATTCAGATGTACAGGTGACATCTCTCTTTGAGTCTTCAGGACCCTGGGACCTCTGGGATATGTGCTATGTCATAAACTTGAATGATGAAAAAGCAGCAGGATTTTCTCAGCCTCTAATTGGAACCACTCAATGCAGCAAAGAAACGGAGCAACTCTTTTTTATTCCATTTAATGTTTTTTCCCCTACATTCACAAATCATTTATCAGTATCATCTGAAAATGAAAAATGATAAGTGCAGGGATATTTGGCACAATACATCTGGTCTGTTACCCACGGGTTCGTGTGTGGGTACAGAAGGATTAGTGATGAAGTCATACCCTGGAGAGGATGCAAAACGGGACTTGCTCTTCAGTTCTGGCTGAATTCCCAGGTTTTGGCCAATGTGAGTCTACCGGAATCAGTGATAATATTTTCTGTCATGGTTGTAAAATACTTTCAGAGAAACATAAAGTCTTTATGAGAAGAATAGTAAAAGAGATGACTTTTTCTATGCCTGGGGGTTAATATTTGTTCTTGTGGGCTCATTTGAGGATAGCAGAGGTGGAAACGGGGAAATGAAGACACTGGGCCTGGAGTTTCCCCCTTGCCAGTGTTCATTATAAATAGTGGCTTATAGATAGGCTTGATTGCTCAAATTTAGAGGTTGTAGCACACCCTGGAGTCACTGGGTTGAGACTTGCTGGTTTTATCTAAGCCTGAGGCCCCATCGCATATCTGCCCCTCTGCTTTGCCATTTTTTTCTCTCTTTTTTTATTCGAATGAAAGAATTCTTCCTCTCATTGGTTTCCAGGTTTCAAGTGTTATTTATTTAGAATAGCTTGATGTAAAATGTCAGCAAGGTTTAGAGACCTTCCAAAGAATAGGAATGTTAGGAGACTCAAACCACATGCTGTCAGGAACTATTCTAAGTGCCCCGTTTCATCAAGTAAATGCAGTTAGTTAAATTGAATTTGGAGGATTTTCTCCTCTTTGTGATGAACAGAGAGTGATTATCATACCTGTGATACTCCTGACTTCCCTTTTGTACAAGCAGAGTAGTCATACTGATCTTGAAGTTTATTAGAGCTTTAAGCTGTCAGGTTATTACTGTCAGTTTCAAGAAAAGAAAGAGTTACTGATGTAAAATTAATTTATTGAATGGAATTGTTTTGCCCTCAGGGAATAACATCACCATTTAATTTAATTTCCCCATCATATTGTCTCATTTGCAAGGGAAAAAAAATAACTTTTCTTTTTAACAGAATAAAGTACATTATGCTGAATGGTGTGCTTCATTCTCACAGATTTTACTTGTTCTAGATCATCAGTTGTCATAACAACATGATATATTGTGCAGTCACTTTTGCTTCCTGGATTTGGGAAAACAGACCTGAAGGACTTAAATGCATTTAGGAAAGTTTTTCTTTGGTTATATCTTTCAATAGTAAGTAAATTCATTGTGGTCTATCCTATACAATACATATTTTAAAATATATGTAGGTATATTTAAAAAACCATATTTTGTAAAAAGAATTTCTTAAAATCACATTATCAGCTGGTGGTATCCTCAGTGTTTGTTCAAAAACACAACTATGTTCCCCTAGAGTTCAGATTACAGGTGCACTTGGTTTAGCAGGTGGTCTTAGAAGGACAAGGACATGCCCACGGAGGCAGCAAAGTGTTTAGGATTTCGTTCACTTTCCAGAGGGAAGTCACAGAGATGCTACAGGCAAAGGTGAGGTCTTGGGGAAAATGACTTTGTTTATGAAAGAAAGATAAGACTTCTTTTAAGTCCTGTTCCCAGAAGACTTTATTTATGACCAGCAGTTAAGTGTCAGTCTAGACAATTCTCCTGTATATAGGTCCAGGAAAACAAGCCGTGCTAGTTCCAATGTGAAGTCTTCAAGGACTTACTGCTGTCTTTATGTGAATTCTATTTAGGCAGCATAGTCTCAAAATCTTTACCCTCCCTCCTCAAAATGAGACATAATTGAAAATCAATACTCATTCAACAAACACTTATTGAACCCTTATTATGTGCGATGCATAATACTTAACACTATAGGTGGTAAGAAGATGAGGTACAATTCTCACCTCGTGTAGCTTGCCGTCATATAAAGGGGACAATACAATTACCCTAAGAATGCTGCTACAAAATAGAACAGATGTCTGTCATATGTGCATAGGAAAATCTATACAGGTTGCTAAAATATTGTAAACTTCCATACAGATTGGTGACTAAATGCTGTCCCCAAACCCACAAGTGCTCTACCTGAATCCCAGACACCCAGGTCCTCTATAAGGACTTTCATTTACTCAACACTTCTTCAGGCAACTAAAGTTTTAAAAATCCACACAGCAGGGGACCACCACCTGCGCCAGGTGAAGAAATCCATTCTGATTCTGATTGATAATGTCCCAAACTGGCAATTGTTTTTAAGTAATTTAGATATAATCTTGGGATAAAACATACTCCCAAACACACACACACACACACACACACACACACACACACACGTAAGATGGTACACACCTGTAGTTCCAATTGCTTGAGAGGCTGAGGTGGGAGGATTGCTTTATTCCACAGGTTTCATGTCAGCCAGGGCAATAGTAATATCATGTCTCAAAAACAAACAAAAATGTATTAGAAATTGAATAGGTTGGGCAACATGAAACTACCACTTTTTTTTTTTGGTACTAGGAATTGATCCTAGGGACAGTCTACCTCTTATCTAAACCTTCAGCCTTATTTATTTATTTATTTATTTATTCATTCATTCATTCATTCATTCATTTCAAATGATTTTGCTAAGTTGCTGAGACTGGCCTCAAACCTACGATCGTCCTATCTCAAACTTCCAAGTACTGAGATTGCAGGTGTGCACCATCGTGTCCAGCTAAAACTACTACTTTAGTAGTTCAAAAAGTTGCATATCAACAACTTCATATAGTTTATTATGTGCAAACCAGGTATCTCAGACGTTTTCAGGAGGTGATTAAATCTTGTGTAAAGCATCTTGGTGTTCCCCTAACCTCAGTTTGCATTAGCAAATCTGAAAGGTCTGTTAAGACACACGTTAAAGTGTGGAGGAGGCATGAGAATTTCCATTTCTAGCAAAGTTCTCAAGTATTAATGCTGATGGTACTTCAATTCTCATTAAAAGCACAAGGACTCACCAGGTGTGGTAGCACACAACTGTAATCCCAGTACTTGGGAAATTGAGATAGAGGACCTCAGGTTTGAGGCCCGACTGCAGTGATTTAGGAGAACCCTGTTTCAAAATTTAAAAACAAGGCACCTGGGTATAGCTCAGAGGTAGAACACCCCTGGGTTCAATTCTCAGTAACATGCACACACACACACACACACACACACACACACACACACACTCAAGAGACATTTTCTACTTTACTTCTTTCTTAGAGAAAGTGTTACTGTTTTTATTACATAGCTCTTATAAACCAATAAGAAAAAGATGGATCATTAAATGTAAAAAATTGTAAAATACAAAAAAGTCAAAATCACTAGTCATCATCAGAAAAATACAAATTAAGAGCCGGGCGTGGTGGCGCACGCTTGTAATCCCAGCATTTGGGAGGCTGAGACCTGGAGGATCGCGGTTCGCGGACAGCCTCAGCTACTTAGTGAGGCCCTCTGCAACTCAGTGAGACCCGGTTTCAAAATAAAGAATAAAAAATAGGGCAGGGGGTGTAGCCCGGAGGTCAAATGCCCCTGGGTTCCATCCCCAGACCCGCAAAAAAAAAAAAAAAAGAAAAATACAAATTAAAAATAAACTACTACTTTTTAATATATAGTAGCCAACATGGGAAAATATTAATAATACTCAATACTAAGGAAGGTAGAGAGAAACAGGTGCTCTTATAGAGTGCTTGTGGAATTATAAATTGCTAAAACCTTTCTATAAGGTAATTTGGCAACATGTATCTAAAATCTCTATAATACTTATGCTTTTTGCTTAAACAGATTTACTTCTAAGAATTAATGACAAGGATCTCATCAGATATAAATCAGCTAAGATTTATATATGAGTATTCATCAAAGAGTTATGTATAATAAAAATTAGGAGTAACCAACCTAAGTATCCAACACATGAAATCCATGAGATGGAATATTAATTATCATTATGAAAAAAATCTTAAAAAATATTTTAAATGGGAAAAAGCAGGAAAGATATAAAGAACACTACACATAGATGTAGAGACTTTATTTTATGTATAATCATACACATACATACATACCTGCAGTACATATAATATATAGATGTATAGAAAAAATATTGGGATTAGATCTAGAATGTTAACCACAGTAATCTCTAATAAATGTTATTATAGGGAGATTTTTATTTATTTATTATACAATTCTGCATTTTCCCAGTTCTCTAGGATCTCACAAGTTATTGCTCTTGAGAAAGAGAAAGTGGTAAAATTTTCTAGTTAAAATATTCTTACTCCTTGACCTAGTAATTATATTCCTAACTAATCTATCATGCCAGGCTTGGTGGTGCATGGCTATAATCCTAGTACTTGGGAGGCTGAAACAGGAGGATCAAGGATTCCAGGAGAGCTTTAATAACTTTGTGAGGCCCTCAGTAATTTAGTGAGACCCTGTTTCCAAGTAAAAAGATAAAATAAAATAGGGATGGGAGTGTAACTATCAGGTAGAATGCCCCTAAATTCAATCCCTAGTACTGCAAAAAAAGAAAAAAAAATATATATATATATCAAGATAATCAAAAGTATACACAGTTTTATATATTACGCATGCTCATCATAGAAATATTTATAATAAAATTTATAACATTATTAAATATTTTCAGTAAAAGAATGGTTAAATAAATTTTGGTTTATCCATAGTGTAGAATTCTAAGCAGCTATTTTAAAAAACATGCTGTTGAAGATTAATGACCTGAAGAAATGGTCATAGCCTAATGTTAAATGAAAAAAAAAAAGCTGAAATACAAACTATGTACAATATGATCCCACTTGCAAAAATTACTCGTAAGTATACAAAGAAAAATATTGTAAGAAATATATTCTTGTTAACAATGTTTAATTTTGGATTATATATATATATATATATATATATATATATATCCAGTAATCACAATATTTTAAAACAAACACATATTATTTTCCCGCCCCCAGATTTTTTGTGTGTGGTACTGAAGATGGAACCCCAAGACATTCTACCTCTGAGCTATACTCCCTAAACTCCCAGCTCTATTTTTTAGTCTTTATTTTGAAACAAAGTCTCACTAAGTCAAGCATGGTGGAAGCTTGTAATTCCAGCATTTGGGAGGATGAAACAGGAGGTTTGTGGTTTCCGGACAATCTCAGCTACTACTTAGTGAGGTCCTTTACAGCTTACTCAGTGAGACCCTGTTTCAAAATAAAGAATAAAAAAATAGAGCTGGGGTGTAGCTCAGAGGTAGAATGCCCCTGAGTTCGACTTCTAGTACCGCAAATATAAAATACAAAAACAAACAAAAAATAAAATCTCACTAAATTGCAGAGGTTCTCACTAAGTACCTGAGGCTGTCCTCGAACTCTGGATCCACCTGTCTCAGCCTCCCAAATACTAGGACTACAAGAGTGCCCCACCACACCTGGCTTTATTCCCAAAATTTATGTATTTATTTATATGGGGAGGTGGAAGGTGCCATTCACTGGGGCATAGTTGCTTGGTAGACTGCACATAGATAAATTACCTCGAAGCAGGTTATCGCCACCTTCTCTACTCCCCATTCTGCTTGCAGTCAAACTACCATTAGTGTTCTTCAGTTCCGGCTTTCCGGTGTGGCTGAAGGTAGAAATGTACAGGTCTATAATTCAGGTGTGAATCTGTGTGCGTGTGTGTGTGTGTGTGTGTGTGTGTGTGTGTGTGTGTGATACTGGGGATGGGACCCCAGGGTCATTTTACCTCTGAGATATACCCCCAGCCCTATTTTTTATTATTTATTTTGAAACAGGGTCTCACTGAGTTGAAAAGGGCTGATGCTGTTAGTTGCTAAGTAGCTGAGGCTGTGAACCACGATTCTCCTGTCTCAGCCTCCCGGACGCTGGAATTACAAGGGTGCACCACCACGCCCCACTGGGTGTGCATCTTTTATGTCAATTCAAGGGCTTTGTGTATGTCTGATATCTGACTAGAAAACAGTGGAACTTCTGGGAACTCCATGCTTCAAATCTCAAGAGGATATTTATGGTCAGGGATCTATTTGGATTACTACTGTTCAACTAGATACTTGGCTTACTACTGTTCAACTAGATAAACAAGAGCTCCTTGTTTTTAATCATTTTAGTAGAATTGCCCGCTTTCTAATAGGTGGCTATATTCATACCTGCACTTGGGAAGAGGCAGTAATCTCTTTGGGGTTACTTCTATAAGGCTCTATAAGGCACTGCTCCATTCATGAGGGTTCCACCCTTCTGGCTAATCATTTCCCGCATATCCTACCTCCCAGTTTCCTCCCATTTGGAGATCAGGTTTCAAGATATGAATGTTTAGGAGGGAATACAAAATTCAGATTATAAAAGCCCCCCATAAAAGCTACTCTAAATAATAAGGGCATTTTTGTGTGTGTGGTACTGGGGTTCCTGGAAGCACTTCTACCTCCGGGCTACACTCTCAGACCTTTTTATATATATATATATATATTTTTTTTAATTTGGAAACAGTGTCTCTTAAGCCAGTGCAGCTAGCTGGCTTTGAACCTGCGTGATCCTCCTGTCTCCGCCTCCCAATCGCGGGGATTACAAGCGTGCGCAACTACGCCCGGCAATATAAGGGTATTTTTAAAACATTGCATTTTCTAAACAGATGCAGCCTTGAAAAAAGTAGCTATCCCTGAAACGAAATAGTCACCTCCAAACCTTCCTATATGGAAATGTCATAAAGGGCACTCTTGTTGAGGCTTAGCCAGTCTGATTTCTCCCCTGATGTGGATGAGGGATCAGGAGACAGGCTATGGCAGACAGTAACCTGATCCCAAAGGAGGACAGAGAGTCAATGTTCTGATTGGAGCACAAGAGCAGAGCACCTCACCAGAAGGGCAGGAGAGTCCTGTTAAGGTACTCAATAGAAGAATAAAGAGCAAGTCACGAAGGAAACAAAGCCATCAAAGGCGCACCTTGCACAACGGTCATGTTCTTCTTCACTTCAGTTATACCCTAGAAGGTAATAGCAATATTCGTCTACGCAACAGAGACACAATTTTATCATATTTTAATGCTAAAAACAGCTCATTTCTCTTCCAGCTGTCTTCTGCGGACTCTGTTTGCAAGCTCTGGGAGGGGAGCATGAAATAACATGAAAGTTGTGGTGAGAAAAGGTAAGCAGAACTCCTTTGAAATGTTCTTAATAAATTTTTAAATTAATTTCCAGGCTGGTAGGTCTCGGGAATCAATTTAAACTATTTAACTCACCATGCAAGAATGAAATTATTATTTAAAAAAAGAAAAAGAAGAGGTAAGCTGAAAAATTTCGAAGGCTATGTGCAGAAAGCCTTCAGCAGACAGCAGGAAGGAAAACTGCAGGCTTATAATGGGATTAGAAGGTTTTTTTTTTTTTTTTTACCCACTGGGAAAAGTACTCACTGAAGAGTACTAAGAGGTCCAATTAAAACACAATTACACTCATCTGAACAAAACCCATCCTATTGACAAGAGTTCTAAACAACTTATACCAAGTGATCCAAACCTAGTAGTTTTTTTTTTTTTTAAATATACCTTCAGCTGTCCAGGGCTTTCCATCTTCTTGCAAATGATATAATTTTGTTCTTCTTTATGGCTGAATAGAATTCCATTGTGTGTATTTCCCACAGTTTTGCTATCCATTCATCTGTTGATGGTGATCTGGGTTGGTTCCATATTTTAAGTGAGATCAGCCAAACACAGAAGGAGAAGATACACATGTTTCCTCTAATATGCCCAAACTAGAAAACACAAAGGATACCAGTGGGACTCCAGATATTAGAAGGGAAATACTAGCTAAGTTTTAATGGAAAGATAGGAGAGGAGAAAGGCCGATCTTGATTAATGAGGGTCTATACCTGAACATGTGTAAAATTATGAATAAGACATGGTTAACCTGGACAACCATTGGTGGGAGGGGGGAAGAGAAAATGGGGGGGGGCACCAAATATAGTGTAAATGTATACTATCTATGTTCAATAAAAAAATTGTTAAAAAAATAAAAAAATAAAGGTTAAGAGCCTGTATTTGTAATTAATAAATTTATCCTATCATATTTAAAATAAATAAGTAAATAAATAAATATACTTTCAGCTGGGCGTGGTGGCTCACACTTATAATCCCAGCATTCGGGAAGCTGAGACCGGATGATGGCGGTTTGAGGACAGCCTCAGTTACTTAGTGAGGCCCTTTGCAACTCACTGAGACCCCGTTTCAAAATAAAGAATAAAAAATATGGCAGGGGTTGTAGCTCAGAGGTACAATGCTGCTGGGGTTTCATCCCCAGAACCGTAAATAAATAAATAAATAAATACACCTTCAGTTTTTTTTTTTTTTTTTTTTTTTTTTTTTTGGTGGTACTGGGAATGGAACCTTTGTACTTCTAGGCTACACTCCCAGACCTATTTTTATATTGTTTTGTTTGGAAACAGGGTCTCTTAAGCCAGCACGGCTGGCTTCAAACCTGTGTGATCCTCCTGTCTCTGCCTCCCAAGGGCAGGGATTACAAGGCGTGTGTCACCACGCCCGGCCCTCAGTTCTACTTTTTAAAGGATTTACTTTGAAGGTGCTAAGCTATTTGTATCACTTCCCTTTGAAATTTTGTATATTCCATGGTTTATTTATTCCACACAAATAACAGAAACTTTCCTTCACTCATCTCCTTTTTCAATATAAAGAATAGTATTCTTCCCATACATATTTTTGGCCTTTTGAGTGGGGACAAAATAGTAGACATATTGAAGAAGTATGTACAGTTTTTAGGAGATCAAGAAAGTCTGGCATATTTTATGCAAATGTGAACTGATGGCAAATGTTTCCATTGGGCACCACTTAGGTCATATGTGCAAAAGTCTTCCACATCCAACTTTTGTGTTTTCAGCTGAAACTTTTCTCCAAGGTGGGGGGAGAAATTTAACATGTATTTAAATTATTAGGTGAGACTAGGATCTTTCTCAATAGTACCTTGTTCTCCATATGACACATCTCTAGCTGTAGTCCTTACATCAAGAATGCAAAATTGGGGTGGGCATGGTGGCACATAGCTGTGATCCCAGTACTTGAAAGGCTGAGACAAGAGGGTTACAGGTTCAAGCGAGTCTCAGAAACTTAGGGAGACCATCAGCAACTTATAAAGACCCTGTTTCAAAATATAGAATAAAAAATAGGGCCAGGGGCATAGCTAGGCAGTAGAATGTCCCTGGATTCCATCCCCAGTACTGCAAACAAACAAACAAACAAACAAACAAGTAAAAAAAACTGATGAGGTAAACCAGAGCCAAGAGGTAGGATGCCTCTTGATTCAATCCCTAATACCAGATAGATAGATATAGATAATAGATAAATGATAGATAGTTAGATAATATACATACATACATACAAGAATGGAAGAAAACTCTTTCAGGCATCTTTTAAATTCAATTCATTCCAATTTAATACAACTTAATTTAATTATATATTCCAATTACTTATTGAAACTTTCCCTATCCAAACCTAGGTTACTTTATGTTAAGACCAAGAGCCTTACCACTTATACTGTCTCTTAAACCTTTAATTACCCATCTACACTTCATTTAGTGGAAAGTCTGAAGCATTCACCTAATTGAGTATATGTATTCTTTCTCACAACACACACACACACACACACACACACACACACTTTTCTATTTTCTGTCTTAAATATCTATTAAATATCTATCTAAATTCCTACCTACTTTATAAGAAATTCATGAAAAACCTTTAGGGGAATGTTATAAAAATGAATTTACCCATCCAGTCCCTTACTCCATCTATGCACATTTGCACACCCATTCATTCACACTCACATGCACACTTGCACACTTTTTTTATTATTTGAATCAGCCACCACAGCTGCTGGTGCCTCAGGGGCTTTAAACATCAATCAGTTTCACAGCTGGAGGCAGAGTGATCTACAGCAATAAAGCTTAAAGTGCTTCCTTTTCTGATATAATTTGATTCTTCCATTAGAGCACACATTCTTTTTTTTTTTTTTAAGCCATAGCAAATGCTCTCTGTCCATAGCAGGGCAAATAAATAGTTACCTTAAAGAGACAGAAAATACTACTCAGGAGTTAGGATGCTGTGTGGAGAAAATCCTTCCAGTAATCCTTACTTCTGAGGCACTGAGTTTTTCACCTTTGTCTCCAGGCCTTGCCCCTCCTCTTTACCCTCAGGGCTGCCAGTGATCTTGGATCTGCTGGGCTGGAACTGAATCTTAGTGGCTATAATTTAAAAAAGAGATAACAGAGGCTTTATTGAATATGTCCTTGGGTTTCCAATCCTATAGAATTCAATGGAATACAGAAAGGTGCCAGGACAATCACTGTCATGTGTTTTTTCCCCCCCACAGGATGCAAAGTACTTAAGTCTCAAAGCTTCTTCATCAGCTGGAAATCACTCCCTTAACCAACACTTTTAAATAATCTTAAAAATGATTTATCACTGTTTCTCTGAAGAGAGCCCTGTACTTGTTATTCTTGACTTTTCAGATTGTTTATTAAGTGGTTCTAGAAAAAAAAAGCAATCTGGATCCCAACAAACTTTAACAATGATAGTTGCAAAAAATTTATTGTCAATAAAGATGTTGAGTCAAGGCTGGGCGTGGTGGCTCATGCTTGTTATCCCCGTGCTTGGGAGGCGGAGACAGGAGGATCAAGCTGGTTCGAAGAAGCCAGCCTCGCTGGCTTAAGAGACCCTGTTTCCAAATAAAAAAATGTCAAATAGGTCTGGGAGTGTAGCCCATAGGTAGAAAGGCTTCCAGGAACCCCAGTACCACACACACAAAAAAAAATGTGGAGTCAAAGATTACTGGTGGCCATGGGTCAGGACTCAGCTGTGACTGGGGTCTGACTTCATGCTATGTAAAATTATGGTGCTATGCTTTAGTTTCTGTCTAAAAAGCCTGACTGGAATACTTGTATGTTTGTTTTCCAGAAAACATAGACTTTGGGCAAAAAAAAAAAAAATCCAGATATTTTTTAACTAAATGAGCAATCACATCTCAACAAGAAGCCTGCTAACCCAGTTCATCTGCTGCCACAACCACCTGACTCCAGCTGTTGGCAGCAATACTGTGATACGTGTGGTTACATTTCTTTTGGATCTACCAAGATTTCTCTCCTTTTTTGCATGAATTTATGAAGCCAGTTTATACTAAAACTTGTAGTGATGAAATCTGAAAATATTAAAGTCAAGCTGGTCCTTGGAAATTCTGGACTCCTTTACTATTACAATAGACTGAATTTTCTTCCACTTGTTGGTATTTGTTGAAGCTCTAACCCCCACTGTGACTGGAAAGAGAGGGAGAGAGAGAGATAGAGATAGAGATAGAGATAGAGAGAGAGAGAGAGAGAGAGAATATGAATTTATAAAGAGGTGCTAATGGTTAAATAAGGTCATAAAGGTGGAGCCCTGATCTGATAGGTTAGTGACCTTACAAGAAAAGTAAAAAGCATCAGAAGTTTCTTCTTGAGACAAAAGGCATCCATCTGCAAGCCAGGAAGAGAGCCCTCCTCAGAAAGAGAACCTTAATCCTGAACTTTCTAACATCCAGAACTAAAATAATGTAAATTTTTGTTGTCTAAGCCACCTCTCCTATTGATTGTCTTGACAGAACCAAGACACAAATCTTTCCATTTTTAAAAATGAGAGCTGAGTTAAAGTATTTTATAGATGACCCAGCCATTGCATACTGAGTAGAGCATAGATCTGTCTCTGATAGAATGTATAAAAGGGTTCACTAGCTGGCCACACTACTGGTGACCAAGCCTGCTCTCTATGGCTAAGCTGCTCTGAACAGTTCCTGGAAAGGAGAACATTTAAACTGGGCCTGACTTGGTTTTGTTGTCTCAAATTCTGCTCGCTTTAATTTCTCACACACAAAAAAGGCTAGTTTTTGCTTATTCTTATTTCTAAAATTTCTGTTTCTTGATTTTGTAAATCCAAACTGAGTATGTGTGCATGCTACCTTTTTTTTTCTTTATCCTTCTTTTCCTTCTTCATCTTCTCCTTATCCTTCTTTGTTTCCTATGGTGCTTCATTAATTTTGTCAAGAAATTCTACAATCTGCTACAGAAGTTTATTATATGTATATATATATATATATATATATATATTTGTATATATGTTTATATATATTCATTCCTTCCTGAATAAATAGTAAATGCTTCTCTCTCTCTCTCTCTCTCTCTCTCTCTCTCTCTCTCACACACACACACACACACACACATTGAGATAAAGGGAGAGAGAAAGAAGGAAGAAAGGGGGATGGAGGTTGGGCATGAATTATGTCCCCAATCTTTTATGTATGTATGCCCAAATCCTTACAGTCAATGATTTCTTAGCTTGGAACGCCCAGCACAGAACACAAGGCCTTGCACAGTTCAGATGCCCCATAGTTTTGTTAACAATGATTATGGCAATAATGAACTTGTTTTGCAAGTCAGTGACTACCAGCACTGACTACTTAATGTGCATGGTCAATTATCATCATCCAAGCAAAGTGCTGTCTTTGTATCAGTTACATCACTTAGTCTTTCTGCTGCCCTCTGACAAAGGTGCTTCTTGACGTTTTATCAGTAAATAAAATGGAGCTGGAGATTTCATATTAGAGTGATTCTTTTAATTATTGCATGATAAAGAATAGAACTGGTAAAGGTTGATGCCTTTTTCGTGAACAGTACTTTATATGAATTATATCATTTAAATTTCAGAATAATCCTATGTCACAAGTTCATCTGACAAATGAGAAACTCTGACTCCAAGAGACTAAGTAACTTGCCTTAGGCCAGATAGGATTTTAGACAACAGATTTCTTTCTCTTTAAGAATAATTACATTAGTAGCTCCTTTGGGGATTTGAGAAACAGAATGCAATATCACAATATAATATGGTTTTGCCCAATTTAAATTCCACCATCACTAGCCAGGCATGGTGGTATATACTTGTAATCTCAGTACTTGGGAGGATGAGACAAAAGAATTGCAGGTTCGAGGACAGCCTCAGCAAGTAATGAGAGTCTCATCAACCTAGTGAGACCCTGTTTCAAAATAAAAGCAAGTCGAGCATAGTGGTGCATGCTTGTAATCCCAGCATTTGGGAGGCTGAGACTGGAGGATCACAGTTTGTGGATAGCCTCAACTACTTAGTGAGGCCCTATGCAACTCAGTGAGACCCTGTTTCAAAATAAAGAATAAAAAATAGGGGTGGGGGTGTAGCTTGGAGGTTTAATGCCCCTGGGTTCTGATAAGTTGGGTCCCTCCCCTCCCCCATGTGATCTCCCAGCAAAGGCAGGAGGCAGAACCCTGGAGGCGAAGAGTCCGCTCCACAGACTACAGATACAGTGAGAGGAGCAGCATCCCTACGCTTCATCCCACCTCCCAAAATATTGGCCTTAAAAAAGAAGTACTTCTGCCCTAGAACCCAGGTGATTCCAATGGCCAATTGGTCCCAATTGGCCATTGGTTCTTTTCCCCATGACCAACCAGCAGACCCAACCCAAAGGGCACTGAATAAAGCAGATCACTGGCTGATTGCCTTCTTAGTAGTTTTTTGCCTATACCGGAAACCTTTTAGGTTCCACCCTCAGACCTGCAAAAAAATAAAACAAAATAAAATTTAAAAATTAAATAAAATAAAGTAAAATAGAGTTAGGAATGTAGCTTGAAGGTGGAATGCACTGGATTCAATCCCAGTACCATCACTACATCAACATAATGTTATGTCTGAAAAATAAACATCTGAAATAAGGGACCATTTCGATATATTTGATTTTAGATGGTCTCTAGGAGAAGAACCTGATTGATGGTTGATGTGGGGCATGCTGCAGAGCCTCTGGCCACAGAGGACTCAGCAGGGAGCACATCTGGAGTCTGCCAGGCAGAGGGATGGGTCTTTTCAGAGAAATACTACATTTTAAAGGGAAGATATTTTTCCCTCTTCAGAGCATTTTCAAATCCTGGCACTAAGGAGGGGGAAAAAAGGTATGTCTTCTCTTTGAAATATTGGCTTTTTCTAAAAAGACCACCCTCTCCCCAAGCCTTGGAAACTTCAAACAGCCTGACCGAGAAGTCAGAACTCCTCTGGTTGAAGAAGCTGTTATCTTGAAAGCTGCTACGGGCTATAAGCTCTTAGAAGGTCCTAGAGCTCAGAGTCTGTTTGTATTCATTTTTAATAAGCTAAATGAAAAGTGGGAATGAATTCTGAGCATGTGTGTAAATGCATACATATCTATATATACATATTATTATATATTTTAACAATGTAAATATATATTTAGTTTAATGTGCACTGACAAACTAATTTCTTCTTTAAAAATAGAATGAAAATTCAGATACAAACAAATTTTATTTGAAAAATTGTGATTAGGCTTTTTAACTAAATATATTCTAGCAGCAAATTTCCTGTGAAATTTTAATTGGATTTCATACATTTTGTCTTATTTTATGCACCTCACATTTTACTACTCGGTAAAAATTTGACATAATTTCCATGTGTTTCTCTTACCTGATATTATAGTCTAAATACATTTTAAATGCATGAATTAAAGGACAAAATCCAAAGTCATTGACTAGAGTGGATATTAATGTTAATGTAGTGTCTCTATTTTTGGCACATTCTACCTTATAGATATGTTTCTGTGTCTCTTTGGACTCAGAATGTTTATAGATAGTACACCCACATATATACTCTAACAACATACAGAAGAAAAATTCCAGTCTTGGTAGTAACACGATGTGTGTTTGGATTGTATCTAACACCCTTTGGACTCCAATACACTTCCACTCTCTCCACTTTCTAATCAGAAACACCTGGCCTCAGCAGCATTTCCTTACTTTTTGGCCTATATCTTTTTTGGTAACTTGTAGGATTCTTTTGTGAAGACCCTGAGCTATTCTGAGGCAAGCACAAAAGAGTACAAGGACTTATCCCTTCATAATTAGGGTGGCCCTTGACAAATGGTATATGTCAAATGGTACCTGCTAGACAAATACACCCTCTTCCATGCTTCAGATAAACAATGCATAGTTGCATCTTCTAAGCTGAGAGTCTGCAGCAAAACAGAGCTCCCAGCTGTCTCATTAGAGACAGCTTAACAGCATATCCTTGGGCTAACTCTTCCTCCTTGGGGTCCCAGCTATGTCCACAATTTTCAACCAAAGGTGCTTCTGCTCTTTCCCTCTGGCTTCTGGGAATATAGAGTAACATCAAGAGATATTTTTAGTTGTCACAACTTGGAGGTGGAGGCTATTAACATGTAGTGAGTAGAGGGCAGAGAGGTTGCTAAGCATCCTGTCCTATAATATATGGTATGGCCCCTAATGAAGAATATTACTCCAAATATCAGTTTTGCTGAGATTGATCAATCCTGCAAAGCTTTTGTCCACTTCTGTTTCTTGACATCTCTTACCACAGTAATCTATCTGAAACTTCATTATATACTAAGGCTTTCCTATTTAAAGAAATCCAGCCCCAGAGGTCACTAATACTGTAATGCCTACTACAAGACAGTTTGACAGTTTTGTTCTGTGTGTGTGTGTGTGTGTGTGTGTGTGTGTGCACGCGCGCGCGTGTAAGAAAAAGAGAGGAGAGAAGAGAGAGAACAGAAAGGAGAGATGAGAAAGAGAACTATCAACTTAACTAGCTTTCTTAGACTTGTCAATAAACAGCCCACTTGCTCTTGTAATTGGATTCAAACAAGTTTTTTTTGGGGGGACAGCTAAGTTAAAATCTAATGACTCTTGGAAAAGAGGAGTCTGAAAAGCAACAATTTAAGTTCAACCTGAACGAGTTTAACAAGAATTGAGCCTGGACAGTCATAGCTAAAGTTCACACAAAGGTTTTCATGAATTGAAGGTTTTTCTAGATGGTAACTCCAACCTTAATTTCTAGGGGAAAGAGCAGTTTTCTTTGTTCTCGTTGGACTGTGAGTTCTTTGGAGGCCAGGGCTTGTTTCATCTTTGAATTTCTCAAAGCTTTCAGTTTATCTCTGCCCAGCAAATGTTCAGTTGGCTATTACATTTTTGGCAGATGAGGATTATGCCCGGGTCCCTTGATTGCTAATGCAGAGTTGATTCCAAGGAATGTGGATAGTCCAGGATATGTAGTAGAAGAATGGCCATGGCCAAGCCTATCATTCTGTTGCCATTTCAAGGTAATATTATTTTATCATTTCTAAGGATGTCTTTCCTGTTTTTTTTTTTTAATAATTTTGGAGTGTCTGGAACATTTATTTCAATCATCTTTTCTGTGTTAATATTATACTTAGGTTACACCTTAAGAGAGGTATCTCAAAGCCCACTGAGTTTTTTTTTACCTCTCAGGAAGAAATACAAAAAAATGACTTCTCATTAGAGATTTAGTTTATTTTAGATATGGCTTAATTTTTTTTTCTAAATTCTTCAAAACTCTCTTAATCTACAAAATCGGTCAAAATAAAAGGGGAAAAAGGCCTCAAGGATTCTGATATTCCAATTGTTCCCTGCACAGACAGGCTTTTCCCGTCTCAAAGAAGAAATATGGTGTGTAACCTTAGAGGAACTTCTCACTTCCGTTCTGCTCAACCATCTGTGGCCTTGAACCTCTTCACCTAGGGAGAACCATAGTACAGTATTCATTCTCCCACAACATTAGCAGACGTTCAAAGGATCAATGTTTCAAAAGCATCCTGGGGAGAAAAAATGGCTTGGAAACATGTAATAGTTTTACTAATTCACCTTCTTTTTAATGAATCATTAAGACTGAGCCCAGAGCAACCTACCTGTTGTGAAGTCTTGCTTCAAGCTTTCTTTCTGCTCATCACCCTGAACTCAAAACCTTCTTGAAAACGACTGTGAATCTACAGTTTTAAGGTTCGTTAATCCTACTCCCTGCTGAATACGCTTTCTGAGGCACTGCGATGTTGCATGAGATTCCCATATTTATGCAAAATATTAGCAGAACTTTTTCTTATTAAAGACGTGCTTTATTAATCTTAATAAATCATAGTTTGTCAGGACATTTCTGACTGCTTCTCAAGTAAAATGGGGCTTGACTGTGCAGTAACAGTGTTTATGTCATGCTTGAATTGTTTAAGGTGAGGCTCTGAGTAGTTTTATTGCTTTTGTTTATATAGGTAAACCCAATCTGCGCATTTGAAATGATTGATGAACTGCAGCCCCACTCGGAGGGTTTGTCATCACTCATGTGCTGAAGTGACATTTCTTTATGTATTTTGGCATAAACATATGCAACTACTGGCAAAGCATTTGACCCTAGAGTCTGACTATTTGTCATTCTAATCTTTTTTTTTTTGCCCAAAGTCAGGCAAGTTACTGTATATTCTATCTTCACACACATTGCTAATTATTCAACAGACAGTAAAATAGTCTTGTGACTGGGTTGCATAAATTGCTGAATGTGCGATCTTCATTTCTTCAGCCAGGCAGCAAGATACTATGTGGTGAAATAAATAAAGTTAAGATGCATGCAAATGTCAAGGAAGGCACCCATATTGCTTTTCAGGATAATCTGGTGCTTTATCAATGGAAGAGGGAGGAAGAAGAAGAGAAAGAGGAGAAGATAAAGAAAGAAGAGGAAGAAGAGGAGAAGGAAGAAAAGAAGAAAATGTTCTGAGGGTGAAATTTAGCAAATCAAATGTAGACAAAGATTAAGCAAAAATTCATTAAGTGCAAATACCTTCAAATAGTGACAAAGAGAGTAATGGAAAAGGATCAGGAGAGGGAAAAGACCAAACAATGCTATATGCATATATGAGTACATAACTATGGATATTACTATTGTGTACACTTAACAATAATATTTTCAAAAATTTAATATATACATACACACATATATACATATATATGTATATATCCTATAATGGGTCTTTAATTGAGAAACAAGTAACCATAACTCATATCATGTAGGCAAACATAAATGAAAGCCCTCCTCATCTTCAGGCTCTGAGTTTAATTTCCATGTGTTGTTTGAAAACTCTGGATGATTTTTTTTTCATAAAACTGGTAGGAAAAATAGTCAAAGTGTGAAGAAATTTTCTACAGAAAACAATCACACCTCATTTGGAGTACTTGACTATGTGTATATCACTGTGAGATCTGAGTGAGCAAGAATACAGCAGTGAGGGAGCAGTAAGCCAATTTCAAAACACCTGAAGGACAGAAACGCAAATAAGTGGCATCATTGTGACATGGTTTCTGGATTGCAGTGAATAGATAAATGCTGAAAGTTAGGTTGAAACTCAGAGCTGTCCATTCTAGTTGGAGTATAGAAGATAGTTCTAAGGACAGACATTAATAAGAAATCAGTTAACTTTCTCATCTTTATGATGCAAAAAAAATTTCTACTGTTAATCACTTTTAAGATAATTGCCCAACTCTGGGATAAAAAGACAGTAGGTTTAATTGAGAGATTTCAAATCTCCATCTATGGTAGGCAACACTGTTTGGGCATGTGGCATTCCAGGGGAAATTTCTAGATTCTCTCTTCAGTAAGCAAGATGATACTCTGGCCCATTACTGTCGAGAGGTTTTGGTTTTATAAAATGGGTTTTCTTAGTTCAGCTTCAAAGAACAAACAGCCTTTTAGTAATAAGAGGAAGAGTTAAAGACCAGCCTAAGAAGATAGTAGCCACTGAGTTAGTAATAAAATTAAGCATGGTGTGATGGTCAATCTGGAGCGTCACCTTTACTGGATCATGAAACACCTAAACTTTTGTGAGTCTGGGTATGTTCATGAGATGATTGGTCATATAAGGGCAGATTGAAGTCCTGTCCTGAATGTGGGCATTGCTGCTCTGATAGGTACGGGACCTGGATAAAACGGAGAAAGCTGTGTGAAGGCAAATATGGTTCTCCTTAAGAAAAGCACATCTGGCCGGGCGTGGTGGCACACGCTTGTACTCCCCGCGCTTGGGAGGCAGAGACAGGAGGATCGCGCAGGTTCGAAGCCAGCCGCGCTGGTTTAGGAGACCCTGTTTCCAAAAATAAAATACGTCTGGGAGTGTAGCCCGGAGATAGACGGGCTTCCAGGAACCCCAGTACCACCAAAAAAAAAAAAAAAAAAAAAAAAAAAAAAAAGCACATCTGCTCCCACTTGGGATAGCTGCCTTCAACTCTTCAAACTGAATCTTCACCATCGTTTCTCTGGAGAGTTTCCTGGCCTTTCCTTCTTGGACTGGAACTGCATTCATAGGTTACTCTGATTCTGAGACTCCAGCTCTTGGACTGCTCAGCCAGCTGTGATTCCTCTGGCTCTCCATGTGCAGGCAGCCATTTAGGACCACACTGCTTTGGACTGTACCCTGATTTGATAAATCCCTTTTTACCCTATGAATATCCTGTAAGTTCTGTTAATCTAGAGAACACTAATACATGAGGGGTTATGATAAATTATTTTGTTACATGTTAATTTCTTTGTTTTTGTACTATAGATTAAACTCAGAGGCATTCTATCTTCAAGCTATACTCAGAGCCCTATGTTTTTGTTGTGGTTGTTGTTGTTTTTGTTTTTTTAAAGAACAGTATCTCACTAAATTGCAGAGTCTCGCTAAATTCCTGAAGCTGGTCTTGAGCCTGCAATCTTCCTGTCTGAGCCTCCCAAGTACTGAGATTAGAGGCATATATCACCATTCCTGGCATATTAATTTAATTTGAACTTTACAGTTCAAGAAGGTAGTTTAGGAATTATTTAATTTAATTTTTTTCTTTTTCAGAATTTTTTTTTGGCAGTACCAGAGATTAAACCCAGGAACATTCTACCTCTAAGCTATACCTCCAGCCCTATGTTTTTTAGTCTATATTTTGAAACCTTGTCTCCCTAAATTGTAGAGGACCTCACTAAATAGCTAAACTGACTATCCTCCTGTCTCAGCCTCTCAAGTACTGGGATAACAAGCTTGGGCCATTATGCCCAGCTTCAGGTTTATTTTTTTGTTTGTTTTATTTACTTTGGAAGTAGAATTTATTTTCTTATGACTATAGATTTAGTCATGTAACTGATATTGTCTCTTCCAGGAAAATGATTGAACATCAAACACAGCTATGTGATTTCTTTCAGTCAATGAAATATGCACAGAAAAGCTGGACACAGTGGAGCATGTCTGTAATCTCAGGACTTGGAAGGCTGAGATAGGAGGATTGCAGGTTCAAGGATAGCCTTAGTGGCATACCTAGACTCTCACCAACCTACAAAAACAAAGAATAAAATTAGGGGGGTGGTATATCTCAAAGGTAAAATGCCCCAGGATTCAATCCCCAGTATCACAGAAAAAAGAGAGAAAGGAAGAAAGAAAGAAAGAAAGAAAGAAAGAAAGAAGAAAGAGAAAGGAAGAAAGAAAGAAAGAAAACAAGCATGTGGCACATCAAAATATATGATTTTAAAGCTATTCCATAGTTCCACATATTCTTGTTCTTCTGCTATAATACTGGGCAATATTCCACAAAAGGGATATTCTTGGATCCCAAAAAAGGAAGATGTGGGGGAGAGCAACAATTCACCTGCCAAGGACATGTAACTTGAACATGGAGAAATTTTTAGTACAAGTTATATATGTTATTAATCACAAGATAGGGTAGCCCATGTTGGTCAATATCTTATGCTTTTGGGAATCTTCTGTAACTCAGAAAATTAATGAAGATATTCAGCAGGAACTTTTTCCGTTTCTTTTTCTTTTGGTTAAATATGTTTTTGTGGATAATTATTAAATGTATAACACTCTCCTACGTGGTATAGAGAGGTACCAAAAGCATACCCCAAATCCTGTCCTATAAAGCCCTTACGTGTTAGTCATTACATATGGCCTCTACCTAAGAAAATATTTCTCTTACTCTTGAGGCAGGCACCAAAATGGTCCCCACATATATTTTCCCATGTGAAGGAACGGCAATTTTGAACTGATTTTCATTCTCCACAAAGTATTGTCTGATTCTTTGTGTTTCCATCTCTAACACACCCGTTGCACTGACTGTGCTTTCAGAGTCAGCTAACATTTATGGAGAGTAGTTGTAGATAAACTCCATGCTGAGCATTTTTATATTTTACCTCACTTAAGACTTACTACCCCCCTATGAAGAAAACATGATAGTGGAAGTGTTACAGATGCGCCTCCCTGACTTGGATACAGTGCATAGAAAATCCATTCTGGATTGGCTGACCAACTCCCAAGTCTCTTCCTTGTACATCAACTTGACATGAAACATGAGTGTGTCACAGTGTTGGTGTGTTGAAAACCGCAATACACTGGGGCCTCTGAAAACTGAGGTCACTCTTATTCCAGGCACTCTGAAGCTGCGTCTCCTTCATTTTCTCTGGCATTTTGTTCATGGATCATTATTACACTTGAACTATGCATCTCAAGGAATTTCTTCAGGGCTTATTCTGACAGGCATGGGACAAAAGAAGAACCTACAAAGTGCTCATCTCTTCACTTCCTGTTTCCTGTCAGGGATGATAGCCCCAATGCCCATGAGCAGTAGCTTCTGAGAACATCGGCACAAGGACCTATGGTTCCATTCTCTTCAAAATCCTATTGCTTATGCACCAATATCTTCTTAACTTAGCCTCACTTCTTTTAAACCTCACATTTATAGCTTGTACTAATTTACATGCTTGTACTGACATAATAAGGACAATACCTAGAGTCCAAAATATTATGAATCAGAGAATTCTCACCAATATAACTAATGCATTGAAGAGACCAAAGAACATTGTTATAATGTACTTCACATGACCACAGACTGCAAGTGGACCTGTTATCATGTTTGGTACCTGACAGCATTAGACTGTCTTTTTTTGGTTTTGACTCACACATCATAGAAGTTTCAGCAGTAAGAATATGGTATTAGGAGAAAAATGAGTGAATTTTGCAAACACAAAAAACAATGACTGGTTTCATTTCTTTGTAACTGTAACCTGGGCATCCCAACTAGTATCAAAATGACTTCAGGGAGCCATCTTTATTAAAACAACCAAGTTTCTTCAGCCCTTTCTCATGTTCTTATCATTTCTTATTCTTCCCATCTCATTGGTTCAGAACTATCATCATACTATGTGCATTATTCAGACTTTCTTCAATGTACTTTTAATGACTATTGTGTGGCATATAGCAATCTGGCCTTCAGTTAATTATTGAAAAATAATAGTGTTTTAATTAGCGTATACATATATGTACAAAAACTTTTATTGCAACTTAAATTACCTAGTTTTATCTGTTGAGTATATATTAAAATTACAATACTTAAATATATTTCAATACATTAGTATATATTCATTCCTACAACAAAAATAGTGCTCATATCTACTTTATGCTAGGCCCATTTTTTAGAAGTTGTGGATTTTGCAGTAAATAAAACTTGCTTCTGTGCCGTAAAGCCAGTATTAATAAACAAGAAATATATTTAGCTTTCAAAATATCAATTGATAATTACTAGCAAAATAAAAAATGTAAGGAAATAGAAGATGCAGATGTAGTGTGGTCAGGGACCACACCTTGTAATTGTGGTAAGGATGACAAATGAGGAAAATAACTATTGATGATTTGGCTAAAGGCTCTTTCTTATTTGAAGAATTAATTTTTTTCTCTCTCTCATCTCCTACCTTCTTCCATCCCTACCTTTATTTTTCAAATTATATTGCTATATGTAAAAATGCTAACCTCTGTTTTCTTAGATTTTCCTTACTAACACAAAATCCTTCAGATGATGATAGCCTCTCTTCAGAGATTAGAATTTCCTTATACTCAAACATTTATATTGGGAATTCTCTTCAGATAACCTCTCAGAATTAATTTTTTGCCAGCAGATAGTTACTTCTACATATTTTTCCTTGAATTAAGAGAAAGTTCATTTTTCTCTATAGAGATGATTTATCAGCCCAGTTTTCCTCTAAATTACTAAGCCAATTCAGGAGAGATGAAAGAATTTCTTCTTTAAGGTAAACAGAGAGAGAAAAATCAGAAAGAAATTGACAGCCTAGTGAGACAAAAAGGCATATTCATTAAAGAAAACCTTTTTAAGAAAACTTGCAACATTACTTCTTTGAAAATCTACTTCTCTGTCACAGCTGTGTGGCTACACTTATAGCTAAAGCTACCTGCAGTGACACAATTCTGGGGCAGATACACAAAGCTATCCTTTAAGTCCACATTTCTTTTCATTCAAAAGCTGGGGAAGGAAAGAAGTAGGGAGGTGTCTTGCCACAGGGAGAGAGGCAGTGAATGCTATCCTGGCCTTGCATTGTCTGGCTGGACGAGCTTAGCACGTTACTTGACCCAGTGACTCAATTTCTTCAAATGTAAATGGAGATAATAATGCTTACCTCATGGGGTTTTTATGAGGATTACCTAAGATAATGGGCATAAAACACACACCATGGGGCCTGGCGTGTGGTCAGCACTCAGTAATTATGAGGTCTAATTATTACTGTGGTCCATTTTCCCAGCCCTCTTTATTCATTTTCTGATGCATCTGCAAGCATGGAGAAGAGAAATACTTGAAAGAGATGAACAATTGGAGACAGCTAATAGACACCCTGCAGAAAACATCTATCATCCTCCAAAGTTTGAAATTCCAAGCACCAGTTACCATGAAGTGCTGTGCCTGGTCAAGGAGAGGCAAATGCTTGCCAGGTAAAGTGGAAGAACGAGTCTACCTTGATGGCGATGAAGCATGCCAGATGGTTTTGCTCATTTGGATATATGTTATAGTGAGTGAAGAAGGAGGCACAGATAAGACCATCATTGATTAGGTCCCACCAACAGAGGTTTCCTGAAGATAATGATCTACAGCTGTTGTGTTTCTGAGTGGCAAGAGGGGGGAAACTGTGTGCAGCTGATTTGCCAGACTTGACAGAGTCCAAGTCTAGGAGGGATTTGCTCTCTGCATTTTTGAAGAGAGTTCACAGTATTATTTAATTTTTATTTTGGTTTTCTAAAGAATGAAAAATAACCAGAGTTATATCTAAAATTTTTCTGTTTACTTATAAAATTTTGTCAGTCTCTCCCACTTAAATCTTAGAAAATATGTAGTACATCTCCAGAGCCTAAAACATTGTAATAAACCTGGTGCTTGGCTATCCAGAAAAAATTAACGAATGGATAAGTAAATAAATTAGTTTATTAATGAATGGATGAAAGAATGAGTGAAGTAATACATGAATGTGGACATGCCTTTTTAAATCCCTTATTCACACCTAGAACTATGCCTGAAACCCACTGAATATTTAATACATAAATATACATTTAGGATGCTGAACCTTGGATGTACCCTTAATTAAAGAATTACCCCTTTTTTCATGGGAGAAATGGCTTTTTCACTAAGGATGTAGCTTCAATAAAAACACTATCAGAACCATGAATCCCAGAGACACATCAGAATCAGATCACCACTGCATTCAGCATATATACTTTGAGACACACTTCAGGTGTGGTATCTAAACTTCTAACTCAGAAGACAGACATGTCTTGGAAGATGAGCATCTGCTTGGACACTTCCCGTGAAGGGAAGCTTCAAATGAGCCAGCCCATTAAAAGGTTGGAAAACTGTAACTATTACAATTTTCTTCCTACTATTGGGTCAAAACCTGCCTTTTTTCTCACTAAAGCCACTGCTTGTCATCTCTGTAGAAGATGCAAAATCACTTTATTTTCTCTTAAATATGGGAGATAGGATTCTTTCTCTCTTTTTTCCTTCCTCTCTAGCCCTTTTACTATCTCTTATTCAGAGAAAATGTGCTTGATGATTTATGTTCCACCTTCACAGAATTTAATTCCTGTAGCCATTTATATAAAGAACAAAGTGAGAAAATATGAAAAATGACATATTTTGACTTGTATTCTTTCATGGGAATCCTAACCATCACACTAGGAGAGGCCTTCATTAGCTCATTTTAAAGATTAAGAAAATGAGGAACAGAGAAATCAAATATGGTAAAATGTAAAGCTGGAATTTGAAACAGAAAATAGAAAGATTATTAAAAATATTGTCTCATCCAGATACAGAGTAGTATTTTTCTGTAAATTTTAGATCAAAATGATTTTCTTATGTGAATGAAGGTAATATTGTATTCCCCAGTAGCAAGGCAGTTGTTTCAAAATGAGTGAGCCAGCCTTGATGGCTTGTGGCTTGGGTACTGAGGTTCTAGATGAGTAAGCATGGAGATATCAGCCATGGTGCTCAGGAGACTGAGCTCGGAGTCTGGATTCAGTATAGACAATGCAGGTGTTCACAAGCGTTTTATAATCGATTTGCCTATTATACATAAGCTGGCATACTTCTAAAATTAAGTGTTTTTTACCTTGTAAGAAAAAAATTAAAATAGAGTCCAGCATGCAACAGATAACATAATTCTGTCATAAACAGTGAGTTAGCATTGGGCTCTGAAACTGCACCACACTCTGACTTCCTGACTATGGAGATAGGATTGGGGAATGAGAAGCAATCAGTTTAAAAGTATAGAATAGTCTAGAACAGAGGTTGTTACCATTTGCCTTTACCTTGTCTCCTGATACTTGCAAGAGGAAGAATAACCATTTCTTAGAGACAGGTCATTCTGGACTGCACTGGAAACTATAGATGGAAAGCCCTAGGAACCTTATACAAGGGTTGATACTCAGACAGTCTTCATCTGTGAGGAGTATTTTTGTACATGACCTAATATGAACTTAGTATTCAGTGGAAGTAAATCAACAAATATTTATTGAACCTCAGTTAAGTACCAGACACAATCCTCTCTCTGTATAGCGCGAATCGATCCTTATCTCATGAATGGTAGGTAGGAATTATGGGGGGGGGGAGGAGATCAAAGTATTTCCAATATGTTTTTTTCTGAAACACACATTTACACATTCACAAACTCAGAGACCCAAGAGGAACACAGAGTGTTCTGCCTTCCTGAAGCCTACTTCTTTTTTGGTTTTTTTTTTTGTTTTTTTTTTTGTTTGCTTTGAAACGGGGTCTTCCTAACTTTCTGAAAACTTTGCTAAGTTGCTGAGGCTGTTCTTAAACCTACAGCCCCCCTGTCTCAGCCTCCCAAGTACTGGGATTACAGGTGTTCACCACCACATCCTATCTGAAGCCTGCTTCTGTGTGGTATTTTTATGCCCATGCCAGGGCAGTCAATAAACATGTCAAAAATTCAGATTATGAAAGCAAATAACTTAAGCTCCACTCATGAGTCTCTCCTTTCAACTATGTAAGTGCTTTTGTCTATTAAACAAAACTGCTCTAGGCCTCTCTTCTTAGTCATAATTGGGAAGAAAATTCATAGTGTTGTTGAAAGAGTTGAATTTGATCATGAAGCAACACTTGATATACACTAAGTGCTAAGTACATATGGACTAGCATTGTGCTACCAATGAGCAAATGGCAGTTCAAGGCAGAAAGATTTCCTCAAGTCATACAGCCAGGAAATGGCAACATGACACAAATCCCATACCCTCACCGCTCTGCAGTGAAAGACGGTCATGAAGTGTCTGGGCCCCATCTGAAAGTCTCTGGGACAACAGATTCGGAAAGGAGTCACAAAGATTCTGAGGGTCGTTTAAGTGAAATGAGCTACATTTGATAGGTTGACCAATCTTTTGGAAATATAAAGAATTAGCAAAAGGATAATTGAGCCCGGAGTGATGGTGCACGCCTATAATCTCAGCATTTGGGGGGCTGACGCTGGAGGATTGCGGTTCAGGGACAACCTCAGCTACTACTTAGTGAGGCCCTTTGCAACTCAGTTAAACCCTGTTTCAAAATAAAGAATAAAATATAGAGCTGAGGGTGTAGGATGAAGGTAGAATGTCCCCGGGTTCCATCCCCAGTACTGGAAAAAAAAAAAAAAGACAATTGAAAAGGTTTTAAGATTTATATGTCAGTTTTTAATGAAAACAGAAAAAAATGGTGCCATAATTCAATAAAATACAAATTTCAGTGGAGCAAGGCCAGCCTAAAGCAAACAGGCCCTAAGTCAGCCACTTCCAAGTGCAGAATGGTCTCTGGAGAGCCAACCACAGAGGCCAGGACAGCGCGTGTGTGGAATGAAGCAGCGGATCCTCGAGGAAGCTCAACAACACAGCCACAGAGCCGACCATTTCTCAGCTTCTTTTGGGACTCACTTCTCTCGCAGAATAATAAAAGTATCTGCCTCATACAATTGTCATATTTTAATAGTTAATACACAAAAAATGATCCAAACAGTGTCTGCCCTATAGTATGCTTTCCCTAAATCTCAGCTCTTATTGTTATTAAAAGTAGCTTTATGACTTTGATGAAGTTACTGTAAGCCCTTTCAACTTCAGTTTTCCTATCTGTCCAGATGGAGACCAAACATTATTCAGTTCTGTGGCCATTTTTTAATAATCAAATATTATATATGAAACTTATACTTGATGCATATCTTTTCTGGATAGCTTTTCTCCCTAAAAGACATACGTTGTTAAAACTACTGTACATCTTACAATCAGTGGCATCTTAGTGTCAGGGAAATGGGGGATGCCCATCTTGCATGGCTGCTGAGTGGATGAAGTTATCTTGCCCCAAGACCTAGCACACAGGAATTGTCAGCTTCTCTCTTGTCTTGTTCTCTTGTTTGGGTCCAGATCCATTGTGTGAGCATTTACATGTGTATATCTTTCTTTGAAATCAAGGAGACATTTGTTTTCTTCCTTTTCAGAATCAGAAAAAAACATCCTTTCTACTCCTTGCCACAGTGAGTCCCAGACACTAATTCTAAGAGGCTGTTTTTTGATCATGTTTATCAGTTTAGTAGCACAGAAGCTAGGAGAGAGGAAAAAAAAAAGACTAGAGAGAACTTTAACACTCTTATGTGTAAATTGATAATAGAGCAAAGATAAAGACTGTTTGAAAATTAAGTAATATACTAAACACTTAACAGTACTTGGCATATAGTAAGCTCTCAGAAAATGATAGCTCCTATTGATTTTATGACACCAATTACAAATTCCCTGCTATCTATGGCCAACAAAACAATGAGCCTAAAATTTCTACATAACATGCGTAGTTCATAAAAATATTTATTGTTTAATATAATCTGCTTTCAATTGTTTTACAATAACATGATTTCAGCGTATAAATTATCATATTCTATGGTTAAGGATGGATCTACCCTCCAAATATTTTAGAATGTCAAAAGCTCATATTGTTTAAATGGAAATAAAATAAATTCATTCAAATAAAATGCATAAGGAACACTATCTCAATAATGAAACTTCTTATCGGATGCAGGACACTGTGACACAACTGCACACAGTACTGAAAGGACATAAAACAACTAAGAACAATTTTTTTTCAATGCCGAGGGTATTTCCAAAATGAAGATTCATGAAGCAAAAATACAAAACAAGAAAGTACTACAGAATGAGAAGCTAAGACTAGAGCTCCCAGTTTTCATAGTGATCCAGGAGTGGGGAGCAATCTCTGTATACATTCAGTGTGTATATCAAATGAAAGATTTATCTTGATTATTAGCTTTAAAATATGGGGAGAAGCCAGGCATGGTGGCACTCATTTGTAATCCCCGCACTCGGGAGGCTGAGAAAGGAGGATTGCGCAGGTTCGAAGCCAGCCTCAGCTACTTAGTGAGGCTCTCAGCAACTTAGTGAGACCCTGTTTCCAAATAAAATAGAAAATAGGTCTGGAAGTATAGCCTAGAGGTAGAAAGCCTCTGGATTCTACCCCCAGTACCACAAAAAATAATAATAACAAAATAAAATATGGGGAGAAAGGGAGGTTAGAGAACTGAATGAAGCCCGGAGTCACTGCTTCTGCATGGGGAGAAAGGCTAAGGTCAATGTCTCATCTCTTTCCTCCACCCATTTAAAATTTCACAAAATGCTCCCTTTGATCTCTGTCAGAAACCAGTTATTAAGAAGATGATCGGGTCACATAGAAAATCCAACAGAACTTCTCTCCCAGATAAAAATTGTTTTTAAATTAACAATTAGTCATAAGTGTAGTCAATATTATTACATGCTTACTATGCCCAAGCCCTGGGCTAATTAGGCACTTCTGTATTGATGAGGAAGCCAGCCTTGTTCCTCTTCACTTCTGGCATGCAGCCGTTGTTTGGTTCATAAAGAGTATTCTCTTAACACTTGTTCTGTGAACACACTTTAATTTTACCTACACAAGAAATTACATTAAAGACTGTCATTTTTCCTTAATATTTTGAAATGATAACTCCATGTTTATAATTACTGTTTATTGTCTCCCAAACATTTTGGGTTTTTTTTTCTTTTTTGCTTGGGCAGCCATAGTTCATGTCTGAGAAAAATATTGTTTTTGGCTAAACAATTATAAACAAACAGAACCCTTTACTTTAAAATGTTACTCAAATTATTTTGTATTCAAGTACCTTTTGTATTTTAATCTTAAAAATGCTCTGTCAGGTTATGAATATATTCTCTAAATGTCATCTTTATGTAGGCCATTAGAATATCCCTCTTTTCCTCAACTTTAATTACTATTGAGTTTTCTGGGGGTGACTTTCATCTTTTTCATAAATGTAAGTGGAGCATTGTATTTTCTTTCCTTTTCATCTCTTGTAGTTCCTGAGATCCCCACGGTTTTTCAAAAATAACTGTAAATGATGCAGTTAGCATGCTTGCCAGTTCCTTTCATCCCTCGGATAGAAGGTATATCATCTGGACCTGCTGATTCGCAGATATGCCGACTTGCCAAGGACTCACTTAGCCTGCTTGTGTAGATAGCTATTTTTACAAGATCTTCATTACTTCCTGATTGTCCAATATTTATCTTCTTTTATTCTTTCCAAGGACCAATTTATAAGATAAGTTCAAGGCCTGAGACATGTTTAAGTTATCATTAATTTCAAGACGCTCTACATTTATGAGTCCTTTGGTCACAGCATTGATTGCGTCCCTACTGTGTTCAGAGCACTGTGCCCACCAGAGCTGAGAACAGCTTGAGGCGTTTCTCCCTGTTAGCCTCTCGTCCTTATTACAATGCCTTTGTTACTTTTGTCTCACAGCATCTTTTGCTATAGTTTCTTACTCACACAACATGTTGGTTTGGATGTATTATCCTCTTCTGGACTTACAATACAGATTACATGCTCCCCTGAACAATTCTGAAGAGCATTATAAGAAAGCGCACTCAATGTTTACACACAGATTCTGCTTTATTTATAGAATTTTTTGAAGTTTCTCTGCTTTCCTTTGTGTCACTTGCTCGCTCGTTTCACATTTTCCAGAATCCGATTCACTGATATTAATTAACTGATTCAAATAGCATATATGCCTCGGTTGGAATAAATAGCACACAGCAATGGAGTTGGAGGGGTAGGATTGGCTTTATTATTATCTCAGATGCCCTAAGTAATAAAAAGATTACTATTCCTTGTTAGTGAACACTGTTTAAATATGTGTTATAACTATTAATAGCCTGAAATTTTTAAGATTTCTGCTTCAAATTATGCCATTTGGAAATCATAGCTAACTACAGAAGGCTGCAATCAGGACACACCCTGTGTGTAACTCTCTACACAGCGACAAGGAAGCAACCAGTAACTGTGGGTCTTGTCCAGTATTAATGGACTCATTTACAAGCCAAATGGATGATCATGACTAATGCTTGGTTTCTCAGCCACATTTCTGACTGTACTTTGGAATATTTGGAAGAATAAAGATAAGGCCTTCTGTTCTCTTTTTGCTGAAATCTCAAGTGCTTTCTTTTCTTAGACTCATTTAACTCTGTCTTTATGACATAATTCCATCATTAGACAAAACATTTGTGACTCATCAAATGTCGGAGAAGTGCTCAATCAGATTAACTGAGATAAATGGGTTTTAGGACATAAATGCAATTGTTTAAAAAGGCCCCACTTTAATTAGGGCTTTCCTTGTCTGGGGGGTCAAATTTCAGTGCCAGAACCATGCCTGAAAGTGGACATGGGCTCTTCCCTAGTATGATATGATCCCTCCTGACAACCAGCACAGCACAGTTAATATAACTCAAAGAGCACAGGCTTGCTGGGTGTGGTGGCACACGCTTGTAATCCCCGCCCTTTGGAGGCGGAGACAGGAGGATCATGCAGGTTTTGAAGCCAGCGCACTGGCTTAAGAGAGAGCCTGTTTCCAAATAAAAAAAGTATAAAAATAGGTACTGGGAGTGTAGGCCGGAGGTAGAAGGGTTTCCAGGAACCCCAGTACCACAAAAAAAAAAAAAAAAAGAAAAAGCACAGGCTTCAGATTCACACAAGCTGCGTTCAAGTCCCAAAGCTGCTCCCTCTGCCTTGTTTCTTGAAACTGAACAAGTCACATTAGTTCTTTGAGCCTCACTGTCTACATATGCAACAAAAAAATGTATGTGCTTCATCACTGCTGTGTGGTACTACATGTGCTATCATATTTGCAACCTAGTGTGGGGTCTAATACCTGATTTCATTTAGCCAGTAATTATATTATAAAAAGATTTTTTTTTCTGATCACAAATTAAATGACTTATGTATACATCACAAAAATTATACAGATTGACTTTATAATCAGTATTTTAATGAGATGCCTTTATCTTATAAAATGTTTCCATACTATCTCCTCATTTCTTTGGCTTCCTTTCTTTTTTTTTTTTTTCTTTCTCATGTTTAAGAACATGAGAATAATACTGAGGGAATAATAAAGACAAAATTAATACAACCTTGAAACCCCAAAAGAAAAAATGCTACTGTCTCTCAATACTGGTCACATTTGCTTTATAGTCAGCCAAATAGTCAGCCTGAGTATTGATGTGTAAGTTTACTTCCACCAATTTATGAAACCTTCAGATAAGGGTGATTAATAGAAATGCCTTCTGATACCATGGCCCCTGGCCCCAGCTATTTACCTACCAACTATCATTTAGATATCTTTTCTCATTGTTTTTATATCTCCCATTCTAGATATCCTAGAGCTCCCACTCTAGGATATTTAGGAAGAGTAGAGCAATTTCATAGACATCTCTATGTGATTAGCATGGTGCCTGTCACAAATAGGTTCTCAGTCAGTATCCACTGATGGTGGCTCAAGAAATGTTTGTATCCTCATATAAAATTCTGAAATGATAAATGCTGTGTTACTAATAGTTATGGAGAACTCTGAATAAGCTGAAACTCTACAAGACTTCTAGTTGTTATTCCATTTAATCTTTAACACAACCCTATGATCATATTATTATACTTATTTTATAGGTGAGACTCCAAGCTTCAAAAAAGTTAAGTCATTTGTTAAAGGTCATAAAAGCAGTAAGTGGCAGAATAGAAAAGCAAAGCTAAGTTTGCCTGACTCCAAAGTCCTAGCTCTTTACCACAAAGTCCTACAGAGTCTGCCTCTTTAAACTAAATTTTGGGATACTGAGGATTGAACCCAGGGACATTCTACTTCTGATCTATGCCTCCAGCCCTTTTTATTTTGAAACAGTCTCACTAATGTCCTTTGGGTCTCACTAAGTTGCTTAGGCTGGTCTTGAACTTGTGATTTCCTTGTTGTAGCATCTCAAGTACTGATATTATAGGCAAATCCCACCATAATCAGCTTAAGCGGGCGTGGTGGTGCACACTTGTAATCCCTGTGCTTGGGAGGCAAAGACAGGAGGATCGCGCAGGTTCGAAGCCAGCGGCACGCGCTGACTTAGGAGACCCTGTTTCCAAATAAAAATGTAAAAATAGGTCTGGGAGTGTAGCCCTGAGGTAGAAGGGTTTCCAGGAACCCCAGTATCACACAAAAAAGACCCCGTCTCTTAGCACATGGACTTAGTGACAACTTTGTTCTATCTAAATACTTTATATAACTATTGCAGTCGATTGCTACAAATCTACGGATTGTTTGGCAGTGATATTCTCTCAAGAAAGTGAACATGCTCAACTACACCCCACTGTAGCTTTGGCCACATACCAGAATGTGTTACAGGCTGAATGCTCCTTAGAAGATCTTTCCCTCTCTCATAACTCAGTGGCTTGTTTCCATTAACACTTCCAATACGGAAGTGTCTGTCCCAAGGGTTAAACATATTTTAATCAGCCAAAGGTTCTGTTGTTTCACTACCACAAACTCACCCTAAGTGGCTTTTAACATTCCAATTTGTTGCAAAAATTTGTATGTGCATTCCTGATGCACATACAAATATTCTTCAGATAACTGAGTCTATCAGGATATAGATTTGAGTGGGGCTCCTTATTTTCATTAGTATCCATCTCATTTACAAATGTGATCTTCTATCAATTCAATTTACAATTGCATTTCTAGACAGGGCATCTATAGAATATTTCTAGGGTGCTAAAATTATCTATCTTTTATAAAAATCCATTGACAGTGAACTAAATAAATGTGACATAACAAGGATACACCTGAAGTATCAAAACTTCCTTCCTTAGAAATGAAATGGGCAGTTGTGTCTTACTGTTGAATTAAATGCTGTATTTCAATGTTAAGTAGGCTGACAAGTGCCTTTCTTCTTTGCCTTGCTATTCCTTAGATCCAATGATTTGTTTTCTTGGAGGAATTTCTGTGGGAATCTCACTTGTTTATATATATGCTTTCTTTACAAAAAAAAAGTAATTATACCAATTCCCAACTTGATGGAAACTATGTGAAAGTTTTGACCCACATTTTCTAATTTAAAGTTCAGGAATGTTCTTAGCGCACCGCTAGTATTTATATATCTTATATACATCTTATGTATGGAGAAAGTGAAGTAGCTGGTCCAAGATTACAAAGGTTAAATGTCAAAGTTGCAAATTCTATGACTGTGCCATCTAGTGCCAAAATCTGAACTCTGAATCACTGCTGTATTACCTCCAAACTAATACCTCATAAAGCATGAAAGTTTCTGTCAAAAGTAAAGACAATAGTAGTTATTCTTAACAGAATTTCTCAACAGTAATATTTTTAGTGGCAAGTCATAGCCAGAAGCTTTGAGTAGGAGGGTAAGTCCATAGACATATATATCTGTGAGAAAGTTAAAAATAGTATAGCCGGGAGTGGTGGTGCACACTTGTAATTCCAGCATTTGGGAGGCTGAGAATGGAGGATCGCGTCTCTCAGACAGCCTCAGCTACTTAGTGAGGCCCTTCTGCAGCTCAGTGAGACCCAGTTTCAAAATAAAGAATAAAAAATAGGGCAGGGAGTGTAGCTCAGAAGTTGAATGACCCTGGGTTCCATCCTCAGACCCACACACACACAAAAAAAAAAATAGTAACAAGTTCTTTTTGTCAATCTTCTTGCTATCTGGGACTTCTTCCAGTATATGTTATTTTTCATCAATATACTAATTTAAAATAATTTATATTTAAATAATTATAGCTAAATGTAAATAAAGATGATAACTTTGGTATTCTGCAATATATACACAAGAATGCAAATGATTATTTTTGCTTCTGAAAAATCATGACAAGTACTTTATAGCACATCTCTGTACTAGGGAAAGAAGTCTTAGCCGAAATGTTTGGAGGTTTCTAGATACCATTTTCTTTCCCCACCACCAAGTATGAAGTACAATTAATTCTCTTTTGTATATTTGGTGAGCACTCAGAGGTCTTCTGCTAAGCACCAAAGGAGAAGCATTCCTGGATGTCTTAAAGGTGGTCTCAGCTTTACCTCCATATTCTTCAGATAACTGATTCTATCAGGATATAGATTTGAGTGGGGCTCCTTATTTTCATTAGTATCCATCTCATTTACAAATGTGATCTTCTATCAATTCAATTTACAATTGCATTTCTAGACAGGGCATCTATAGAATATTTCTAGGGTGCTAAAATTATCTATCTTTTATAAAAATCCATTGACAGTGAACTAAATAAATGTGACATAACAAGGATACACCTGAAGTATCAAAACTTCCTTCCTTAGAAATGAAATGGGCAGTTGTGTCTTACTGTTGAATTAAATGCTGTATTTCAATGTTAAGTAGGCTGACAAGTGCCTTTCTTCTTTGCCTTGCTCTTCCTTAGATCCAATGATTTGTTTTCTTGGAGGAATTTCTGTGGGAATCTCACTTGTTTATATATATGCTTTCTTTACAAATTCTAAGGGTTCGTTTATTTTTTTTTTTATATTCCTAAGTTCTTATTAAAGTTAAGGCTTCAGGAAAATGCTTTAAAAAGGATATGAGACAATGCATGGGAAATTATTTCTTTCTCATGGAGAGATAGACTAGTCTCTGTATTTGGTGCCATTCTCTATAAATCTTTTCATCTGATCAATAGCTTATTAAAGAAGAAGAAAGATATTACACAGGAGTTTTAATTGGTCCATTTCTATTTTTAAAAATCTTGAATACTTTTCTAATTCTCCCCTTTCAATCCTCAAGGTTACATCTGCAATTATGCCACATTATTGAGGTCATTCAAAATAATATATAGACACCTTAGTATTTTCTATTCTCCACTGATGGCTTTACTGTCCTTTCCCCTGATTTGCTATAACTGAGCTCACTTGCAAGCATTCTGTGAGCGTCTGGCCTCATTCTGTTTTGCATGGAAGCTGTTTGCCTCTCAAATATCCCTCCTACTAAGTATACTTTGGAACATTGGAGTGCTAGTTTCAAGATCACCTTACAAGTAAATGAAAACTTCCACTGTTAGTTCTGAAACAGCAAAAACCAATCAATCAACATAAGTCAGTCGAATTGTGTGAATACACACCGTGAATTCTACTCAGCCATAGAGAAAAACAAAATTTTGTCAATTGTAAGAAAATTTATGGAACTAGAGAATATTTAACTAAGTGAGATCAGCCAGCCTCCAAAGGTCAAGGGTTGTATTATGCTCTCATATATGGAAGTTAGAGAGAAATAAGGGACTTTAAATAATGTGGAGAGAGACCTATAGAGTAGTGGAAGGGGATTGCGGGAGGGAATAGTAAGGATAAAAGGGACAATTCAGGAATAAAACATTAAAAAAAAATACTATGACAATGTGTAGAAAGGTATTACTACCAAGTTCATGAACATGGGCAGGGAGTGGAGAGGAGAATGGGGTGGGATGTGGATGGAAATACACCAAAAGCTGTGTGCCATGTATGTTTTATCACATTTAACTTCACTATGATATATATGGGGGTGGAGAGTATAATCACTAAAAAACAAATGATAAATAAGAGGAATATTAAAATATTTTTTAAAGTTTTTACTCTCAAGCCTTCTGCAGGCAGCTAATGACTCGTCAGGTCTGAACTTTTGCTCTGGAGATCTGGCCTTGTAACCCTGATCCTTCCCAATTCCTCCTCCTCTTTCAGGAGCTAGAAGAGTTGTAGAAAGTACCTGGATAATCAGCTAGGATGAGGAGAAAAATGAGAACACAGAGATACAAAGCAGGATGCGCGCGTGTGTGTGTGTGTGTGTGTGTGTGTGTGTGTGTGTGTGTGTAGCTAAACACATCTGATTATGGTGAGAGCAGATGTAAAAGCACTAGCACAATGAGACAAGGCAACTCCGCTACTGTCCATTTAATGTGAAAGTGTTTGAACATACAGCTATTTGAATTTGAAATATAGCAGCATTTAAATTTGTAGATATTCTTTCCACCCAGATTCTTCCTGGCATACACAAAAATCTTGCATTAACTGCTCGAGGAAGAGTAAGTCAGTGTGACCAATCTGAATGTTTATGTCCTCATGTTGAACATTTATATTACCAACCAACTCCGCTCCTAAATAGAGTGGCATGGTTTGTTCATTAATTCTCAAATAACTAGATAAAACTGGGTAATAAATCTTGGGTCTCAAATCTATTAGCTTTGCAGCCCCAGAGAATCACCCACCTTTCTAACAACAGCAATGACAACTAAGAATAAGGATGATGGTTAACATTTACTAATTACCTACCACAACGACCATGTGCTCTTCTACGTTGTCTCTGAATATCAAGTCTTCAAATTCCCCAGAGAGTCTCATACTATAGATACTATTATTACCCTCAGTTTTCTTATCTGAAAACTGAGGCACAGAAAGGTGAAGAAATGAAGTCACACAGCGGTGAAGCCAGAAAAAGAATCCAGAGAAGCCTGTTTTAGACTTCTTTTGTATGTGTGCGGTACTGGGGCTGGAACCCAGGGTCATTCTACCTCCAAGCTACACCACCAGCCCTATTTCTTATTATTTTAAACCGGGTCTCACTGAGTTGCAGAGGACTCACTAAGTAGCTGAGGTTGTCTGTGAACCGCAATCCTCCCGAATGCTGGGATTACAAGTGTGTGCCACCACGCCCGGCTAGACTCTTTGGTTTTCAATCACCATATAATTTTATCATCTGTCAAATAAAATTAACAAAAGCGATAGTTTGAACAATAGGAGGGTCAAGAGCCCATTGACACACTACTGGTTTGGCCTCATACAAACTCTTCAAGCATAGTAATATTTTGTTTCTGATTTTTGGCATCTCTGTCTAAACTTTCTCTATAACATCGTCTTCATGAAAAACCAAAGAGGTCAGAAATGGAGCAAGGACAGAACTAAGGTCCACAGGCACATTTGTAAAGTCAGCTTCAAGAAGTCACAGTGAGATTAGAAGGAAGAAGGAAAAGAAAAGGAGATGTCTGGCAGACCCCAGCCTGGTGTCCAGAGGAGCAGGAAACTTTGATACGATCTGGGATGAGAGAGACCTACTGAGCCCTAGTGAGTATGGGCAAGAAGCAGAGAGTATTACAGATCAGTTGCAGTCATCCTTACGGAGTAGGATCAAGGAGTTCAGACCCCATGGGTGCTTTCCAGTTCCCTAAGGGGCTTAGTCAGAGAAGAGGGCCACAGAAAGAGCCAGCCTCAAGTCCAGCAAGTGTTCTCTGCCATCTTTCAATCCCATCGGCTTTCCCGTGAACCTTCTACTGCTGCTCATCACAGTGTGTCTCTCACTGGACGGTAGCTACTTATTTACTTGTCAGGAGCTCATATTAAGGGGAGCAACATGTCTATCTTATTCATTGTCATATCCCAGCTTGATCTACTGGGAGCCACTAACTGGAGCTTAATGAGTATAGTTTAATAAATATAAGTTGACTGAGTGAAAGCTGTAACTCTGCAGTACCATTATCCTATGACTGTGGGGCTTTGAGGAGTATAGGCATGTAGTGTGGGAAAGTGCAGGTATGGGCTTCCTGGGGAGCTCAGGTTGAAAGTCTGAAAAGGCAAAATAGAGTTAAGCTTTGGCATCGGGTGCTCACAGTTGTTAGAGCAGTGTATGTGTGTACGTGTGTGTGTGCTTGTGGGTGCCGTGGATATAAGTGCATGTGTGAAACGTGAAAAGATTTGCCTTTGGGGAGTGGAGAACATAAGCAGAGTACATATAGGGCTTGGTAAACAATGATATTTATTCCAAATTTTGGTTAAATTTGCTCAGAGGTGGGACTTATATGATTCCATCAATCGAGAAACTTGCACCTGAGAAGGCCTTGAAAAAGTCAAGAATATACTGTTGCATACACAGCAGCCAAATCTCTTAGAACTCTTTTCTTTCTTGCTACAGTTAAATAAATTGATTTAATTTACTTGAGTGTTCACAAATAAAATAAAATGATACCACAAATATTGGGAGGAGACTCCGAAATTTGCCGACAAAATATTATTGGAACTTCTTATTGCCTAAAAATTGTATAATAAATCTCTGTTTAAATTCAAAACCCCTAATGTGTGAAGAGCAACCCAATTTCAAAAGCCTGGTAAAGGTATAGAGTGCCTATTACACAATGAGACTCATTACAAGGAATGTAAAGAATGAATCTGGAAAAGCGGCATTGCTCACTGTCAGCATATGACGAGTACAAATTAGCCTGCGTGCTATGAAAGTTACAAAACCATCATGGATCTGATTTTGCCCTAATTGGCCCAGAAGTTTAGATATCTATCATGAATGACCACCCTCAGGTGTTTTATTTATTAATAAACTAAAATCAAATGCTATCAAAGGAAACATTAAGTATTCAAATAATAGTAAACAAAGAAGGAACACGTATCTTCTTTTGAACCATTAATATGACATGGGGAAAATTGATGAAAGAAGCATGCAAATTGTACCCTTTCCCAGAGGAGCCTGCCTCGCTGTGGATATCTGGGAACACACAGGCCTGATTATCTTTCCCTATAACACAAAAATTCTCCTGACACCATCTGTCTGTCCTCACCTACCAAACATATCTGCTCCATTCTGAGAAAATGTCTCTGGGCAACTTTCTTCTCATAAAACAAAGTTATGAAAATAAACTAGCATTATTCATGAACATTTCACCAGTCTGAAACAACATGTGCAAAATAAAAATAAAATTTGGAAAACCACATCTCTGGAAAAGCACAAATTCAAACCATGGGGGGAGAGAAACAGAAGAAGAAAGAAAGAAAAGAGAATTCAGCCAGCTCCATAATAATTCTAAAAGTTTCTTTAGCTGAAGTAGCTAGGCAGGCTCGTTTGGTTCTCAAGCCTGAGGTTGAGAGAATATAAATTTTTTTGCATTACATGAAATAGTTTCTCCTTAAAAAAAATTCACACTTGCTACATAGCCCTTGTGGTTATCCTTGAAGCACAATAGGAAGACAGCCACCACACTCAGAAGAATACATTTGAGTGAACTGAATGACTTTAAAGAAAATCAGAAAATGACCTCCAGAGCAGTAATCTTCATAGAGATATTTATATTTTAATATAGCTGGAAATTTTGCTGCTTATCAAAGCTGGAAAGTAAAAGTATTGGCTGGGGCTGAACCTCTAATCTCCAGGGAAAAGTCTTTCTCCACAGATAGTTTTTTTTTAATAAATCCTGACCTGAAGTGAACTCTTTTTTAGTGATTTCTATCACTGATCTTACTCCTGACAGTATATTTGATGTTTTATAAAGGGTAAAGCTACTCTATCCTGTCCGTAAGAGGCTTACAATCTAGTTTTGTGGTTTTTAAGCTCTTTTCACAATGATTAAGAAATCTATTTTAAAAGTTGAAAGTAATTCGGTGGTAGAGTGCATGTATGAGAACGTGAGTTCAATCCCCAGTACTGCAAAAACAAACTAACAAAAAACAAACATATTTTATAGCACAAGTGAGCATACTCATAAAACATAATGTGCACACACACACACACATACACACATGCATGCACACACACACACACACACACACACACACACACACACACATAATTATTCCAGGTTAAGGAACAAGTAACAGTGAGATTTTATTGAAAATATTACAGTTAAAGGAAGGCACAGTGGCACACACCTATAATCCCATTACTTAGGAGGCTGAAATAGGATAATCACATGTTCAAGGCCAACAAAGCAATTTAGTGAAACTCTCAGCAACTGAGAGAAACTTTGTTTCATAATGAAAAATAAAAGGGGCTGGAGGTGTAGCTCAGAGGTATAAGGCCTCCAATCCTCAGTATGAAAACCAGGAAAATATGAAAGTTAAAAAAATATTTTCTTAACATTCCCTTCTTCCTAATTAGTGTGTATTCATTATGTAGATTAATATATAAAACATGAAGCAAACTGTATCTGTATATCACAAATAGTTTTACATGAAACTATAATAAACAATTTTGGAATCACCCTTTGACAACAAATTAGGTTGAAAATTAAGCTTTATAATCAACTAACTCCAGGCCCACCCAAGATTTTGTAAGGCTTTCCGGAGCTCTGTGCTTTCAAAATTACTAAGCAACACAGGTTTGAAAATAATATTAAATTGTTTTAACATTATAATGGTTTACATTAAGAGAAAACAAAATATTTATACTACCTATTGAATATTGGTTATGTGAAAGCATATATAATGTTTTGTTTAGACTCTATGAGTTGGATATATTAATTGCCCATTTCACAGGCAGGAAAACAGAGACTCAGGAAAGTATAGTTACTTACTCAAGGTCAGAAATATTTTAAGTACTAGCGATAGAATCCCCACTGTCTGGCTCTGAGACACATCCACACAGCACCATGCCTAACAGTCTAAGACCATCAGAGTAGGATACAGTCACACATAAGTCCTGCACACATGCATCAAATCCCATTCTAACATGGACTAAACATTCATATCCAATAGAAATGCCTGCCTTACAACCCCAGGCAAGAGCCACAGAAAGGGCAGCTTGAGGAAAGAAAAATGACAAGACCAATATGTATTGCAGCTGGCATGTTAGTTTTATAGAGGGCTTCAACCAGATACAAAACTCATCATAAACCCCTGCCTCTTGCAAACATTTCAGTTTTGGTTAAGATTTTATACTGTATCATATATAAAAGAAAACAATTCAGTTTTCTTCATCCACCTCTCTTTATCTCATATACACACACACACACACACACACACACACACACACACACACCATTCAGGTTCCTTACACTGCTTGCTTCAAGCAAGGTACAATGTGTGTTTTTTGTTTGTTTGTTTGTTTGTTTGTTTGGTGGTACTGGGGTTCCCGGAAACCCTTCTACTTCCGGGCTACACTCCCTGACCTACTTTTTATATTTTTATTTGGAAACAAGGTCTCCTAAGCCAGTGCGGCTGGCTTTGAACCTTCGCGATCCTCCTGTCTCTACCTCCCAAGCACAGGGATTACAAGCGTGCGCCACCACGCCTGGCCTTTACAATGAGTGTTTTTTAAGGAGGGATACAACTTGCAAAATCACTCCCTTAAACAAAAGCTTGTGAAATATTTTTCTTATGAAACAGAAATGATCCTTTCCTGAGGTCAATTAGCAAACTTGACATTAATAGAAAAGATTTGTATTTTATATTTTATTTTTCATTCGGTTTTTATATTTGCTGATTTCATTGGAATAAAATGTGACTAGCTATCAAAAAGACCAGCAGATTATTTGGTTGAGGTGGATGCCACAGATTCAATTCTAAATATAAGTTGAAATGCAAATCAAGTGTATGTCTTGGACTTATTTCCTCTTGCTCCTAATCATTCATAAAAGAAATATGATGGTCTCCATCCAGTCCACATTTATCAATGAATTCATCCCTTCCTCCCCCTTTGACCCTCCCTCGTTCCCTTCTTTCCTCTTTTGGGCTTACAGAAATCATATTTGTAGCCAAGAAAAGAACTCTATTAGTATATGGGGAAGTAATTTAATTATGTAAAATAGAAAGAGGCTCTTTATATTTAGTCTTCTGGGCTTGAAACAATGTCATTAATCAGACTCTCATAAGAGTTATTTCAGGCTTTTCAAAACATCAGTTCTCCTATTTCCGCTCCTCACATAAGATCTAAATCCTTTTCCTACCTACCTTGCATCCAGCAGGTAATGATTAGGAACTGTTGAAATCTTTACATTATCTGTAGTAATGTGCCAATTAAAGAAGGTGTTTTATCCAGATTACAAAGATTTGTCTGAGGTGGCCACCACTTTGTTAAGGCTGTTTTGTGGACATCTTCATAATTAATGGAAAAATCATTAGGAATTCAGTCTTTATTAACCCCTATAGCTGCAGGGGCCCATTTCATCTTAATTGCATTCATTTGGCACTGGCAGTATTATACAGCATAATCACTAATAAATGATCTTTTAATTTGTACCAATCAACGGAGCTTGCTTTCATGCCAATATTCCTGTTTCTTTGATGTTGACCTGTCTTGATTTTTGATCATTTGGGCTTAAGATGATTTACTGGAAAATCAATATCAATACCAGAACTGCTTGTATTCATATGTCTGTGGTTAGGTTCTATTTGAGTGTATTTTGATTGAAATAAGTAGTGCTTGATTACCCATTCAGATGAGGGGGGGCATAATCAGGTTGGGAAATCTGGTACTGTATTCTTATTCAAAGGGAAATAATTAGAAACTGTAGGGAAACTGAAGATCCGGGAGAGCGGTGGAGGTAACACTTCGGATGCCACTAATTAAGCAACTTTGTCCGCCATCTCCTAAAGGCCTTCACCAATAGCGTAATATGCTATTACCCATTAGCAAGGCCAATGGGGGCTTTGGTTACACTTGTTAATGGGAAACCCCGAGACAGTTTCTCTCATTATCCCCCTGTCAGCACCGTCTCTGCCGTGTAAAGTGGTCGTCATTGTTCTGTGGGTCAGCTAACCAGAAACCAAGCTACTGTAAAGAAACATTCTGCAGCTAATTGAAAATGACTGAAAAATCCCCTTATCGTCCAGTCACCTCTCTTTATTTGTGGAACAATGGAACGTATATGGACTTGTGGGGAAAAAGGAAAGTTCAGGCTATGACATTGAATTTTTCCTGACTAATACAACTACAAAGGAGTCTTTGAAGATAATTCCAGGGGAAAAATCCACTCACTTTTTTTTTTTTTAAGATAATGACAGCAAGACATAAGTTAGTGCAGAAGATTGCACTTGCTGTTCTGAAGAACACTTTGTGTGTATGTGACTCCCTTCACTGGAGGAACTCAAAGCTTCTTCCACAGGACTGCTAAAGTCCTCATTATCCTAATGAGCACATGGCATGCAGCTGGAAAAGTCACACAGAATACGAAGCTTAATCACATGTGCTAAGCCAGGCTGTTTCCCTTGAACTCTTAAGTACAGTTGAGTATAAGGTATGCCTCGCTTAAGTAACTCAAAACTCATAAATATAAATTTGTAAGGAAAAAAATCGTATCTTTTATATAGAAGGGGAAGGGGGACTAGAATAATTTCTATGTTTAGAAGATTCCAAAGTAAATTTAAAATGTGATTCAAATAAAAATTCAAAATGGTGGGCACAATGTGATAATTGTATAGCTTAAATGAGGTATGCTTAATTTGGGGATCTGTAGAAGTTGTGTTTTTTTTTTTTATGATCTGTAGAAAGGAGCAGCAGTATGTTAAGTTGCAGCAGGCTAGGTGAACTGAGCCATTGCTGTTCAGTCCTTATTTCCTTCAAATACCATTTATTGGCAACTGCTCTGTATCAGGCAGAGTGCCAGGCACTGGAGAGGAAATGAATTAGGTATGACACTTTACGTGAAGGAACCCACAGCTTAGTAGAGAAAACAACAGGACAAACTCAAAATAATTATATGACAGTGGAGTAAGTGAAGTAAACTATATATAGCAAAACTATACATAGTAAATAGGACTACAAAGGAAAGATAACTAAGGCATCCTGGGAGGGGTAGGAAAGGTTTCTATAAAGAAGTCACACCTCGACTGAGGTTTAAAGGGTCAGTCAACGTTATCTGAGCAACTGGCAGGAGCAGGATGGGCGATCTCTGGGTACATTTCAGGGTCACGGTGGGCAAAGAGGAGAAGCAATAAATGCCTGGTGTGTGCAGAGCATTGCAAGCTAGCAATTGAGTGAGGCTGAGAGTACAGGAGAAAGAGGCTGGAGAGGTAGAAAGAGACCAGAGTCCTACCACCCCTGAATGTGTCCTCTACAAAATGATAAACAGGGGTTGCACATGTGCATTTAGGGGGATCACTTTGGTCACCAAGTGTAGGACGGGTTTTCTAAGGAAAGGGGCAGAGATGCCACTATTAATAGTGAATGTCCTGTTTCAGTTAATAATCCACACAAAAGATAAAGGGGGCTTGAAGTGAGCAATTAATTTGAGAGAAAGTGGTCTGCAATGGGAAAAAAATTAAAAAATACACATGAGGTATCCAAAATGAAAAAGGAAGAAAAAAAGGTGGTAATACTTAGGATAGAACTGGGACGTCTGGGATGTCAAAATATTATCATTAAGTAAAGAAAAAGAATTCACAAAGGAATCAGAAAAGGACATTTAGAGAGATGTAAGAAATAACAGGAGTGTGAGGTATGATAAATTCAGATGACATAAAGACTTTCAAGATACAATAAGTACTCAAATCAACTCTGACAAAGTGAAGGGAAAGCTATACTCAAGTAAAGATTTGAGAATATTTATTGCTTTTGGATTTCAGAAGCTAGTAGTAACTTTTTTTTATGTATTGGGGATTGAACCTGAAGGATTTTTACCTCCAAGTTATACTCCAAGCACTTTCTAATTTTTTTAAAATTTTTATTTATGTATTTATTTATTTATCTATTTACTTATTTATTTATTTATTTATTTTGGAACAGAATCTCACTAGGTTGCTAAAAGTCTCACTCAGTTGCCAAGACTGGTCTCAAACGCATGATCCTCCCGTCTCAGCCTCCCAAGTGTGAGGATTACAGGTATTTGCCACCACACCCAGGAGTTAATAGTAACTTAATGAGAATGGTCTCGTTCGAGTTGCTATGATAAACTCTTGAAGGTAGGGAAGTGAATAAATAAAGACGGGTGTGTACTATTGTTTCTGGGAAGTTGGATGAAAGAGAGATCAAGCTCAGCCAGTAGCTAGTGAGGGAACATGCTATAGGAGTGGAGGAGCATGTTTTCAGACTGAGGGAAAGACTTGGTAAATAGTAATATTGAATCTGCTGAGGATACAGCTAAGAGTCAAGTCAGCTGATGAGACGCGGTAGTGATGGGTTAGCTGGAGTTGATGATGGTGAATTTGGTTATGTGGTAGTTGTTTTCTCTAACAGCACTCAGTTTTCCCAGTATAGAAGTAGAGAAAGTGAATTAGTATTGCTATTGAAGAGCAAAAAAAAAAAAAAAAGAGAGAGAAAAAATTAGGCCAGAGTCAGTGGAGCATGGTGATGCACCCCTGTAATCAAAAGTACTTGAGAGGCTAAGACAGGAGGATCGCAGGTTTGAGGACTTCCTCAGGAACAGAATGAGGTCCTCAGTAAGTCTGTTTCAATAATTAAAAAAAAAAAAAAATAGGGCTGGGGTGTAACTAAGAGGTAGAACACCAGTGGGTTCAATCCTCAGAGTACCACCCAAAACCAAATCAGACACGTTTGCCAGCACCTCACTCTGACTTTGCAGTCTCAAGAACTGAGTAAAAGGTTTCTGTTGTTTAAAAGCTACTCAACCTAGAGCCAGGCGTGGTGGCGCACACTTGTAATCCCCGAGCTTGGGAGCCAGAGACAGGAGGATCGCGCAGGTTCAAAGCCAAGCCTCTCTGGCTTAAAAGACCCTTTTCCAAATAAAAATATAAAATAGGTCTGGGAGTGTAGCCCGGAGGTAGAAGGGTTTCTAAGAACTGCGGTACCACCAAAAAAAAAAAAAAAAAAAGCTACTCAACCTGTAGAATTTTGTTATAGCATAAGACACTGGCTACTTTAGATTTGAATTTCAGTTTGAGTTAGTGAAGCAAATTATTAGCTAGATTAATGATTCTTAATTTTGCTAACATGTTGACTTTGTTAAATGTTTGTTACATGCATTCTAGAAGCTTACCACTGTGCCACATCCTGAGAAGTACCAAGAAAGAAACGATGAGCTGCTTATTGGTGCCAAGGACTGAATGAAGAGGAATGGAAAATGGGGAGAAAAAAAAGCATCATATATGCACACTGTTTACTTGGTTTTACTTCTTAAAAGATAAGCTATTTTTTGTTCCAATCCACCTCAGAATTTTTGCCATCATATCCTTTATTGTGAAATCTCTTTTTGTACAACTATTATTCTCAGTGTGAGTGATACTGATGTGTGCTGTGAATTTGCCCTTTTATAATTGCCATTTATGTTCTTCTGGTCTCGTCTTCTTGTGCCACACTGAAAAAAAGCAGTTCGTGTTGATTCTCTCTATGCCATTTAAATTCATTTAAAGTTTTAAATGCTTGAACTAAATCCACTCAAGTAATTTTTTTCCTGCACTTCACACTTTCAGGTGTTCCAGTCTGTCCTCAAACTTCATTTCTTCAACCTTGCCTCATTTTCAAGTACATCTACAATTTCTTTACTTTGATACGGTCTCCAAAGAGCACTATACACTCGGTCTCATATCCTTATATGTATGCTCTAATTATCTAGATATATTTGTCTTTGAAATCACTTTCCAAAGGTCTATGGAAAAGTCATCCTGCAATTTTGAGATTGTATATCCCTCTAAAATGTATTTTAAAGTTTTGATTTCCTTAGTAAGCAAATCAAGACTTTTCTATTTTTAAGTTACACTTTTAAATGCTCCTTTTAAGAGCTTGATTAAAAATTATGCTGTTAATTGAGATTCATTATTTTTTCCAATTAATAAGGTCTAATTTGGGATTATGTTAAAAATATGGCCCTACTTTACTGATGAAATTCTGTGTGTATGTGTGTGTGTGTGTGTGTGTGTGTGTGTGTGTGTTACTGAGGATTGAACCTGGAGTCATTCTACCTCCAAGCTCCACCCCCAACTCTTGTTAAAATTTATTTTATTTTATTTTATTTGTGTGTTACTGGTGATGGAACCCAGGGGCATTCTACCGCTGAGCTACACCGCAGGTATTTTGAACCAGTGTGGGGAGCCATTAAGTCTTTCCCCTAGATTAATGTTTCTGACTCAGCTGTCTGTTCTTTGCCAAGTCAACAAGGTTTGGGGTCATGGAAAGTTCAAAGTAAAAGGTCTGGGGGAAGATCAGATAGTGATGGCACGAGGGTACTGCTTAACCATAATATATGTGCTTTGGATTGGTCTTTATTGTATTCTGGTGGTGGTAGCATAAGGATGTTGATTGACCTGTAACTGTATAAATTCCTCTGGAAAAACAAACCCAGCATCAGCGCAAGAGAGATGATATTGACCCAGAAGTAGGTGTTGGCCAGTAGGTCGGCGTCTGCACAATAGAGAATACTGACTTAGGTGTAGTCGTCGACCAGTAGGAAATATTGACCCAAGAACAGGGGTCGGCCAGTAGAGATAGTAAGCTGGTGCCCCCCCATTAGAATTAAAATTAAAAATTCTGAGAATCAAATTCTTAGAGTTGAATTCTTCATTCTCACGCCTCTCTTCAGAACCTGTACTTTTGCCAGCTGGCTCTGGCAGGTGGTGGCCCGTACGGGGAAATTCTGAAACTGAGGATCCCATGAAGGACACCGCTGAAAAGAAAAAGAGCGTGCTCAAAGATTTGTGGTGGCGGTGAAACATGGGAATTGTAATATATGATAGGTCATTAAAGAAAATGCTTTTTGCTAGAGAAAATAAGACAGAAAATGAAGAGAGAAACTAAGATAGAAAATTAAGGCACCTAATATGTGAATTGTAATATACAATGGGTCAGAAGATTAGTTTTTTGTTTTTGGTACATAAGTTAAAAGATATGCTTTTTGTTAGAGAAACTAAGAGAGAAAATGAAGGCCTTCACTCTTTAATGTAGCATTTGCAGAACGAAGTGTTGAAAAACTCAAATCTTTATCTTTAATATCACTGCTTCAAGCGGCTATAAATCGGGCTACAAAAAACGGAGAAGATACTAGAGGATTCAGAGTTTTTCTGGTTACTGAAGACCCTGATGGTCAGGAGGTGTTATTAGATTTCTTAAATGCCAACAAAACTGGGTCAAGGAGGTGTTATTAATTTCTTGAATGCTGATGACGGAAAGATAGAAGACTCTCGGATTAATGCTGATGACTAAAATATGGGCTTATGTTCCAGATCATCCCATACTTCACCCAGCTATTTGGGAACAATCGAAGATCACTGTCTTCAGTAACAACTCAACGATTGCTGGGACTTCTTGCTTTAAATTTTACACCCATTGTGGAAACTTTTGGTTATACTGGACAAAAACTGGTAAAATGTCAAGATTATTTTGGATGGAGAATTGATAGTACAAAGACTGATAGTAACTGTATTTTGGACAAAGAATTGGTACACACTTATGTTTTTCTAGGGATGTCAAAAAGATGGGATGTCTGCAGTTGACACCTGGGGTATTACAGACAAGTTGTAACTGCTATTGAAGGTCTGGTCTTGTGGGGCCCTGGTTACCCAGGGAAAGGAGGTAAAAATGATAGCCCACTAATAACTTGCTTACTCTGTAAAACTGATTCAACATGTAAAAATCATTGTGTTAATTGGAGAAAATGTCTTGCTGAAATACCTGTTACATGATACTTCCAATAGCTTGTTTATTAGAGACTTGGGACAAAGTGTGGTCTCAGGACAAAGTGAGTACATTTTTTCAGCAGAAGTGCACAATTTACCTTTGAAGGGTACCCCCATTTAAAAGGCTGGTAGTCAATGACGGGTAAGATTTCCTTGGGACAAGGAAACCTAAGACAGGATATACAGCTTAGCTCTGTATTATCCAAAGATGGATAATCCTTGATACATGAAGGAAACAACCAAAGACAGGCACAGTCTTCTTTGAATACTAAGAAAGGGGAAATTGTGGGGAGCCATTAAGGCTTTCCCCTAGATTAATGTTTCTGACTCAGCTGACTGTCCTTCACACAGAGTCAACAAGGTTTGGGGTAATGGAAAGTGCAGAGTAAAAGGTCTGGGAGAAGATCAGATGGTGATGGCATGAGGGTACTGATTAACCTATCTGTAATATATGTGTTTTGGATTGGTCTTTATTGTATTCTGGTGGTGGTAGCATGAGGATATTGATTGACCTGTAACAGTATAAATACCTCTGGAAAAACAAACCCAGCGTCAGCACAATAGAGAATACTGACCCAGGAGTAGACATTGACTAGTAGAGATATTGACCCAGAAGCAGTGGTTGGCCAGTAGAGATAGTGGGCTGGTGCTTCCCCCACGTTAAAATTAAATATTCTGAGAATCAAATTCTTAGAGTTAAATTCTTCATCCTCAAGCCTCTCTTCAGAACCTGTACTTTTGCCAGCTGGCTCCAGCAAACCAGAATCTCACTGAGTTGCAAAGGGCCTCACTAAGTAGTAGCTGAAGTAGCAGCTGAGGCTGTCCACAAACTGTGATCCTCCTGTCTCAGCCTCACAAATTCTGGGATTACAAGCATGTGCCACCATGCCCTGCTCCCTTATTTTTTTTTTTTTGTTTGTTTTGTTTTGTTTTGTTTTGTTTTGAAATAGGTTTTTACTACATTGCTGAAAATCTAAGTTACTGAGGCTGGTCTCAAACCTGCAATCCTTCTGTCTCTGCCTCCCAAATAATGGGATTACAGGTATGCTCCACCATGCCTGGCTGAAGTTATTAAATACGGTTTTGTGCTATTCTTCCTGCTAGTAAAACATAATGTTGCCAAAACTTTGTATTGAATGATTTTTTAATGCACCAAAGAATCACACTTTGCTAGAAATTTCAACAAAACAAGATTCTTATCCACTAAGCATGTCCCTACTATCTCTAATAATTCTGATATTCAGAATAAAATGTTGATTGAAAATCAGGTAACTACCCATCTCCCCAAATCTATGAAGGTAAAAGGACTACAAAACTAGAAGCCTTATCCATTTGCATGGTGAGAATGATTCTAAACAATGTGGAATGATTTAAAACAAGGAAGCAATAACAAAATCAAAACCTAGTGTTAGAGCAAAAAGAAGGATGGTTTATCAATTGGGGATAAGGTAAGGTTTCAGATTCTCACCTTTTGGTATAACTTGCTTTTTAAAACCAGAATAGAAACATGTTGTTTTTTCATATATTGTATTTATAATAGTTGTCACAGATTTCAATAAACTTCTAAGCTCACAAAATGCAATGAAAGATATCCATGTTTGCCAGCAGGTTTTGAGAACAAAGAAGAAGAACCACTTGGGCCCAAGTTTCTCTGAGCAAAGCAAAACACAGGTTGTCACTCCTGCCTCATCTTCGTGGAGAGAGCTGCTCACTTAATTGCTTATTTGCCCCCTACCTGACCACTGGAAAAAAAATCACCTCTCTAGGACATTCTTCCACAGCAAAGTGTGATTTGATCATTCTTTAGTGACCTGGGCCATGCCATCCCAATATGAGAAGAAGCAGTAAATTGAAGTCAGATACTTATTGGAATGAAACTCTCATTTTAAGAAGAAATTCAGATCTATTTAGCTTGACCTTGGAACTTGAATTAAATCTTTAGACACTCAACTTTCTCCAGGGAAGTGTGAGGTTTATATGAATTTGAGTGTATTAAAGCTAGTCTGGCTCTGATCTATGTACCAACTTGGTTAATTTTTCATTTAAAGGACAAAGGGTTTCACTGGAACTAATTTAACTGACTTAATTTGTAATATTCACATACAAGTTTATATTCTAAGCCAGAAGAGGTTTTTTAAAACCATTAACATGTCATTAAAAAAACATAATATGTTCACTGATTGATGTTTTGAAGGCAGGCACAGCCGCCAACGGCTGGGGACTTCTGACATGGTTCATTTTTGCCTCTGCTACTAACCGGTGGAGAGAGCCGATGTGAGCTGCTTCAGCCTCCTCTGATTCACTCTCTGACTAATAAACTAGGGTTACATTCATTCTCTCTTCCATCTTTCTCAAAGGGATATGCTGAGAATTAACAAGTTAATGGGTCATAAAGTACATCAAAAAGATCAGTTAGAAGGCAATGTGTTAGGACTTTCGTGTTATGGAAACATATTTGATTTTTGTTGTATCAAAAAATATCACTGCCCTGAGATTTATCACATAAGTAAATGTGAGGATACACTGGCCTGTTTTGTTAATAGTCTAGTAATATATATGAAATTGTAGGAATCCTGAGCTAATAAGACCAAAAAAAATCACATTTCAACATAATGTTCACAATAGTTCTTTCTAAATAATTAGTTCCCCATGCTGTAACTGATTAAAACTTAACAACTATTAGAAAACTTCCTTGATTAACCATATTTGACCCAATTTATCTTGTATTTTATTGCTCATAATACAGTATTTACACTAGTTTTATTATATTTGTGCTTTGTCCAACATCTGTGTACATATATGCTTGTATCATTTGAACCTCACCCTGATGTATAATGTGTCAATAAAAGCATTTAAAAAGAATTTCAATTATTCTCTCTTTCTATTACCTTATATATACTCTTTATTTTGTCAGACTGTGGACATGTTTGTCTCCTCTCAATGCATCTGTGACCAGACCACAGTAACATTTAAGAAATTATCTTTCCTAATTACACACAAATAGATATAAACTTGAATTTGATCAGTGTTTCTTTCATTATTTTTCTATCGTTATTATTTTACTTATTTTTATTTTTAAAAAATGACTATGGATGTTACCATGATAGAGACAAAATAGCTACTTGTCCTGTGGACACTTACAAGTTTACAAGTGTGGCTTTGTTACATTTGAACTAAATTACATAAATTTTTATGCAGTCTTGTTACTATTAGTATCCCTTTTACAAAATTCTTGGGACCATAAGTGTTAAGAATTTTTAGTAATTTTGTATTTGGAGATATTTGCATATAAATAATAAGATAGATACCTAGGGGATGGAACTCAAGTCTCAATATGAACTTCACTTCTATTTAATGCAAACTGCATACACATAGCTTTATTGCCAATATTACATATTGTAATTTTATACAATATTTTTGTGGCTCACATTTTGGTAGCAAGCTATCACATTAGGCTACCAACCACCACTTTCCATTGGTGAAGTCATTGTCTACACTCAAAACATTTTGAATTTGAGAACTTTTTAGATTTCAGATTAGGGAATTAGGGAAGTTCAACTCTTGGTTAATGTGGTGACAAAAGACAAAAACACACACAAAAAAAACCCACAATTATATTACTGGTTAAAATTAGAGGAAACTTTTTCAATAAATTTTGCTGCCTTGAAAACAGCAAACTATGTAGGAAAGAAAAGAGCCTGTGCAAGCAGGAAATGAACATTGCCCAGAGTAATGAAGTCAAGGATGATTTTAGCACCACCTCTCCATTTATGAAGTATTAGTATTTTAAACATCTATAAAGCAAGCTTCCAAGCAGCCTTTTTGGAAGCAAGGAAATGGCAGAAGTTCTTATTAATGCAGAAGTATAAACAAAGGAGAAATTGTACACCTTGTATGATGTTCTGTTATTTTTTGTTGTGTATTTTATTTTACTTTTTAAATTTAGTTTTATTATGAAGAGCATCAGAGAACAAAAATATTTCTATAACTAAGTAATAAGAGAAGTAGTTGATAATAATTTTCTCCTCTAAAACTCTTGAGGAATTTCCTAGAATTATTCAGTAAAACAAAATGAAACTCTCAGACCTGAACATTACTCCCACTTTTCTCTACCAGTTGGCCTTGCAAGACAATCTTCTCTTAAAGTGGAGAAAACAGTCTTTCCCTCTGTGACTCAATATGAGCACACAGGACATTTGAAAATATGTTCCACTGTCATAATCATCATGCGCTATAAATGGAAATGAAGGATATCCGGGTATTATTCCAACTGAGAGACATGGACTATTCTCTAATTCTTGCATTTATCTTTTGAAATTTTTTTCACGTTAAAAAGTTATTAAGCATTTTTGCATAGACTTAAGCAAAGCATTCTCACACTTTCCTCTGTATATGTGGTTATATCCAAATTCTGATTTCCAGCAAATATTTTGTCTGTATTTCAAGCACAGAGGATTGATTTATAAATTTTATTATAATTTTAGAGGGCCGGCTTGTGTTTCCATTCTTCTGATTTCTGTCCATTTATCTTTTTACCTCAATCCAGTCCATCCCCCTTTTGTATTGCCTTTCTCTAATTCCTGAATAGTAATGCTTTAGATTTTCCTCTGAGGATAGCTTCCATGCCCTCAGGCTCTGGTATAGACTATGTTTATACAGTTTGCTTTTTCATCCTCTCTGTTGTCTTCAACTTAGTTTTTAATATTGTTATAATTAGATACAGAATGGCCCCCAAAGAGCTTATAAATTGGTGTTTGGAGTTGATGTAAACTGAGTCAGCAGGTATAATCCTCATAGTGGCCCAGGCTGGTAAGATGTGGCTGAAGGAGGTGGATTCCTGGGCATGTGACCTTGGGGATTATATAAGGCTCCCTTTCTCTTTGCTTTCTATTTATGGCCTCCATGTTGTGAGAACAAAGACTTGTGCTCTGTTTCTCTCTGATCCTGCCTCCATGCCCTGGGATCTGTAGTCTCAGGCCTCACATTGACTGAATCTAAAACCATGAGCAAATAAATCTTCCTTCCTTTAAGTTACATGATCAGGTATTTGGATTATAGCAATAATAATGCTAAGACAGATTGTTTTTTAATTTTATATTTTTTAGGAGATATAGCATTTTAAATTCTTGAGTTATTGGAAGTTGTGTTTGCATATTAGTATTAATTTCTATATTTACCATATTGTAATCATAAAATATAGTTAATATTAGTGATACTTTTTTTGTGTGTGGTACTGGGGTTCCTGGAAGCCCTTCTACCTCCGGGCTACACTCCCAGACCTATTTTTATATTTTTATTTGGAAACAGGGTCTCTTAAGCCAGCGCGCACGGCTGGCTTCGAACCTGCATGATCCTCCCTTCTCTGCCTCCCAAGCACGGGGATTACAAGCGTGCACCACCACGCCCGGCTAATGATACATTTTTAATTGTAGTTTTCTTGGCAGACTAATATTTAAGTAAAATTTTTAAATGATCAGTGGGTATTTGAAAAGTAAGTAATTGCAAGTACACAACTACCTTTATCACTCATTTTATCTAGTGCTCAACAATTGTGCTTAAAGTTTATATATAAGACTTGGACTCTAAGGCATATTCTTGTAGGTGCTTGTAGTTCTGATGTTTATGCTTGATATATTTTGATGCTGTGATATTTGGCACATCTTTATTACAGTGCTGCATTTATTGTGGTTTATATCTCTAATCCTTCCATGGTTGATGTTTGGTAATGCATTGTACATGCATTTAAATTATTTTCATTGTTAAAATGCTGGCTCTTTCTTTCCTCTTCCATTCTTTTATTCCTTCTCTTCTTCTGCTGCTATGTTTTTAATTCCACTTCATTCTTTTGCTTTCCATCTATTTAAGCTATGTTTCTTAGTTATATGTCTTATATGTTATATAAAGTTGAATTAGGTTCTGCAATCCATGAAGACTGTCTTTTTATAAAAAATACATGTCATGTATATTTTACTATAACATATGATTTGTATTAGTTTATTATCTTTTGTACTGAATTTTGTCTTTCAATGTTCTAAGTCTTCCTTTATTTTTCTTTTTGTTGGTTTGTTTTTGTTTGTATTTTTTGTGACTGGGAATTGAACCCAGGGATATTCTACCTCATAGCTCCATCTCCAGCCCGATTTTATGCAGTCTCACATACTGATCTGTCTTTTAGTTTCTTGTGCCTTTGGGGGTCTTTTTACTTTTTATTTTGAAATAGGTTCTCACTACATTGCTAAAGGATCTTAGGGAGAATTTCACTAAGTTGCTAAAGCTGGCCTTGAACCTGTGATCCTTCTGTCCTTCTGTCTTAGCTTCCCAAGGACTAGGTTTGCAGGCATGTAGTACCACATCCAACTTCCCCTAAATTTTCAAATATATACAAAAATTTTTAATTCTTCAACTGATTATAACATATTTTAATACTTGGTAGTGTATATATAAAATTAATTTACCTAATAATCATTTTTGTTGAATGAAAAATCTTTCATGTATATATCTCAAACATTTTTTCTTCTGAAAACTTTACATAAAAAACATGAGTAGGGCTGGGGATGTAGCTCACTGGCAGTTCTTGTCTAGCCTGTGTGAGACCCTGAGTTCAATCACCAAAACTAAAAGGAGAAGAGAAAGAAGGAGGAGGAGGTGGGGGAGGAAGAGGAAAGATAAGTAGCCCTACATTTTAACCAATTTAGTTCATACCCATAACTTTCAATAGTTATTTCATACCATAGTTTCTTCATTCTGAGGTTCTGTATTTTGATTCATGACTAGGTATTATCATTACATCGTTCTTTTTAAAAAAAAAAAAACCCTGAGCCGGGCGTGGTGGCACACGCTTGTAATCCCAGCATTCGGGAGGCTGAAACTGGAGGATCACGGTTCGCGGACAGCCTCAGCTACTTAGTGAGGCCCTCCGCAACTTAGTGAGACCCTGTTTCAAAATAAAGAATAAAAAATAGAGCAGGGGATGTGGCTCAGAGGTCAAATACCCCTGGGTTCCATCTCCAGACCCACAAAAATAAATAAATAAATAAATAAATAAATAAATAAATAAATAAAAAGACATCTGTGTTCTTTATTTCCTTGATTCATGAAGTTTTGGGATAATTTTCTGGTGCTTTTATAAAGAAATCACTATTTGAAAAGCCATAAAATTCTCATTTTAATTTATAATTTTTTTTATTTTAGTATGACATGAACATTTATTCATATCTTTGAAAATGCAATGTGCCTATGGACACTTTTGCTTATTCATCTTATAGGCTATTTAATATTTTTCAAGTCATTTTCTCATAGAGAAATTAATTTTTACCTTTTTAGCTACATTTATTAAATATATCTGGATGTTGATTGCTCTAAATGTGTGCTTATTTTCTTGGAAATCTCATATGACATTCCCATTTTCTTTTCTTTTTTAGAAATTTTTCTTCTATTACAACTTTGACTGTTACTTTCACTCCACTTGCTCTATTATCTTTTTTTTTTTTTTTTTTTTTTTTTTTTTTTTAATTTTTATTTTTTTTTATTTTATTTTATTTTTTTAACAATTTTTTATTGAACATAAATAGTATACATTTACACTATATTTGGTGCCCTCTCCCCCCGCCCCCATTTTCTCCCCCCCCCCACCAATGGTTGGCCAGGTTAACCATGTCTTATTCATAATTTTACACATGTTCAGGTGAAGATGCTCCTTAATCAAGATCGGCCTTTCTCCTCTCCTATCTTTCCATTAAAACTTAGCTAGTATTTCCCCTCTAATATCTGGGGTCCTACTGGTATCCTTTGTGTTTTCTAGTTTGGGCATATTAGAGGAAACATGTGTATCTTCTCCTTCTGTGCTTGGCTGATCTCACTTAACATGATGCTTTCCAGGGCTTTCCATCTTCTTGCAAATGATAAAATTTTGTTCTTCTTTATGGCTGAATAGAATTCCATTGTGTGTATTTCCCACAGTTTTGCTATCCATTCATCTGTTGATGGTGATCTGGGTTGGATCCATATTTTGGCTATTACAAATTGTGCTGCTATGAACATAGGTATGCATATGTTGCTGTATTTCTCTGAATTCAACCCTTTTGGAAAGATACCCAGGAGTGGTATAGCTGGATCATATGGTGGATCTATTCCCACCTTTCTTAGGAATCTCCACACAGATCTCCATAGTGGCTGAACTAGTTTGCACTCCCACCAACAGTGTAAAAGAGTTCCTCTTTCCCCACATCCTCGCCAGCATTTGTTGTTGTTTGATTTCTTTATGCTTGCTACTCTCACTGGGGTTAGATGGAATCTCAGTGTAGTTTTGATTTGCATCTCCCTGATGGCCAGTGATGAAGAACATCTTTTCATGTATCTATTAGCCCTTTGTATCTCTTCTTTTGTGAAGTGTCTATTTAGTTCATTTGCCCATTTCTTGATTGGGTTGTTTGTTTTGTTGGTGTAGAGCCTTTTGAGCTCTTTGTATACTCTGGATATTAGCCCCCTATCAGAATGGTGGCTGGTAAAGATCCTTTCCCATTCTGTAGGCTTCCTCTTTAGGTTATTGATAGTTTCCTTTGATGAGAAGAAACTTTTTAGTTTAATGTTATCCCACTTGTTTATTCTTGCTTTAATTTCCTGAGCTTTGGAGGTTTTGTTGAGAAAGTTACTGCCTGTGCCAATATGTTGTAGTGTTGAACCTATGTTCTCCTCTACTAACTTCACCGTCTCAGGTCTAATTTCTAAGTCTTTGATCCATCTTGAGTTGATTCCTGTGTTAGGTGAGATATAGGGGTTTAGCTTCATCTTTTTACAAATGGCTAGCCAGTTCTCCCAGCACCACTTGTTGAAAAGGCTGTCTTTTCTCCAGCGTATGTGTTTGGCCCCTTTGTCAAAGATTAATTGACTAAAGATGTGTGGGTTTGTTTCTGTATCTTCTATTCTAATCCACTGGTCAGTATATCTGTTTTTGTGCCAGTACCATGCTGTTTTTACTACTATTGCTCTATAGTATAGTTTGAAGTCTGGGATTGTAATGCCTCCTGCGTGTTTCTTGTTATTGAGAATTGCTTTGGCTATTCTAGGTCTTTTCTTTCTCCATATGAAGTTCATGATTGATTTTTCTAGGTCTCTGAAGAATGTCACTGGTATTTTAATGGGAATTGCATTGAACCTATAGATCAGTTTTGGCAGAATGGCCATTTTGATGATATTTATTCTGCCTATCCATGAGCACGGGAGATCTTTCCATCTTCCAAGGTCTTCTTCTATTTCTTTTTTTAATGTTTTATAGTTTTTGTTGTAGAGGTCTTTTACATCTTGGGTTAGGTTTATTCCTAGGTATTTTATTGGTTTTGAGGTTATAGTGAATGGAATTGTTGTTTTTGTTTCCTTCATTGTGGATTCGTTGTTGGCATAAAGAAAGGCCACTGATTTCTTTAGGTTGATTTTGTAACCTGCGACTTTGCCGAATTTGTCGATCAGCTCCAGAAGTCTTTTGGTTGAGTTCTTTGGGTCTTCCAGGTAAAGGATCATGTCATCTGCGAATAAGGATAATTTCACTTCCTCTCTTCCTATGTGGATTCCTTTGATTTCCTTCTCTTGTCTGATTGCTGCAGCAAGAGTCTCAAGGACTATATTGAAAAGGAGAGGTGAAAGTGGGCATCCTTGTCTTGTTCCTGACTGTAGCGGAAATTCTTGCAGTTTTTCCCCATTCAATATAATGTTGGCTTTGGGTTTGCAGTATATTGCCTTGATGATGTTGAAGTACTTTCCTTCTATCCCAATTTTTTGCAGTGTTTTTAACATAAATGGGTGTTGGATTTTGTCGAATGCTTTTTCAGCATCTATTGCTATGATGATGTGGTTTTTGTTCTTGGTTCTATTTATGTGGTGAATAACATGTATTGATTTGCGTATGTTGAACCAGCCTTGTTTTTCTGGGATGAAACCGACTTGGTCGTGATGAATTATTCTCTTGATATAGTTTTGAATGCGTATAGCTAGTATTTTGTTTAGAATTTTTGCATCTATGTTCATTAAGGATATTGGTCTGTAGTTTTCCTTTCTTGAGGTATCTTTATTTGGTTTGGGGATTAATGTGATACTGGCCTCATAGAAGGAATTTGGAAGAGTTCCATCTCTTTCAATTTCCCGGAACGTGTTATGAAGTATTGGTATTAGTTGTTCACTGAAGGTTTTGTAGAATTCAGCTGGGAACCCATCTGGGCCTGGGCTTTTCTTTGGTGGAAGAATTTTTATTGCCGTTTCTATTTCTTTGGTTGTTATTGGTTGGTTTAGGCTTGCTATGTCCTCTTGGTTGAGTGTAGGAAGGTTAACTGTGTTTAGAAATCTGTCAATTTCATCCAGGTTTTCAAATCTATTGGAGTATAAATTTTTAAAGTAGTTTCTGATAATGTTTTGAATTTCTTCACTATCAGTGGTGATATCTCCTTTTTCATTTCTAATTTTGGTAATTTGAGTTGATTCTCTTTTTCTTTTGGTTAGGTTGGCCAGGGGTTTATCAATTCTATTAATCTTTTCAAAGAACCAACTTTTTGTTTTATTGATTCTTTGAATTGTTTTTTTGTTCTCTATTTCATTTATTTCTGCTCTAATTTTGATGATTTCTCGTCTTCTGCTGGCTTTGGGAATGGATTGTTGCAGAATTTCTAGATCCTTGAGTTGTTTCATTAGGTTCTTTACTTGGTGGTTCTCCATCCTTTTTATGTGGGCACTCAATGCGATAAACTTTCCTCTTAGTACTGCCTTCATGGTGTCCCATAGGTTTTGGTGGGTTGTGTCTCTGTTTTCGTTTGTTTCCATAAATTTCTTTATTTCTTCCCTAATTTCTGCTCTTACCCATTCGTCATTTAGTAGTGTATCATTCATTCTCCATGAATTTGAATACTTTCTTTCGAGTTTCCTGTTGTTGATTTCTACTTTTATTCCATTGTGGTCTGAAAAGATGCATGGGATTATATTACATTTTTTGAATTTGCTGGTATTTTCTTTGTGTCCCAGGATGTGATCTATTTTGGAGAAGGTTCCATGGGCTGCTGAGAAGAAAGTGTATTCTGTAGTTCCTGGTTGAAATACTCTGAAAACGTCTATTAGGTCCATTTGGTTTATGGTTTCCTTTAGTTCTAGAGCATCTTTACTCATCTTTTGCCTCGAAGATCGATCCAGTGGTGTGAGAGGCGTATTAAAGTCTCCCAGAATTATTGTATTTGGGTCTACTTGGGATCTTATGTCCAGAAGGGTTTGTTTTACGAATGTGGTTGCACCCACATTTGGGGCATAAATATTTACTATCATTATATCTTCTTGGTGTATTGTTCCTTTTAATAAAAGGAAGTGCCCTGATTTGTCTCTTTTGATGTGTTTTATTTTAAAGTCTGTTTTGTTGGATATCAGGGTTGCTACCCCTGCTCTTTTTCGGTCACTGGTGGCATGGTATATCTTTTTCCATCCTTTCACCTTCAACCTGTGAATGTCTTTGGCTGTGAGGTGAGTTTCTTGCAGACAGCATATGTTTGGATTATGTTTCCTAATCCACATTGCCAGTCTATGTCTTTTGATTGGTGAGTTAAGTCCTTTGACATTAAGTGATATTATTGAAATATGCTTTTTGTTTTCTGCCATTTTGTGTTCTGTCTACTCTTGGGTGTTGTGATCTTTCTTCTTTACTTAAATGGCCCACTTATTAACTTCCTCGCTTCTCTGATTCTGGAGTCTGCTTCTTTTTTCTTCCTTATGATTTATTTCTTTAAGAATTTTCTCTAGTGTTGGCTTTGAATTCATGAATTTTTTGAGATTCTGTTTATCCTGAAAGACTTTGACTTCCCCATTGATCTTGAATAGTAGTTTTGCTGGGTAGATTAATTTGGGCTGGAAGTTATGTTCTTCCAGGGTCTGAATCACGTCATACCAGTCTCTCCTAGCATTCCTGACCTGGGTTGTATAGTCTGGGGTGATTCTTATTGTTTTGCCTCTATATGTCACCTGTCCTTTTGTTCTTACTGCTTTTAAGATTCCTTCCTTGGCCTCTATGCTGGTCAATTTGGTTATTATGTGGCGTGGAGTGGTTTTTCTTTGGTCCTGTCTCAGTGGAGTTCTGTATGCCTCCTGTACTTGAAGATTCAAGTCTCTTTCCATATTTGGAAAATTCTCTGAGATTATTTCCTTGAAGATATTACATATGCCCTTGGTCTGTACCTCTATCCCTTCCTCAATGCCTATTATCCGTAAATTAGGGCGCTTCATATTATCCCATAATTGCTGGATGTTTAGGTTTTGTTGCTGTAAAGATTTCTGTATATCGCTGACTGTGTTTTCGGTTTGGGATGTACTGTCTTCTAATATTGATATTCTGTTTTCCATTTCATCTAATCTTCCAGAGTTTCTTTCTATTGCTGTCTTCATTTCACTTATTGCCTCTTTCATTTCATTCCAGACCTCTTTCTGATTCTTTTTTAGTGTTTCTATTTCACCTTTAACCTCCTCTATACTTGTTTTAAAACCTTTCATCATATTGAACAACAAGATTCTGAACTCCCCTTCTTGCATTTCTAGTAGGTCAGTATTCGTGATTTCTGCTGTCTCTTCATAACTCCTGGTTCTCATATTTATAGTGTTCTCTGTCCTGTTTTTCTGATTTCTACCCATCGTTCGTGAGTAATGTGTTTAGTCAAATCTTAATATTAGGAGTTTAGGAGTGTCGGCCAGTCAGCAGAGCCTTTCCAGTGTTGAAAGTGGGTGATGTGGGAGGAGCTGGGGTGATGGGTAAAGGAGTCAGATTAGGTGGAGGATATGTTAGGTTGAGAAGGACTTTAAGTATGATAAAGTAATAACTTGCTATGAATGAGAGAGAGTTAACTACTAGGACTCTTGTTGTTAGTAGAGTAGTTATGGATATAAAAAATACTTTGAGTTTTAAACCATGAGGTATATTATGGGGAAAAGTTTTGGGGGAGAAATGTATGTAGGTTAGTGTGGGAAGGTTTGTAAATAGGGATGCTGGTAGGAGCAGGCAGACATAAAAAAAAAAAAAAAAAAAAAAAAAAGAATCCGCTCAAGATACCAAGACTATTATGTAATCCAAGAAAAAGGAAGGTAAACCAATCAAAGGAGGAGAATGAAAGAAAAGGAAGGAAAAGGGAAGAAAGAGGAAAAAGGAAGAGGAATAAAATAAAAGGAACTAGCAGCCGTGTGAAATAAAGAAATAAGGCAAACTATCCAATGTATATATATATAAAACAACAAGTTAAAGTAAGAGAAGTTTGGATTAAAAGAAGAAAGAAAAAGAAAAAAAAAGAAAACAGCAATAACCATACTAAAACAAAAGCACTTTAAAAGCAAAAGAAAACATAACATCCACATTAAAAGTAAAACAAACAGTCCTACTTATTTACGCATATGGGGTCAGGTCCATATAATATGTGTGTATCTGATTGCTTGGTAGCTTTCAGGATACCGTCCAATGTCTCTTAGTTTTCTTTGTACTCTATTTTTATCTTCTTAAGTCACTCTGGGTGTTTGGACACCTTTTTCTCCTTTAGCTGCTTTAGGTTTATGTGTCCGGGTGTCTGGTTTCACTGTTATTTGATTCTGTACAGTTCACAGATTCTGCGAAATTCTAACCTGTGGTCAGCACATCTGCACTCACCACCCTCGCCTCCAGCCTGTGCTTCCCTACAGCAGGGGTGGAGAGTGACTAAAGTGTAATTGGCACTTCCCCCTGAGGTCCTGAGCAGATTTTGTGGCCCGATGGATTTTCTTGTGTCTCTGGAAATTCCAGCTGGGCTAGCCAGGTGTGGTCCCAAGATGTGCCCTGGGCAAATGAATGCTGGTTCCTGGGTGGCCACACTTACTGCCAGAGCTCTGCCTATTCCAAGAGTGCAGGCTGGATGCCCTGTTAATACTGGACCCTAGTGAGAGTGGGTGCAGCTGTCTATTGCTGCTGGTATGTTCTTCCAAGGTGTATTGAGCTGTGTTCTCACTTAGAACTAAGCATCTGGCTACCAGGAGGTTGGGAATACCCCGCGGTGGGCCAGGGGTGCAGGGTAGGTGCTCAAGGTTCCAGTGTGCGGTGTCCAGCAATGGTCTCTGCGTCCCGCGGGACGTAGAGGCTGGGGGTGCCCCAAGGAGATTTCCGGGTCTCCCAGTGCTTTTGCAGCCTGGAGGGTAGGCTCTGGCAAGGTGGCAGGGGTTAGCCACAGAAGCAGGCTCCAATTTAGGAGGGCAGTGTACAGGCGCTGATTACTAGTAGGGGACAGGCAGGAAGCGCGAGGAGAGTGCTCTGAGGCTTGAGCCCGTGGTGGGGGTTTGAGACTGCGACTCCGCACACGCTAGGACCCCAGTTACTAGGGCGCCCTCAGGTACCTGTCTTGGTGCAGGAATCCGTGTGAGTCTCTGTGCCGATGTGATCCGGTCGCTGGTGGGCAGACAGAGTTCTGGAGGGTGCTGCTCGCTGCTTAGGATGCGGTCCTAAGTCCGTTTTTATTCCCGGATTATCTTGCCGTGGAAATATCGGGCAGGCAGCTCCTTGGACAGCTGCCAAAGCAGCCCGCGGTTCAGCGTTCTGGTCCGCGGTCAGATTGTATCTGCAGCAGGTCCCGTGTCCGATCTTTGTTCTTCTTGTTCAAGTTCAGGGTTCCGCCGAGGTACAGGATGTGTTTTGGTTCCTGGTATGTATTTGTTTTGTTGATTTAGACACTGCTTTCTCAGTATTTAAACTTTATTTACTTCAGCTACTGAGAGGTGCTGTGTCCCTCAGTCGCCATTTTGAAAAAGAAAAAACATTTATTCTCTATTATCTTTTTTAGAAACATGAACATGAATATATAGACTGTCCTTTAACTTATATCTCTAATGTTCCTTTCAACCCTTTTTTTCTTTGTTATTTGACATCCTGTCTTATATGATTTTGTTAGTCCTGGACTAAGTATCAACAACTGTTTGAAGCAGTATTCTGTTTCTCTATGCTTCCATTTGCATAATTATGAAATAGGTTTGCGTTTGATACTTGTTTTCTTCTGAATTATGTAAAATTATGCGCTAAATTTATTATTCTAGTATAGCATTGCTGCTTTTTGTTGTTGTGTCTCTTAAGCCTTTCTTCTTAGTAGCAATTTTTCCTTAAGTTTTTGAAAAGAAAGAGAAATGTTGGTCTCCAAATTATTTTTGTTTTATTATTTTTCTTATTTTTGATGGTATGCACATAGGGTCACCTCTGTGTTTCTTCTAGAGTGTGAGTCCTATTTGAAAGGGTGGCTCTATCCAAGTCACCTTTCCTCAAGAATAATATGGGAGAAATGGTGGAAATGAGATGAGTTGAGCTGTAGTCATGTGCATGCAGATGCCTAATTTATGGCTTATTCAACAGTTTCTCCTCTGAATTCCTTTCTCAAAAACTAGTTTTAAGAGAAAACAAAGAAGGCATATATTTATAATCTATCTTTACAAAATTTTACACATGTATTAGTTGTTAATATGTTAATATAACTGATTCAGCTAAACAAATTTTGCATACTTATGTAAAAAAAAATCCTGTAGGGTCTATTTTATGTTTTAGACTAAATTTTGTGATTTAATGGAAAAATTATACCAACTAGGATCCATTAGACCTGAGTTCTAAATATAGCTTTGCCTAAAATAAGATTTTTTTTGTTTGTTTTAGAATATTATTTAAATTTTCCAGGCCTTGAGTTCCTAGAAATTTTGGGTAAAACAGTCACTACCTCTTTACAAATTGAAATTTCTTTATACTAAACACGGAACAAAGATACACAAAACTACTAGAGTTGTAAAAAATATTATAGGTGAAATATTTTTGTCAGACTTATGATGATAATCTTATGGACAAAAAATGGAAAACATGAAACTTTTATTTATACAGAAAAAAACTCCTGTACTCAGAAAACTGTAGATGTGATTTCCTCACTTACTATTAACCATGTTCATGTGTCTTGTGACTCTCACCTCACAGAGAGTATCATGTAATAGAAAAGCTTTGCTAAGGTTTAAATTTATATCTTTATTTTCTCCATAGAGATATTATCTCTTTGTGTTCTACCTATGAGAAAGAATCAAAATAAGTCAGCAATTGCATGGTTTCAAATTATAACAATCTTTCTTTGATAACATGAACACTGATGTAAAATTTCAGAAACAATTTACATATATATCAAATCGTATGCTTTGCTATTGAAAATAGACCATGAGTTGGCATTCTTTCCTTCAAACTATAACTGTCTCCATGTTATTTTATGAAATGTCTTACAATGTCTTGTATGTAAGTGAAAAAATATTTCAAAACTCACAAAAAAGACAACCAATAAAAGACCTGCATTTTACTTATACTGAAAGCTAACCAAGATGAAATTACAAAAGGAAAATCCCATAATTTGATGGGATAGAAGAAGAAAATACCAAGAGATTCTGATAGGTCACTTTCTCATACACAAGCATTTAGTCTAGGATAATCTTCTAGGACTGTCAGATTTGATTGAAAGATAATGCAAGATTTTTTTTTCTTGCCACAATTTATAGCATGTATCCATTAGGAATAATTATGGTTGCATGATTTTGCTAGCTGTTATCTCTACAAGTGTTACTAATGGTTTTATCAATTACTCCCTGTCCAATAACTGCATGGTTGTAACCTAATTTAAAGACACTCTATCACCAGGCTGATTTGTGTAGTAGTAAATGACAGCATTTGAGACACCAGCCAAATGACTCACTTCACTGACTTAGTTAGTCTCTAATAATTAACAATTAGTAGGTACCTAGAGAAAGCTCAAGAGACTGGAGCAACCATGTCTCTTTTTCTTATCTAAAAACAAGAAGTTAAAGAGACTTCAGTGATTCAGATTAATAATATCGAAGATCTCTATGGGTTTAAAGAACATGTGTATATAAGAACTATTAATACTTCCTAGGTAAAATTAAATAAATTGGGAGTGATCCATGTTTATACAGCTACATTTTATCACATTGTAATAGATAGATATGCTAAGACCTACAAGTAGAAAATTCTCTTTAAGTATTTTTCCCAATCACGTTAGTGCTTCAGTTCAGAAGTAAAGTCAATGTGCTAAAAGGGGAATAGTGTTGGCAAATTTGTGCTATTTCTTGAACTTTAAAGTGAAAATGCTGGATGTGCAGAAAGAAGCAGTTCATTACAGATCATTAGTGCAAACTTTATGTACAAGCTGAAGGTGCAGAAAGGTATTGCCTGCTTAGAACTAGCTGGAAAAAATTTGAAATTCTTTTTTTTCTTCTAATGAGTATAAAAGATGATTTTTCTTTAAAAATCCTATCTCTAAAGATTTTTTAAAAAGAAATCATCATATCTTGAAGCCCAAGTCTGAATTTTAACTCAGAAAGGTATAGAATACTGAGTACATGTAGGAGGACTTCCCTTCTGCAGAATATAGCAGTACTTTTGGATCTACCCTGATGAGACTCGGTTGCTTTGAGAAATGCTTCAGTTAGGTTTCTGTATTAGAATCTACCACTTGAAGATTTTCAAGTTAATGGTGAATTTGGGATAATTATTTTAGGAAATGGGTAGATATCAAGACAAATGATTAAAAAAAAAAACCTATCTCAGGGCTACCATAAGACCTCAGCCTATAGAGAAAGATGAGCACTTTGCTTGACTGTGTCCCAGATTTTTCAAGTAGCTGCCATGCAGATCAGGTAGTGGAGCCAACTGCAAAGACCTATTTCTTATTTATTTATTTATTTATTTATTTATTTATTTATTTATTTATTTATTTTTGGTGGTACTGGGGTTCCTGGAAGCCCTTTTACCTCCGGGCTACACTCCCAGACCTATTTTATATTTTTATTTGGAAACAGGGTCTCTTAAGCCAGCGCGCGCGGCTGGCTTCGAACCTGCACTATCCTCCTGTCTCTGCCTCCCAAGCGCGGGGATTACAAGCGTGTGCCACCACGCCCAGTGACCTATTGCTTCTTTGAAGTTTGGGGAATTTTTTTTTCTTTTGAGGTTCTGGGGATGAAACCCAGGGGCATTCTACCTCCGAGCTACACCCCCAGCCCTATTTTTTATTCTTTATTTTCAAACACGGTCTCACTAAGTTGCAAAGGGCCTCACTAAGTAGCTGAGGCTGTTCGTGAACCGTGATCCTTCTGTCTCGGCCTCCCAAATGCTAGGATTACAAGAGTGTGCCACTATGCCTGGTTCAAGTTTGGGAAATTTTGGTAAATAGTCATTTAAATTTTTTTTAAATTTATTCTTACCCTTGCAAACAGGCTTTCTCTTCTGCCTGCGCTTCACTAGAGTCATTGCTAGCAAACAGTCCCTTGGTGAGATGTGGTGGGCATTTGTAACCCCAGTTTCTTTGTCTTGCTTTTCAAATGAGCTGAGGAAGCCAAATGTGCCAACTTTTTTAAAGCCCAAGCCCCTAGCCACTCCCCGCAAGAGAGCATCACTCCTTGAACACACATGTATGCGACTGTTTTGTACTAATCACAAAAGAAATCAGTGGTGAGGAAGAAAATAAATCACTGAGGATCTGATCATCTTCTCAACAAGATCACAATGGCCAATTTGTAGAAATAGGTTTCTCTAATTTCCCCTTGTGGTGGTGATGAGGTTATGAAATAGTCATAATAGCACCACAACTACCCTCCCTGGAAGCTGTGAAGAAAACTCCAACCCTAATAGAAGGGCAGGGACTCGCGGTGTTTCTTACAATGGAGTTGAAGCCCCACTCCTCCTTACCCAGTCATATTTGCATATTCTTTTGAAAACCACACATTGAGTATCTATAGCCCCAGCTGATGTCATCGGGCACAGCATGCAGCCACTAGAAGTGGGACAATTATAATTTTTGTAGCTGATTAATCATCATGAAAAAGTAACAGTCAATTGACTCAATCATACATCCATGGTGATTAATCACACTTCACTTGTGTTTTTTTTCCCCCCAAGTATTTTACTGACAGTGCAGATGTTGGTTGATTTTCTCCTTTAGCCTTTTACTTGGTCACAGATGTTAAGTAATCACCTTGTCCTGATACTTGACTTATCCATAATCTTTGGTATTACAAGCCCTTAAAAGAAAATGTGCTCCTTTCTTAGAAATCAAATGGTAACATAGTTATTACCTTTAAAAAACCAGGTTAATCAATATATGAAATAGCCATAATTGTACTCTGCAATCACAGATGCTTTTTTTTTTAATAATCATGCTATTCCCACATTTGTTCCCCAATGGCATGATTACTGATAAAACATTGGAAAAGAGCTGTTTTCCCCCCTCCTCCTGGAGTGTTAATAGCTCAATTCCATTTAGATTTAATCCCAAACTGGATATTCTAATCCAGATTCATAAAAGGCCTCACCTGGTTGCATTTATTTCTGGAACAGATATAATTTACTCCTGGAAATAAAACAGACATTGTCCTGTGTTCTCACTTCAGTTCAACACTATTTTGAGACTTCTCAGTTACTGCTCCACAAGAGAAGCCAAAATGACACGGGTGGTAGTGTATTTATAAAAATGTCACATATGAATTGTTGATGTTTAAGAAGCAATTACAAATGCACCAGTGTGTTGATAAAAGAGCAATATTCAAGGAATATTGTAAGTGATTATAAAAGTCAAGTCACTTTTAGGGACAAGTGATAACCTCATTTGTATTCAGAGCAACAGAAAATGCTTAACTTTAGCTTTCTCTGTAGAAGTGGGATTAGTAGGTGCAGTTTGTCGAGGAGATGCTGCAGTCGAGCCCTGGCAGACAGACTTGCCTGTCTAATTTCTCAAATGGAAATGTCTGATCCTGAGGGAGAAGCAAGGTAGTTGTCACAAAGGGAAGCCCTTCTCCCACCCGCTGGACTGGCTTCCATGATTTTAGACTCTTCAGTCTTAGGAAGAGGAATCATCCCCCAGTGCTGACCTTCAGATAATCTTTGAGATCATTTCCCATGTGGGAAATTGCTTTCATGCCAAGATAACACAGCAGCATTGGGTTCTGTCCTGGGCCACTGTCTTGATACTGTTAATAAAGAGCCTTGGATTGGATATAATTGTTAATAAACTAATTCTAAAAATCCACTCAAATGTCACTTATAATCAGGATTTTCTGCTGGGCTAGGACCCCTGGGGAAAGCTTTGAAGCTGTGAATCTTGCATTCAGTGTCAGGGATGAACGTAAGAAGGTGGAGGACCACCATTGCTTTATAGCTTCATTGTTTAAAATGATCACGTATGGGGATGGCGCCGAACTACTTGCAGCTGTGGGAGCCAGAAAAGAAAGTGAGGGATGTGGAGAAGAACCAGTAGGAAACTCTCCAACTAAACCCAGTCCTCTTTGGATGTGCCAGAGGGAGAGGTGAAAAGATGTGATTACTTGTAATTTATAGCAGGAACATCAAGGCACAGAAGATAATATAAAAGCATTTCAGTAAGAAGATACCCATGACATGAAACTATTTAAAACAATTAATCAAAAAAGCCTAATTATTCAATTAGATGGATAAATGAGTCTTCTTAAAGTGGGTATGCGAAAAAAGAGAGTGATGATGAAATCTTTTAAAGGGAAATGAGTGTAACAAATCAGCTAAATACGATCTCTAAAAAAAATCTGAATAATAAGTCAGCGATTATGTTTTAATTGGGCTTTTGCTTTATTATAATTGAGGACACTCATTATCTTGTTTTATTGTATTTATGATTTTAATATTCATACCATTTGGTGCTTTATCTTTGTATACTTGCCGCCAGTGCTTGTTGCACTTCCTGGCTGATTAGTGCCTGGGTCAGTGTGAAATGAATACAGATGTCTCAATAACGATCGGCAGGACGACGTTGGGCTGATTTGCAGTGTTTGAAGGTCTCCTATAAAGTCGTCCTTTGTGCAATTGAGAGGGTTATTTTTTTCTCTCTCTCTCTCTCTCTCTCTCTCTCTCTCTCTCTCTCTCTCTCTCTCTCTCTCTCCATGAACAGCTCTGCTGGTAAGAGTCATCTAACAGAAACCTGTTTCTCACTCTGAAGTGGATCAAGGGACTTCGTTTTAGTGTATAATAAGTGATTCTAAAATAACAACTTAGACATGCACAGTTATCCTTTCTTTGGGGGGAGAAACGCTTTCTGCAAAGAGAAACCTCTAACTGATAATTCAAGCTCTTTATCTGAGGGCGAAACAGAGCTCTTATGCTTGTAACTTCCAGGATAAGCCACTCTTTGTTCACAGAACAGGGCAGTCCAGCCAAAGATTATTTCCAAGTTTTTGTCAATCACTTTGCCCTGTAAAAGGTGCACACATGGCAGATTGCTTGCACACTCAAAATCAGCCAAAAGGTGCAGTCAGAATGAGCCTGCAGCAGTGCAGCTGCCTCATGTGAAGGGAGCTTTAAATGGGCCTTTGAGAAGCAAAGGGGTTAACCATTTAGTTCTTGTGTGGGAGACTTTTGTGAACCAAAGTGGTAAATGTGAATATCTAACCTGCAATATCAAGTCTATCAAAGACTCAGAAGCAACAATTGATTGAGGATTTTATCCAGGTCCACAGTTTTACTCCTGGTTATATTAAAATTAAGAGGCAAATAAAAGGTATAGATCTATTTTATCCCATTGCCAGATAGATGCATACTATCTAGTCAATCATCCTTTTAGAGAAATAACAGTGTTGATGAATTAGCAAAAGAAATAATGAATATAAAGTATGTATGTGCATGCCCATGTACACACATCTGATGTTTTATGAGACTCTGAGGTCTCTGGCCTGCTGTAAGAAGGGGCAACAAAATTATTGTTTGGAAACTTGGAAATAACTTTTTACTATTGGATTATATTTTGGCAATCATATCTTTAAACAAGTATTTTAATATTATTGCTACTTAGCTTTAACTCAGAGGGAGTGAGCAGTTCTCAACTGCAGCATGGTTTTCTAATATTAACCATTCCATTTTGGAAGTTTTTCCAGGAATGAAGAAAAAAGAATATCATGGGCAGTCATTATGTTTAGCTTGAAGAAAACTGGTAAATTTATGGAAATCAACAAAATAATAACCACTTTGGTAATAATAGCAATCACTTGTCAAGCGTAATGCTAGGTAGAGTTACATGCATTTAGTCACTGAGTTTCCTCCACTGGAAACAGTTTCTCAGGGTAACAAGCCTGAACTGCTATGGTTGATCAGTTTCATTCCTCTCTGGAAAGAAGGTTTGGTGGCCAGAGGTGATGTAACAGATGGGTTGGCACCATTTTTTCAGGTCATCTGTATTTGTGCTCTTGGGTCAACATGAGGTGCTTGGTTGAGTACAATACCTTAAACATGTTTTTATGTCAAGGTACAAAAAGGAAGTTACTTAACTTGAGATTTTGAAAGCAAAGATTTCATTGAAAAAAAATAAGAACCCCCTCTATGTGATTTAATAATTAGTATACCCATGTTTAACCATCTTAGGAGACCCAGCATAGGTGATTTCACTTACTAATGTTGGCTCACGATGCTTCCAGGAGAAAAGAGAAGCAAAAGCATACACAGTGTTGGCCTCACATGCTGTCCTCTTTGTGCTAGTAGGTCTAGAAAAAAATGGACCCTTTTAAACTCCCCACATTTTAGTTAATCAGGCTTATAAAGCTGAATCCTTTTGTCTTTCACTTCTTTAAGATTGCTGTTAATATTTTCCTCTTATGCAGGTGGATGTTCTTAAAATCCCTTACTTTCTTATGTTGTCTGTTTCTTTCCTCAGCCTAGTCTTCCTAAGTCGTATGATTGCTGAATTAGGACCACCCGTGTCCTCTTATTTGGCTTTCCTAGCTGTTTCTTAGTCTCAATGTTTGACTTCCCCTGGATTCTCTCCCTAAGGATAAGTTCCTGTCTTTTTAGAGTTGAAGTCACATGGTCTCAAGGCAAGTGAATCCTGGGCATCTGAGTATCATTTTTTACTCTGATCTTCCTAACCAGACAAGACAACTACTGACCATTATGTTCTTGGAGTCACTGTTGGTCACATTAAGTCTTCTTTATAAGGTCCCCCTCTGACTATAAGATATGAGATGTGTGTGGCCTCTTATCCTCCTGTTCTGCACTCAGTGATTTGGGCTGGGAGCTAGAGACTTATGAATGTAATGACTTGTGAAATGTTAACACAAAAGAGTAAAGAAAATAAGAGTCTTCAGAGGTGTCTATCCAGTCCTACTCCTTTTCCATCTTACCTCCATCTTACCTCTCCTCCCTCAATTGTGGGACAAAAACAAAAACAAAACTAAAAACAAACAAACAAACAAAACAAAAAAGATCTGAACATAACATGCAGAAGCTTCAACTTGTGTCCAAACATCTAAAATCCCTTTTTATGCATTTAAATATTTCAATTATATGGTATAGTATGTTTTTTTAGTGTGCAAATGTTCCCATTCAAATATATTATTGGCAGTATGCATTAATTAACTAAATCTAAGGCTAGTGTGCTTTTCCACATACAGGAGAAGCAGAAAGTAAGTCTATTTCCAAATTTCAATGGAAGAGATTTTCTTGGCATTCCATTCAGAAACCAGTTTCACAGTCTAATGAGAAACTTCATACTTCATAAATAATGGGTATCAACATGTGAATTCAAGGGACACACTTCAAAGAAACAAAAAGAAAATTGGGCCACTCTTTTAAAGTTGTTTGTCATTCAATTCTGCTGTTAAGTTTTGAATAAAAAGTAAATGACATAAAATTACACACATTAGTAGAATTTCTTAAAATAATAAAAAGAATAAATGTTCACAGAGTCAACCATTACATTAAAATTCTCTCTCTCTTTTTTTTTTTTTTTTTTTTTGCTGGGTTAGCTGAAAGACTATGAAAAAACTCCACCTGCCATTCAGTTTAATTTCTTGTGTTTAGAGCTCTACAGCATTCTGTGTAAAACTAATCAATAAAAAGGATTTATGAGACCTTGAAATAGAACAGTCGAAAGGCGGAAATTATAGTCAGTTTTAGTTATTAAAGATTTTCACCACTAAATTTAGTATAAGGGAAACGGTATACATCTTTTTTAGCTGAAACGGGGCATTTATCAAGCCCAGGGATTGGGGAGACAGTTGTGCTTAGACCTGCTGTAATGTGTCTTTATTTGTTGCCTTACCATGTACCCATGTACTGTTGGCCACAACCAAGGAGGCCCTAGCAGAAGAAGACTGGGCTGGGAATACTATGTTTAAACAAACAAGTAAGCAAGCAAAGTGAGCCCTGACCCACACATGAGAGGAAACACAGCTCTTATGAATTCAGATTCATTCCACATTAAATTGTTTTGTCAGCTATATTTTTGAAAGGAGGAAGGCAGGCGAAACTAGTTCAGAGGTAGCAAGTGAAAGAGGAAGTTAGGGCGGGAAGGAAGCAGAGCCACCATCCCTTCAAACAACTCTCACTAGCATGGAGTCAAATGTAGCTCTGATGATACTCGGAGATCAAGTCGCTACTGATTTTCATTTATTTTCGGTATCCTAATATTTACAGAACCATGAGCATTTCTGAAATAGTTATACATGGACTGTGTGTAGCGTTGTTGCTTGGTGACAGTGAGTTCTGAGAGCCTGCCTCAGAGCACTTAGGCACTGTGCCTACCGCCCTGGGACTTTTACTTAGATACATTTCCTAGCTGGGTAATGTGAGAAAACTTAAGAATTTAGCTTTTGTTTGATGAATTACAAATGACAGATGGAAAACTGCAATATTTTAAAAAGAAAAAATGCAATTATGCACAGAACATAAGATTGCCATAATAATAATGGCACTTAGCATCTACACTGAGCTCTTCATCTGCAAAGTACTTTACAAACAACCAATTAAGCTTTTTAACACTCCTGAAAGTCAGGTAAGTATCATTACTGCCATTCTACAGATGGAGAAAATGAGGCATAGAGGTGGAGTATTTTTGCCTAAGGCTACTGGGAATAAATAACAACACTTGGGTTAAGGTTTAGGGATTCAGTCCTTTTAGGTTAAAAGACTGGAGACTAGCATTCTTTCAACCAAAACAATAAAGGTTTAACAGTAAATAGTATTCCCTTTGAAAATAATAGCTCATCATTAAAGGTTGGTATTTTTGTAAATGTAAAATTAACTATGCCGTCAGCAAAAAAGGATGACCTGTTCCTAGGTCCAGCAAAAAAGGATGACCTGTTCCTAGGTCCATTCTTTGCCTCATGAGATCCTCACGCAGTCTCCACAATCACCCACAGAAGCGTTTGCTGAATGAGAAAATAATGGGCGACTTGACAGGAGTATCACCCAGTATCAAAGCAGAGAGATTCCAGCTTGACTTACTATTAAAGCTGCAAATTCTATCAATAGGCTTTATGTTGAAATATTGGCAAAACTTCTCCTATCTGATGGGTAATAATTTTTGGCAATTTCTGTACCATAGAGAGAAAAAAGATTCTATTTCTTTCCTTTTTTTTAATTTTTTACTGGTGCATTGTAGTCATACATCTTAATGGGGTACAAGATGGTAGAGGCATATATGCAGACATTACTTACATTCAGCCCTTTCCCATTTCCAACCCCAACCCCAATCCCTCCCCTCTCCCCCTCTCTCCTTTTCATGTTTGGTTTAGTGATTGACTTTGATTGTTATTTCTATCAGCTAACCCTTCCTGTAATTCTGCTGTATCTAGAAATGGTTGTTCAGGGAGTGGAATGTTGCCAAGTGTGGTGGCCCCATTCCTGTAATCTCAGTACTTGGGAGGTTGAGACTGGAGGATAACAGGTATGTGGCAAACCTCAGCAGTTTAGCAAGGCTCTTGTCAACCTAGGGAGACCCTGTTTCAAAACAAAATATTTTTTAAAAGGCTGAGGGTTTAACTCAGAGGTAGAATGCATCTGGGTTCAATCCACAAAGCCAAAGATGCCAAAGATAGAATTCTCACTTTGCAAGCAATTTCCCAGCACACTATCTATGTTTGGAAGTTTACCTATAGAAGTTATCCAGCTCTTAATGAATGTTCTGCAGAGTTGGAAGCATAGTGTGAAAACATCAGATATTTTAAGACAATTTTTCTTCTTCCTCTTTGGAAGATAAATAAGGTCAATGACCACGTTTCTATTTATGTGTACTTGTGAATTCCCAGTCCCCATATGCAGCAGCTGAGGGGGCAAGATTTGAAACATGAGTGAATAATTCACTAACACCATGGGATGCAAATGTGTAATTAAGTCATAATCTCTTAATACATGTATATTAAGAACCATGCAAAAGACCATAGATTACTTTTTTCTGCTGAAAATACTAATAGAAAGTAGGAAATATTTACTGAAAATAGTACTTGTCAAACTACTTTCAATTTATACATGTGGCCAATATTTGAAGAATCTCATTCAAAAAAATCATTCCTGCAAATTTTTAAAAAAATTTCTTGACAATGAAAATTTTCTAAATTTAGAGTGAGGTGATGGTTACAAAAATCAGTAAATGGATATACATTAACCACAGTACTGTACACTTTAATTTTGGCGGGATAGGGGTACTTGGGATTGAACCCAAGTGAGTTACACCATCAGCCTTATTAAAATTTATTTATTTTAATTAATTATTTATTTTTGCGGTACTGGGATAGAACCCAGGGACATTTTACCTTTGAGCTACACTTGCAGCCCTATTTTTTATTTTATTCTTTATTTTGAAACAGGGTCTCGCTGAGCTGCAAAGGGCCTCACTAAGTAGCTGACTGTCGGCAAACCGAGATCCTCCTGCCTCAACCTCCCGTCTCAGGGATTTACAAGCCTGCGCCATCATGCCCAGCTTATTTTAATTTTTAAAGAGTCTCACTAAGTTGCTGAGGCTAGCCTCAAACTTGTGATCCTCCTATCTCAACTTTCCAAGTACTGGATTACAAGTGTGTGTCACTATGCCTGGCTTTTTCTGTACACTTTAAGTTATAAATTTTATGCCACGTGAATTATAACTCAATAAAGATTTTTTTAAATAAAGTTCAGAAGATGCTAGGCCACTGCACCATTCCTTTCAAGCACCATCTGAATCTAAGTAACTCAGCTAGGAAACAAGGTTGCATACCAAACATGTAGGAATCAATATGACAAAAATGGAAGGATTTCAGGCCTGAAATGGGGCAATAATACATTTATTTTTAAATACTGTCTGCCATAAGGTATCTATGCTTATTTTAGAAAATAAAGAAAGCCTCTGGGTTCCACCCTCAGTACCACCAAAAAAATAAATAGATAGAAAATTTATAAGAGTGAAATGTCTTTTAAAACTCATCACCCTTAAAACACACTCAGATTAGTGCTTAAAATTAAACATACATATACATTTTCAATTAGCATATAATGTTAGTATCAAACTTAGTACAAGATATTTTATCATGAGCATTTTCTCTTGTCAATATTCCATTAACACATAGTTGTAATATTTATAAAATAGCCTAGAAATTTCCCCATTAGCATACATTTAATGAGATTCCAATTTTTCAGGAACATACACAATATCTTTTTAAATAACCTCATAAGTTTCCTTATAACTCTGTTGCCATTTATTATTTAATCTAAATCTAAGGTAAATTAATCTAAGGCATGTAAATTATTACAATTTACTTTCTACTACAATTTCTTTCTACTGGTTGCCAAAAGCCCTTAGTATAACCAATTATATTGCTATGTCCTAATATATGAAAGTTTTACTCTCTAACCTTTGGCATCTTTACAGTCTAATTTCTTGCAAATATATTAAATGGTGCATTTAAAGTATCTTTCATAGAGTCTCATATAGTGAGGAAGACTACATAATATGGTATTTTATAATTTTATTAATAATTATATATTCATACTTTTTAGGTACTAGAAATAATAATAGTATCTGTCTTATGAATGCTTAAACTTGTCATTTATTATCAATGAGTTAAAAAGCATACTTATTATTTTTATTTCTTCTGTCAATTTTTCTATATTTTTTATTTTTATATCTAGGTATTTCTGTTTTGAACAGAATTATAAGTGTTTAAAATTCTAAAAATGTTAAAAATATTTTCACTAATATAACAATTGTTCTTTAGTCACTTAGCTTTTAGACATAAGTTTTAAATCACTAATAAAATAAACATTGATCATTTTTAAGAAGCCATGCCCATTGCTATTCTTATACTTAGCATAGCTTTTCCTAAAGTATAATGAAACGCCATACTTTACATAAGTTAAATAAGTAAAATTATATTACCTTATAAGCTTGGAGAAAATGAAGAAATATAAGTTTAAGTGGTTTTTCTTTTATGCTTCCTGTGCTTGCTTTAAGAAAGCTGGAATGTGTTGGACCTCCAGTGAGGAAGGTATACAGCACTTTATAGAATATATTTGATCAAGGAATCCTTCCTTCATAAAGCAAGCCATAAGATTAGCATTGTCTCTGAATACATTTTAATCAATCCTTTGGAAACTATTACCTGTCCTAAGATCAGATCAATACGTTAGGCCATATTTCTTTATTTTTACTAGTTTTTTAGTTTTATAAATTCTTCCTCATTTATTTTTTACTTAGCTGACTTTTCATTTGATATTTCTTTAGTATATATTGTGCTGTAGGGCCCTGCCTTTTCTTTTTTCTTCAATAGTCCCAGTACTCTCTGTTTAAAACTCTACAACTCTTAATCCTAAGTTTATGGTTGAACCTTTTTTATTCATTCTTTTTCCATGAACTAAACTCTTATACATATGTTAATATGTATAAATGCCATTGATTCTCTTCTATTAATCAGACTATGATTTCATGAATCAGAGAGATTGTCTTAGCATTGTACTATATTTATACATCTATTTTAACATATTAAAAATATAATTTATTTTTTCTTCCCCATAATGTTCATGGATACTTCTACGTATTTATTCTTCTGGATGAACTTTAGAATTATTTTTAAATGACCTCAAATGATATTTTATTAATTCCATAATTAATTTGGAAGCTATTTGCATATTTTATAAAATCTAATGCTCCTTTGTAGAAATATAGTTTCTGGTCATAGTGTTTTGGCATATTTGTTTATATTGCTTAGTGAAGTATTTTAATACTTCTCATATAGATTATGTGCATTTCTTAATAAGATATTTCTATTATGTGAATAGTACCTTTTCTCATTATGTACTCTAATTGGTTATTGCTGCAATACAGAAAAACTATCAACTTTTGCCATTTAATTTGTATCCAATCACTGTAATGAACTTCAATATTAATTCTCAGAGTTTTGTAGATTATTCCCTTGAATTCCCTATTTTAATAGTCATATTGTCTGAAATCATAACAAAAATTTGCCTTCTTTATTTCAGTATTATAGTTTGTTGCCTCAGCAAGAAAGTCTGTCTATGTTAATTGGTAATATTATTTGTAAATATTGTTGTTTTTATTAAACATAATACTGGGTATTTTTAAAAATATCTTTCATATAATAGTTTCTACTTTCTAATTTTTAATGCCATTGAAGGAATTTTCACCAACAAATGAGAGCAAAATAAATCTTAATGGGATTTTTTTCTGTGTGTTATTTCTCTACTTAGAATCTATTTATCTCCCTATATATCTATCCATATATGTTATATTAAGTTACAATTTGTATATATATTAGATATCACATAGGGTGTATTCATTTCGAGTCACCCCCCCCATGTCATTTTGGCATGGGCTGTATTTCTATCCTCTGTATTTCTATCTTTCTCTCTTCTTTTTTTCTTTTTCTGTTTTTTGTTTGTTTGTTTGTTTGTTTGTTTGTTTCTTTGGGGAGTTTTCAGGAAATTATTCCCAGGGGTCTAACAAAGATCCCTGGGGACAGTTTCCCAATCTGTAACTATTTCTATTTTCTGTATTTCTATCTTTCTAATAAACTTCTTTAAATCTTCAAAAAGAAAGATATCACATAGACAACTACACACACACACACACACACACACACACACTTCTGTATCTGTTAAAAACAAAGAATCTAGACATGTGTGGCTAAATTTTCTATGATTGTAAACTACTGCAAGCTCTTAGAGTCCATGTTTCTCATTGCTTTAACTGATACTGTCACATGGTTTTCTTACACTGTCTCAGATTTCTATAATAAATCATTTGCAGATCCTCTTTGGGTTAAATATATTTTTCTCTTTATTTTTTAATTAGACCTTGTGTTATTATTTTTTCCATCTCCTCATTCAATCAGAGACATCTAGACTCAATGCTGGCCATCGAACAATGCATCAGTTTCATTTGATGTTACTCACTGTGTATCAGGTTCTAAATGAATCGCCTTTTGATATCTGCAGGGATGGTAGGGTATTTAGCATATGTCAGTCTCAGTCATATATCAATGTCTAATAAAAATTAATCTGGTTCAGTTCTTCTGGACTGAAATGGAACCATTTTTTAATTCCACTGTTTAAATATTTGATACCCTGTAGATGAAGGACTACACACTGTACAACTTTAGGACCTTTTGTCTATTGTCTATTTATTGCTATAATCTTGCAGTATGATGTTATCTAAGATGTAACTCTTAGAACAATTAACCCCACCCCCATGAGCAAACTAATTTACTAAAGCTCTTCTCTGTGTGGATTTACAAAGATACATATGGTGGAGTTGGGAGAATTGTAGGGTAAGGTAAAGAATATATGTCTTGTGTCTTTAGAAACATAATTTTAATATAAAGACAATGTCTCAGTGATCTGTTATGTACTGAGAAGCCTTTATATTATTGTTAATTTAGTGTGGAAGAAATTAGGTATCTTCAAATTGTTTTTTGGAACCATAACTATCCTATTTTAAAGAAAGAAGTTGGAAGAAATACTTTCCTGACCATCCCTGAGTCAAGCACCATGTCTCCTACCAGGCTGAATTTTCTGTGTCTCTGAGAGTTTACCTTTTTTTCTGCTTTCATAGTTATTTTACTGGGAAGTCTGAAGGCACTGAGTGAAAAGTTACTTTGCGGGTGCCCATTTAGAGCAGAAATCCCGTGAAGATATTCAGAATCTTTAAGTGAGGAAAAAATTTGCAGAAACAAGTTGTATGTAGTTTTTAGTCCATTTTATTCTAGAACAAAAATTATTGTTCTCAACGTTATTTTATAATACAAGAAATGAAAGTAAAATAAGAAACACCTTTTGTCAGATACTTAGAAATGTCAACCTTATTTCATGTAATGATCATATAATAAATTACCTCAGATAGAAGTTCTGTAGTGATATTAGACCATAATATTTCTCAAAGTAATCATTTAAGACAGTATAGGATAAAGATGTAATATACCAATAACAACCATTGGAAGTTACTACTCTTCAGGCATATAATACTCTTTTTTTATAAAGAAAAATAATTAAATACTTGGAAATTGTTGGCATGTAAACTTTATATGACCACTTTTGCAATCATCCTCAAAATATATTGTAAATTACTAATCTACCCCTAGACACTTGGATTACTCTGGGTTCTCTGGAGAAACAAAACTAATGTGATTTTGAATACTGATGAGTATCTGCAATCAGGAAACTAGAGACCCAGGAAGTTTACCTTCCAGTTTAATGGGATCACTTTTTGTGACCTCGTGGAAGCATTCCTCCCTTTGGAACTTAGAACTCTAGGCCAGCATGGTAGTTGGGGAATCAAAATGACTCATTTACTCAATTATTGAATCCCCCCCAATGATCATATGTATGAGAATTCATAAGGACCACAAATACTTTCACTTTTTTGCTGATTTTGATTAATTTATCCACATACATCCTGCCCAAATATTTTCATCGTCAATTTTCCATTCATATTCATTTGCCTGATCATCCAACCACATCATTGTTTCATAGTCCATGAATTGGTATAGCATCACATCTGGCTATTTTCCTTACAAGCAAAATGAACAACAAATTTCTTCTTGAAGATGTCACTTCATCATTGTCCTTCAGAAATGTCCCAGAAAGAGATTATAGAGCTACATTTTTCCATATTTAGATGGTACCTGCATAACATACAGAATCATCTATAAACCATGAGGTTTAAGTATTCTTTTTGTTTTATAAACTGATCATAGGGTATTTTTTCCATGAATCAATAGGTAAAGACCAGGTAAGAAAAGCAGTGTATCATATATGATGACTTTATGATGTTACATAAAAAAATGCATTTAGGCCACTTCTCAAATGTCACTTTCTTGCACCTTTAATTTCAGCTTGGGCCACATCACCTACATACATTTCCATGTATTTGTTTGTTTATTTATTTATTTATTTATTCATTCATTCACTCATCCATCCATTCATTCATTCACTCATTGGTAATGGGAATTGAACCCAAGAGCATTCTACCTCTGAGGTATACCCCAGGCCTCTTTTATTTTTTATTTTGAAACAGTATCTCACTAAATTATGAGACTGTCCTCAAACCTGCTATCTTCTTGTATCAGTCTTCCAGGTACTGATATTATGATGGAGTGCTGCACACACACCCAAATTTACGCCTTGGAGAGTCAGATATCACCCAGTTGATGGTGGGCAGTTCAAGTTACATGTTAACTAGGTGGCCCATGATTTGTTGTTCAGTCTCTACTAAGGCCTGATAGCAAGCCCAAAGCTGATTCTTAAAAGGAGAGCAGTTATCTTCAGAGATGGTAGGGCTTTGATCCCAAATCCTAAGGACTGTGCTGTAATCCTTCCAAACCCTGCCAAAGGCTCCAAACACCATCCTTATCTGCTATTGCCATTTCAAGCCACATTGTGAAGCGGGGTTTCTTGAGAAGAAACAGCGTTTTCTTAAGATGAAACGGGGTTTCTTGAGAAGAAACTCGGCATTTCCTTGCCAGATTCTTGTCTGTGGTGAGCGAAAAATAATAACCGCAGATGGCAGGAAGGGAGTGAAAGGTTTATTGGAAGCAGCAGGAAATAGAAAAAAAGTGGCCGAACACCCCTAAGGGCTGTCAGGACTATGATGTCTAGCAGCTGCCTTCAGGACAATACTTGAGGGTAGCCCAAGTCAAATGCTTTCAGTTGCAAGCTGCTTTCTCCCAAAGTCCATGCAACCTGCCAGGAAAAAATAGGGAAAGGGGCAGAACACTCCTAAGGGCTGTCAAGACTCTGGTGTCCAGCAGCTGCCTTCAGGACAATACTTGAGTGTAGCCCAAGCCAAATGCCCTCAGTTGCAAGCTGCTTTCTCCCAAAGTCCACACGATCTGCCAGAAAAGAAGTGCAGGTCACCCCTAGGGGCCCTGTTCGGCCTTGATGTCCAGCAGAGGCCTTCAGGTCACTACCCAAGTGTAGCCCAGGCCAAGTACCTTCAATCGCACCCCAACTTCTCTCAAAGCTAACGCGACCTATGAGAGAGAGAGAGAAGCTCCCCAACGGGGAGGGGTTCCCAGAGTGGGTAACCATCCTGGTGACTGGTCTAGGGGTTTATATATTTCTGCATGTCCTCTGTTGGTTGGAGTCTGGAAGGTGGTTCTTAAAATTTGCATAGTGTATTTGCATGTCCTTTGAGGGGACTCCTTTCAGTCGAGGTGTCTGACTTGCTCCTGTGATGTCTCCTGGGTTTGTTGATTAGTAAACAGATGGTTTTGTGAAGCTTTGGTCATTCTATCTCTGAAACTTGGAAGAGCTGGTCTCTTTTAGGAGCCTTGGAAATTAATTAGTATTCATTGCCCCTCAGGAAATTAAGCTTTTCTACCAAGGCCTCTTCCCTACCTGCCTACTTCCTTTTTACTTCTTCAATTGGATCTATTGCATCATCTAGCCTATGTGGCAGAGCTATTTCTTGTTTTGTTTGACACTGGTAAGTTTTTGAGTCACTTAATAAATGGACCTACTATGCATTGCCTATTTTTCTTAGGGAGGAACCAATTGCTTTATCTTAGATTTTTTTTTTTTTTTGGTGTGTGTGTGTGTGTGTGTGTGTGTGTGTGTGTGTGTGTGTGTGCTGGAGATTGAACCCAGTAGAATTCTATCTCCCAGCTACCCACTGAGCCCTATTTTTTTAAATTTAGAAATAAGGTGTTGCTAAGTTACTGAGAGCCTCACTAAGTTACTAAGGCTGGTTTCTCAGCCTCCCAAACACTGGGATTATAGGTGTGTGCCACCATGCCCAGATAGGTGAGATTTCTTTTTTTTTTTTTTTTTTTTCAGGTCTGGGGATGGAACCCAGAAACATTTGACCTCTGAGCTACACCTCCTGCCCTATTTTTTATTCTTTATTTTGAAACAGGGTCTCACTAAGCTGCGGAGGGCCTCACTAAGTAGCTGAGGCTGTCCGTGAACTGTGATCCTCTGGTCTCAGACCTCCTGAATGCTGGGATTACAAGCGTAGGCCACCACACCTGACAGGAGAGATGCCTTGATGTGTTCCACATCACTAGGCCATTAGACATTTTACTAAGTTAAGCAGCTGAATTTTCAATAACTTCCTTTTACACAAATGTATTATTCTTTTTACACAATGTATTCTCAGTAAGTCTAGACTAGTTGCTATTTTTCTCACTTAGTCAAGTCAGCATAATGTCATCAAGATAATGGATCAGTGTGATGCCCTTAAAATGAAAAAGCAATCAAGATCCCTGAAAACTAAACAATGAAGTGAGGACAGAAAGTTGACATACCCTTGAGGTAGGAGAGTAAAGGTATTGCTGCTGGTTTCTTCAACTGAAAGGAGTAGCTTCTAGTGGTCTTTACTAACAGATATCAATTTTAAAAAGCATTTTTCGGATCAATAACTATGTATCAGATGCCTTGGGGATGTGTTAATTTCAGCTATGAAACCACGTCTGGCACAGCAGGTCAAATGCAGTAAGCTTCAAGCTAAACTTATGATACTCTGTTCTTCAAGGCCCGTCTTCTCTCTTCTGCACATGGCAGATAGGTGAGTTGAATGGGGAATCACTACCCTTGCATCCTTGTTGGCGATGTTATTCTCTCCAATTCCTTAGGATACACTATTGCCTTTGCATTACTATTTTCTGAAGAAGCCACCATTCTAATAGCTTCCATATGTCCTTTCTCACTACTGAGGTCCTCATTCCAAAAGTCAGAGAACAACTGTGGGGATTCTATCATATGCTGATTATATATAATCCAATTATGCATTCCAGAACTGAGAAACTAATCACAGGACAAACTTAGGGACCCACTGAGCACACTGTGAGTCAAACCTGGGCTACAGCTCCTTACATCATATCCCCCTACTCTGATTGGTGGGCGAAAGTGACATTTGGGGTCTATTGGAATCGGTCAATTCAGAGTCACTGTCAAATAGTACTGATTAATTTTAATTCTTTTCATTTCCCCAATGCACAGTAACCCTGCTAAAGAGACATGTAATTTTTTTTGGAGAATGATGAAATAAAAATTAACAGTAAAAAATTTTGGTAGTTCAACAGAGTTCTTCCTCAAGGGGACTTGACTTCTTTATCTAAAAAAATTATGGATCTGAAAATCAGCTTAATTTTGAGAATTAAGTATGACTCTTTATGATTCTAATTACACATTTTTTCACTGGACCTAGAACTTTACTGCTTATAAAGTAAGAATGTAGGAGTCTTTCAATCTTTCACTTGGGAATGAAAAAGTCAACTAGCCAACACCATAGATTTGCAGGAGGCAGATGATTCTGATAGCTGCTTTGACTGTGGGGTTCACTATAGTAGCCATATGGTCTAGCGCATCTTACATTGCTGTAACAGAATACTACAGAATAAGTAATTTATCAAAAATATAGAAGTTTATCTGGGTGTGGTGGTACACACTTGTAATCCCAGCATTCAGGAGGCTGAGACAGGACGACCATGGTTTGTGGACAGCCTCAGCTACATAGTGAGGCTCTTTGCAACCTAGTCAGACCCTGTTTCAAATGAAGAATACAAAATAGGGCTGGAGCTGGGCATGGTGGCACAAGCTTGTCATCCCAGCTCTTGGGAGGCTGAGACAGGAGGATTTCACAGGTTCAAAGCCAGCCTCAGCTACTTAGTGAGGCTCTCACCAACTTAGTGAGACCCTGTTTCCAAATAAAGTAAAAAATAGGTCTGAAAGTATAGCGCGGAGGTTCCACCTCCAGTACCATGCACACACACACACACACACACACACACACACACACACACACATACACACACACACACACACACACACACACACACACACACACACACAAATAGGGCTTGGGGTGTAGCTCAGAAGTAGAATGCCCCTGGGTTCCATCCCTAGTACTGCAAAATATAAATATAAAAAATAAAAAATATAGAAGTTTATTCAGCCTATGGTTTTGCAGTCTGGGCCATTCGATATTAAGTTTCCAACATCTGGTGAGGTTTTTCTTGCTCTATCATAGTGTAAAGGAGAGCATTACATGGTAAGTGTGCATTCAAGAAAAGGGAGCATATAAGATTGTCATGACCTAATCTAAGATTGTCATGACCTAATTAATTACCTCCCAAAAGCCCCATTTCCAAATACCATCAACATAAGAATTTGGGGTTTAAAAGCATATGTATTACATAAGCTTTTAAGAAACAAATTTGTATCATAGCACATGCCCATTTTGCTTTTGGAGTTTGAGTGCAACCACTTGATCAGTGGCAAGCACCCTGGGATCCAGTTGTTTGCACTGCAATTAGATTCTCCAGTGGAGTATCTGAGGTTCCCCCTAAGGTTTGTCCAATAGAAAAGAGTGATCAGAGAGCTCTTTAAGGATGTGAGAACTCCTCTAAAAAGTAATTTCAAACAGTAGAGATGAAAGGTATGTTTTCTGGGTCTTCCTAGAGAGCGTGTGTGTGTGTGTGTGTGTGTGTGTGTGTGTGTTACTGGGAGTGGAACCCAGAGGCTTTCTACCTTGGCTATACTCCCAGACCTATTTTATATTTTATTTGGAAACAGGGTGTCACTAAGTTCCTTCGAGCCTCCCTAAGTATCTGAGGCTGGCTTCGAACCTGTGCGATCCTCCTGTTTCAGCCTCCCAAGCACGGGGATTATAAGCATGCACCAGCATGCCTGGCTCTTCCCAGAGTATATATTAAATGACAAATCCACCTTAACATTTCAATCTCCCTATGCTTTTTGAATCTCTTCCTCTCCATTAAACCAAGGCAAATCTGTATTTCTAATACGCTCACAATGGGCTACATTTTGGTCTGTGTTTCAAACAACTAACCAAACAAACTCTTAGGACCATTCACAACTCCTTGAATGGCATCATTAAATACAAAATCCCTTCCTCGTGAGCCTGTATCAATGAATTCAGCTTGATCTAAATTTAAGTATCTTTTAACAGCATTCCACATCCTCAATATCTATTTCCATACCCATTCCCTAAATTTCTGCTTGTATGCAATGGAAAATTCAAGTACTATAGTGAAACTTCACTTCATGGGCCATACTTTGTATCTCCTTACAGGGACCTGCTAAGACTTGAGCCTATTTATAGATCTGGATGCAAAGAGAGGTGATAGTGATAGATCCTGAGAAAATTGAGAAGATTGTCAGCCGGATCTTCCATGACAAGTGCCTTGGAGAAAATCACCAGTTTCCTTTGGCGATGTAGGGAAAGGCACTACCACTGGGATAAGAAGGCAACCAGGGTTGGAGAGGTTGTTTTTACTGAGGTTAAAGAGACCTCACACACCAGCTAGGAAGGTTTATGCAGCACTCATGCTGGATACTTGAATCTCTGAGATCATTCTTTTCTTTCAACTCTTTGTCCTGTGGCATGAGAAACAATCAGCTATCTTATTATATTCATTAGTCTCTTAGTCTGTTAATATTGCTCTAACAAAATTCTATAATCTGAGTGTCTTATAAACAATACAAATATATTTTTCACAGTTCTGTATACTATGAAATCTTAGGTCAAGGCACAAGCAGATTATGTATATGGTGAAGGTCTGCCTCCTTGTTGGTAGATGGCTGTCTTCTCAAAGTGTTCTCACTTAGGAGACGGGGGCAGGAGCTCCCTGGAGTCCCTTTTATACGGGTACCAATTATGATCTAAACAACTCTCAAAGGACCCAACTCCATAAACATCATATTGAGGAATCGGTTTCAACATATGTATAGAGGTATATACAGATTCTGTCTAAACCAGTTAAAATTTTTAAATGTTCATAACATCATATATGCAGTTACTTACTCAGTTTCTTGTTTCTTTAATAAATGGTAGGTAGGAATATCTGGTGGAGATACCGTGCATATCTGTGTATCCAGATCATACAATGGATTATCAGTGCTTTTTCCTTCTGGAAATAGAGTCATGAATGACTCCCTAGATCCAGTTCAGAAACTCATCTTTAAAATTCTTTTCCTCTAGAAGCACTTTATGAATCAAAATCTGTGGTGATATGAACTTTCCAGTTTCATTACAGTCTTTTGGGATTGCCATCATCTATATGGTGATGCAGAACATGTTTGTATTTGTGTGTGTGTGTGTGTGTGTGTGTGTGTGTGTGTGTGTGTGTGTGTGTGTCTGGATGAGTGTGCATGTGTATGTAACAAATATATATTTACTGTAAGGAATTGTTTCACATGATTAGGAAGACTGAGAAGCCTAAGATCTTCAGGCAAATGAGCTGAAGACCCAGGAAAGCCAATGACGGCGTTCCAGTTAGAATCAGAGCCTTAAGTACTAAGAGGACCAGTGGCATGTGTTCTAGTCAAAGGCTAAAGGCAGAAGAAGATGGATGTCCTGCCTCCAAGATAAGCAGAGGGAGAGAATTCATTTTTACATCTGCCTTTTGTTCCATAAAGCCTTCAGAAGGTTTAATGAGCCCCACCTACATTAGGAAGAATAATCTGTTTTGCTCAATGTATTGATTTGACTAGAAATCTCATTCAGAAACACCCCATAGACAAAGCCAAAATAATATTTAACCAAAGACCTGGGAACTCTCTGGCCCACTCAAATTGATACATAACAATAACCATCACAAAACTCTATTTTATATCAGCATAACTTAGATTAGTATAATAACTGCAGAAAATACATTAAACTCACATGACAATTTTTTGTTATTGTTATTTTGTACTGGGTGTTGAACCTAGTGGCATTCTATCTTCAAGCTGCACCCGTAGACATTCTTATTTTGTATTTTGAAGCACAATCTTCATAAGTTGCTATGGATTTGCTAAGGTGCGAGGGCTAACCTCAACCCTGCAATCCTCCTGTCTCAGCCTCCCAAGTATAAGATTATAGGCACGCACCACTGTGCCCAGCTGCCACATGACAAATTTAAAAAATAATCTACTCTCTATCTCCTAATGCAATTTTTATTTAACAGAATGTCATTTACTTGCTATAAAAAGTATATAAAGTGAAATGTACGTTGGTTCATTTCAAAGTTTATGTCTATTGTGAATTTCTCTTTTCTATGAGGCAATTTTCCCCAAAGTTTACTAGAATTGTACTACTTTATCACATTTAGAATCATTCAGTTTTAATGTGAAAATTTCAACACAGTGTCCCATCTGCACAGTTGTTGAGAGCTCAGTGGTACAATAGCCCTGGGCTCAATCCCCAGTAACACACACACACACACACACACACACACGCATACAAAAAATTTTATTATATAGAAAAAGTGCTTTTCCCTTCCAACCATTCACCCAATAATACTCAACTTATAATTTTCAAAGAATTGGCATGAATGCAACTATATAACTGAAGACAGAAAAGTACTATTTAATTTCTTTAGATAATTTAAGCCAGGCATGGTGGCGCACACTTGTAATCCCAGCATTCAGGAGCCTGAGACCTGAGGATCGCGGTTCGCGGACAGCTTCAGCCACTTAGTGAGGCACTCTGCAACTCAGTGAGACCCTGTTTCAAAATAAAGAATAGATAATTCTACCTACATATATTTTAAGTCAATACAATAACTGCTGGTAGGGCAATGTCTCACTATTGGTGGATTCTAAATCATTTACAATTTGAAGCTAATGGATGCAGGATTAAAACCTCTTTATATAATGAAATATTCCAGTGGGACTGTATCTCACTGCCACAGTGCTCATCTTGATTCTGCTGAGCTCTTCCAAACCCAGACTAGGATGAGAAATGGACCGTGTGCTCTTACTAAAGTAGAATCACTAATTTTTAAAAATGATAGTATTCCTTGAGAAATACATCAACCAATATATACTAGAACCATATCTGTAATTTTAAAATAATAGGGTTTTATGGGAGAGTTAATTGCTTATAACACATCAAAATCAACTAAAATTAGAAAAAAGAAATCCATTTAATTGAAAGTGTATATTCTAAACGTATATTTCCTAGGATTGTGAAGACAGCATGTGGATTAATTATGAATATTAAATTTCATTAAAAGCTGAGGCCTCTGGAGACTATTTTGTTGCCTTTCAAAAGGCAAGTGGTATAGATTGAATATTTATGCTCCTCTAAAATCTGTATGTTGAAATCTAATCCCACAAGTGATGTTATTTGGAGGTGAGGTCTTTGGGAGCTGATTAGGGCACGTGAAGGAACCCTCATGAACAGGATTAGTGTCATTATGAAAGGGAATCCAGGGAGTTCCTTCTGTCATGAGAAAACAAACAAGAAGACTATCATGAACCAGGAATTAGCCCTTCACCAGACAGTGAATCCTCTAGCATCCTAATCCAGGACTTCTCAGCCCCCAGTACTATGAGAAAAAAGTTTCTGTTGCTTAGAAGCCACCTCGCCTATGGCATTCTGTTACAGTAGCCCCAGTAGACTAGAACAGGTACAAAGAAGTTCATTTTAGATTTATTGTTTTGATAATGCTTCACTGACTAGCTGCTGCGGTGTGAATGTGCCCTCCAAAGTTCATGTGTTAGAAACTCAATCCCCAGTGCAGCGGTGTTGGAAAGAGGGACCTTTAAAAGTGAATAGGTCACGAGGGCTCTGCTGTCATGAATGGATTAATGATGTTATTATGGGAATGAGTTTCTGATAAAAAGATGTGTTCAGCCCTCTTCCTCTCACCCCAGCAGGTGCTCTCTTGCCTTTCCACCTCCTGCCATAAGTTGATGCAACAAGAAGGTTCTCGCAAGTTGGAGTCCCTCACCCTCGGACTCTTCAGCCTCCAGAACTGTGAGAAATAAACTTCTTTTCTTTATCAGTTACCATGTCTCAGGCATTCTGTTTTAGTAGCACAAAATGGATGAAAATAATACCCATTCTCTACATGAAGAAATTTCAAACAGACCTGGCTTCATGAAAATCTTCTGATTTCTTCTGTTGACAATAAAAATGTAATAACTCATCATATTTAACAAATAATAATTTCATGTTACCATTTTATTGTTAGGCATTGTTATATAATTCAAAATAAGATAATAATTGGAGTGATTCACCTATTCAATCCAAGTATACATTTATTGTCACATAGGCTTCATGGTTTAAATTTCAAAAAAATTAATTTTAACTGAATGTTCTACAAATTATTCATGCTAATTCTAATTACACTTGATGCTTTGAGGACTGGTATACTTGATAGTTTCTTTGTACCTTGGAGGAATTCTAAATAAATTGGAAAGTAATTATCATAGAAGCACTAAATAAAATGAGAAAATATATTTGGGAGTGTGGATTCTGCAACCAGCCTTCATATAGTTAATCCTTATTCTACTACTTTTGTACTATGTGACTTTGGGCAAGTTATTTACTTTTCTCTGACTCAGTTTGTTTGCCTAAAAAGTGGGTTAATAATAGCAAATAATACCAAGTTTTTTGACATGTGAATATGTTAATATGCTTTAAATACTTAGAACAATGAGTGGTGCATAAAGTATACAATAAATGTGACTTCTTAGTACTACCAATCTCATAGTGCCAAAATAAGTTCATAACTGTAAAAAAGATACATTTTTTTAAGGTCAGACACAGTTATGTGGTACCACACCCCTTCTACTGAGCAACCTCAGACTGGCCTACATTAGAAATTCTAGCCACAATTGAAATCTGTCAGCTCACCTTTGCTTTAGTGTTCTTTTTCAGTTTTCTTCTTTCTTCTATTCAAAATGTCCTCAGATTGTAATCCATCATTCTTCCCATTCTCCTACCAAATGTGCCTCATACTAATCATCTAGCTCTAAGATGCTCTGGGCACTGGTCCTTGAACATTAACTCCTTTATGGATTCTTCTCGGAGTGCCTCATGAAACAAATTATAAAGTAGATAAATTAGCTGTTCACTGGATTTTAAAACCAGTAATTAATTTACTTAATCTCAAACTATTTAGTTAGGCTTTGTTGTTCACATTGAATGTGTGTGATCTTACATCTTTAGAAATAAAACTAAGGGAAATGCAGATCAGTTCGGTTAATTTATAATATCCACAAGGCAGCATTCTTCAGGAAAATACACTATAAATTAGGATACAGCTCAACTATTGTATATAATTCAAATAAATAGAAAATCTCCTTAGTAATATAACTGATTATAAGATTAATTTCCTATTCTTATCTTTCTATTCAAATTCTTTGAATCAAAGTGTGATTCAAGATTCCAGCGAGGGGAAAATGGGGTCTTCAAAGTTAGTAAATATTACAGTACCTAACAGTTGGAAGGGGCTAGAACAGGTACAAAGAAGTTCATTTTAGATTTATTGTTTTGATAACTTCCAACTAACTAGTTGGAAGTTATTTTAGGCCCCATCTAAAATGCCACAAGCAGTTGAAAGTGTACATGAATCTTAAACATTACAAAACTCCCATACAACTAGAATAGAATTATAGTTCCATCAAAATATGGATCTTCCCTTTTTCCTGATAACCATGAAATTCACAAGCTCAAGTTTGCCTTTACAGAAATTTTTCTTATGGACCATTCAGCATTTCACTACCTTTATACAGGTTGTATCTCAGGGTATAGACATTGGGTTTGGGGTTGATTCTATTCTATGAGAGTTCTCTAAAGTGTGTTCTGTTCTTTTGGCTGTTAATTTGGGAACAAAGAGGCAGAACTTTCTCCATGTAGAAAGTGGAATAGAAAAAAACTGATTTCCCTGAGAAACAATCTATTAGCTATGAAGAAGAGAGTTGTCCAAGATAAAATATTTTTATTTCATAAAAGTACTAAATATAGTTGATGTTTGGAAGATTTGCCGCTCCGTTGTAGCAAGTTCTTTTTCTCTTTTCCAGTTTAATTAGTTTAGAGTGATAAGAAGGAATCCCAAAAAGACGGCTGTGAAGATTTGTTATTTTAATTAGCCAAGTATATAAAGAGGAAAACCATCACCTAACATGAGAAAAACTGAAGGCAACATACGCAATATCAAGAAAAGACCATCTCACCAGCAACACTAAGCTAAATTAAGAGTTTTATTGGTTAATGCAGACTCATAAAACAGTGGAAATGCTCTCTGCCTTTGCATGAGATAAGTCCTTTGCAGGTCTCAGATGCTGATATCCTTGCATAGTAAAGTACTACACTGACCCTATGCTGAAGCTACTTGAATAACTTCAAAGGAGAAGGAAAAACACCATGGCAACTGCCCAATGGGTGCATATTGCCACGCCGGTTTATAAATGACATAGAACGTAAATACCATTTAAATGGGAGTGGAATCGAAGTAGAATGCATTTTTGTATTATCAAACCAAATCATTTAGAAAGAACTTGCTATTTCCTATGGCTAGAATGTCAAATAGTTCACGTGCTTGGGACTGAGATTTTATGTGCATAATTTCAGATTGATTATCATAGATATGTTTTTCATATTTGGCCCAGGTTTCCTTTGGCTCAGATGTTTTAAGTGCTTTTGCGTGCATGGCTTCTGCATTAATAGTGTGCTCCGTCTATTTTGTGATCTGTTATTAGTATTATCAATTGGAACTCGGGCAAACTTTCATATAAAATGGAGGCGAGAAGTGAAAATCGTCCATATCTTTTAACTGTTAACCCAAGCCCGAGGTAGTCCGCATATGCATCTGCTCTGCATTTCTAGAGATAACTGTTTTTCTACCTTCGCTTCCTAATTACACCTTCTGGGAGACAGGAATTTGTACCATTTTGCCCTTCATTTGCATCATCACAGCAACTGTAGCCTTCATGTCCCTTTGCCTGATAAGTTGCAGGGTTTTTGGTTTCTGCACACTGATTATTCAGCCAGACTTGCCTCTCCTTGGCAGGCTCCAAGGACGTTGCTATTCTTCCTTCAGGCTTACAGCACACACTTGAAAAGACCCATCTTGCCTTCCATCCTGCTCAAACGGTGGTGCATGACATCCTCTCAGCCCAGCTTCACCTTTCTGAAGACTGTAGTGTGCTTACATAAGAGGTAAATGTGCAGACTTCTTGTGGAAACTGAATGTGTCTTTGCATTCACTTGAGAATTAACCCTTAAGAAGCATGCCTTGCAGCTTACCTCTGGGTCTGGCTTTCAGAACAATTCATTATTTTCCTTATTCGGCAGAGGCAGTAATATACTCCGTGTCTGTCCTAGGACTATCATTGTGTGCTTTCTCATTATATGTATATCTAGGGCATTTAATCAACTACCTGTGTGAAGTGCTGCACTGATCATAGAAAGGTACTTAATCTGCCATATTTCTTTTTATATTATAAATTCCTGAATGAAACTTAGATGAGACTGCCCTAAAAACTATAAAAGAAGAGCCTGCAATTCTGAAGAAATCAGGATGGTGTAGAGTTAAAAAAAAAAAAAAGTCTTGTAAGACTCAGTTATCTGAAAATATATGTAATGTAAATGGTTAAACTGGATGATTTAACTGAAACATTGAGGTCACTGTCACTGTGTATACTATAGCTGAATGACTCATATAACTCAAAGCAAAATGTTCAGAAAGGCCACAAAAAATCAATTCCATATGAAATTTGGTCAGGTAGGATATACTTATCATTTGTTTTATAAGTACTTTTTAAGTTGGAGAATTTTTCAATCAAATTTTGCTTGACCAAAAGAATTTCCTCTGTATTATTTCAGAATCGATATAATTTAGCCTAATTTCATTCAATCATGAGATTTTTGTTTGAAAGTTACCTTATTGTCAATCAGAATTGGGAAAGGAGACTGAAAAGAAGTCTTTTGTCCTAAGAACTGAACTATGAAAATATCCAAGTAGATTATAGTATAACAATTTCATCAGCTATTAATTTTTTATTTCTAGTATATACTAACTGTGCAACTTCACAAGGCAAATATATAAATTAATTTTGTTAGAATCTAATGCATTGTAATGAACTAGAATGATAAATTGACAAACATAAAATCATCTATGTTCCAAACGTTTGTGTCCCTTCAAAACTCACATGTTGATTGCAATGCACCAATAAAAAAAATTCACATGTTGAAATAAATCCTAATCCCCTAAGTGATGGTTTAGGAGGTAGTACCTTTGAAAGATGATAAATCCATGAGAGTATAGTCCTGATGAAGGGGATTCTTGCCTGTATAAAAGAGGCCCATGAGAGTTCTTTTTTCTCTTCCACCAAATAAGGACATAACAAGAAAGCATTATATAAGAACCAGAAAATGAGATATTGTTACACTCCAAATCTGCCAGCACCTTGATCTTGGATTTGACAACCTGAAAAAGTGTAAGAAATCAGTTTCTTTTTCTATAAGCAAGCCAAGTCTATTTTGTCATAGCAGCATAAATAGACTAAGGCATCAACATTAAGTGACATATTTCTTAAAGCTTTCTTTGAGATTAAGCAAATGGATCATAACAAAGAAAAAAATAGTCACCTAGAGCTAACAAACGCTCACAGTATTTCAGGTATTTGAATAAAGTTACTGATACACAAATAACTGTTATCCTTAGGACCTCTCTTGAGTGTTATATCATAAAATATATAATCTTTCATGAAGATTTTGAGTTCTTTTTCACATCTTCAATTTTCTGTAGGATGAGTAATAATTTTAAGTATTTTGCAGCCACCCCATTTATATACTATGTTCCTTAAATACAGAAACAGAGACACATATAGAGACAGGGTAAGATATTTTTTTCACTTTCCAGTGATGAATTTCAGTAGATAACATCATTTTAGCCCATCCACTCTACACAAATCAACCCCAAACTGGAGCTAGTTTGTGCTTGTCTTAGAGATTTCGGGTAGGACAGTGAAAAATAACATTAAGTTTGGATTAAGAGAAATTAGTCCCAGACTCAAGAAAACATTTATGAAACCTAAATGTCTAAAATTGATAGAAGATATGTTACACCAAAACTTCATATGCCTTTTCAAAAAATAAAAAATATAAGTATATATTAGTATATATCTAGATATATCCCATGAAAAGATGTTTTGTGTGTATTTTTCTACTAGTTGAAATCCATATTCAAGAAATACTACTGAATAATGCTTTGCTAAATATTGATACATAATTAAAATGAAATGTACTTAGAAAAGTGAGGTTATAGAGTGTACACTAACATGGAAGCATTTCCATGATATGCTGTTTAATTAAAGAAATATAACTGCTTTATATTACCTGATTCCATTTTGTTACACACACACACACACACACACACACACACACATTATTTTTCTATGAAAGCTACAAAGATACATGCAGACATTAATAATCCAGTGTTTTGTTGGTTGGTTGGTTGATTGGCAGTCAGGTAAGTCTTCCCAGAAGGCGGCACATTAAAGTCAAGATGGACTTAAAGACCAGATAAGAGTTAAACTGATAAAGTTAAGGAAAGGAAAGAAGAATATTCTAAGAAGAGAGAAAAACAGAATATCTTCAAGATTTGGGAAATCAAAGAAAGTTTAGAAGTATATACAATAGAGTATAAGTGGACAGCAGAAGAGATGAGAGAGCCTGGAGGTACAGAGCCAGGTTATGAAATATGTTCTAAGCCTTAGTGATGAGTTTGGCTCTTATTCTAAGGGCCTCTGAAGGATTTCTAACAGAAAAGTGGCATAATCAGACATAAGTCAGAAATATCACTGTGCCTTAACAAGAGTGGGGAAATGGAGAACATTTCTGAAAATTTTTTATAATCTAGGAAAGTGACAGTTCTGGCTTAAAGTATCACCAGTGATCTTTAAGAAAATTGCTTTAATTCATTAACTATTCAACAGACAGAATGACAAGTCATTCGCTGAGACAAGGAACCAAGAAGGAGGAAGGGTTTTCAAGAGCAGTTGAGCAGTTCAGCTGGATACACTGAGCTGGGTGCCCAGAGGTGTCTGAGGACAGACAACAGACAAACAGAGATGAAAGCGAAATCCAGGAGGACCATCTACAGAGGATATATTCATTTGAGATCATTAATATGTCGATTGTACAGGGAACCCCAGCTCAGACAGGGAACCTGTATAGAAACGATAGAAGAGCCTCAGTGCAGTTCTACCAAAGATGAATTTTGGGGTGCTTAGAAAATAAGAGGCTTACCAAAGGAGAGTGGTAGGTAAGGGTAAAAAACAGGCATTATAAAAGCAAAACAAAGTAATACTTTAGCAATTTTTAGCAGTTAGTCCTGACCAATCATGGGACTGGATGCCTTATGAGACAGTTTTCTAATCAATGGCAAGAAGTGACTTTATGCTCATTTTTTGTGAAATTACAGAAGTGATTCCTACATTGAGCAATAGTAAATTTAAGGATCTCAAGGGGGTATTTTTTTTCTTTTTTGTGTGGCACTGGGGATGGAACCCAGGGGCATTCTACCTCCAAGCTACACCCACAGCCCCATTTTTTATTCTTTATTTTGAAACAGGGTCTCACTGAGTTGCACAGGGTCTCATCAAATAGCTGAGGCTGGCTGTGAACCACAATCCTCCTGTCTCAACCTCCTAAATGCTGGGATTACAAGCGTGTGCCACCACGCCCAGCCTTTCCTTATGTTTTTTTGTTGAATCTCCATGATACTAAATCACCATGTAGAGATTATGGGAATGGTGGATCCCTGTGTTCTCTTTCTAATCAACTTTTTTTAAAAGTTCAAAAATATCAGACCCCATAGAAAGATGATGAACCCAGTATATTCACACAATCTGTATCAGGTAAATAAATATTCATCTAAGACATCATCCCCTTTTCTGGTACTAGGCCAAACCTATTTTTATTAGCTTGCTCTAATCCACTGTGTGTTACTCTCACCTTTCCTGAGTCCTGACTTCCCTTTTCTTCAGTAATTTGGATCCCAGTATTTTTTTCTATTGCTTGACAACATTGAGTATGCTTTTGGTCTCATTTTTGGTTTTCATTCTTGAATACCATCTTCTCAATTTACCTCTCTTTTTCACTAACACAACACTAGGTGCTATAAGAAGCGAATTCTCAAAATTTCAGAGACTTCAAAATAAGTTTCTCATTTGACCGCTTATGAGACACACATAGATATTTCTTGATGGTGCTTTGCCTCAACATGGAAACAGACTCAGGCACTTTCTGCTCTGGCGTTCTGCTATCCCTGGGGACCCAAGGTTCACTCCAACTACTGATAAAAGGGAAGCAGTGGCAGCAACCGTATCACAGAAGGAGGTACATAAAACATGGTGCACAAGTGGCTCTTGTGCAGACAAATCCCACCAGAAAATATCTAAGTATTGATAGACCAATTTCTGCCATCTATCGGTTGAGGTCTCCTGGGGCTTTAATTTTCTCTGACTTCTAGCCTGTCTGTCATAAGTATGAGCACAAAGGGCTTTTTATTTATATCTATGCAAAGAATCAGATGCTGGCATATGGAAAGCAAGGCTGGCATGCTTTAAGATGGTTTGTTTCAATGGAATAGAGGTGGGATACTGCTAGTGTCTGCTACAGGAAAAATTTCTGTACAGTGCTAGCTGCTAGCATATAAACTATGAAACATTAGGAGCTCAGGACAATGAAGTTTATTCACATTTATATAAAAAAGCAGTACAGCGCTTCTAGTTGGTGGGCAACTTTCCTGTATTTGTCATCTTCAAGGAATTATAGTCCTACCATTTTTTCAGTATAACTATCTTACAGTACTTTGAGTACTCCACACTCAATCTTTGGGAAAAGAAAGTAGGGAGAAAGCACATCCACTTGGTTCAGAAGGGATCACATCATCTGTGCTCACACTTTATTTCCAAGCATTAGTTACATGGCACCATGTGGAAACAACAGGGTACCCTAAAATGTAATCTAAGGCTGCTCAGTTGTTCTAAAGCATTAACTTAGAACTGTGCAACTCCAGTCCTTGAAATTATATGCAAGACATACCTCCACTTCCAACTCTGTGGTGAGGGACTACTAAATAAAAAATTCCACATAGAACTGACCTCAATCCAAATTTGCTCTTATGTCCTTGAACACAGCAACCTAGAACTCAGGACACAGTAATATTCAAGGCAGCCGGGGACTCTTCCACAGAAAGAATTGAAATAGCTAAGTAAACACATTTTTCAAAGTTGTGTGAATGAACATTGCTCTGCACACTTGTTCTAAACCTTGAAGCAGAATATTATACACAGAACTGAATTTCCATATGTGGAAACTGTAAAATTGCTATTTGCAAGTCATGTTCATTTGTATACCAGAAACCTGCCAGCAATGCACCAAAAATTCATTTGTAGATGCTATTTATAGCAGTATCAGCATTCAAGTTTTTATGTAAAAATAGCGAAGTAGAGCTACTGGCATAATAGTAGCTAACATATTTATTCATTCATACATGAAAGTTTATTTTCTCTTTGTGGAAAAATATATTAGGAACTATATTAAACATTAGATAGGAAAAAATTGCAAAGAGAACTAAGAAAAATGCTAAGGTCATATATCTCGATGAAAACTAGAGAATATTAATCAATATTGGGACTCTTTCCAAATATTTATATATTTGACAATACATTAAGAAAAGTAAAGAGACTCACAGGTTTGGAGACCAGAATTCCTTTCTAACCATAACCATTACCATTACCATCTTCATAAACCAAAACTATAACCACTCGCTAGGCCAAGAGCTAGCAGAAGTCAGTCAATATATGCCAGGAGAACTTGACATTTTCAAAATGATCTGAGGAAATGGAAAAGGACAGTTCACCTAAATAATTACTTAGTAAATTCTGGACGTATTTCTTTCTTGTATAGATATTTCCTTGCTTAAGAAAATCATACTTCCATAACTGCATAGAAAGTTGAGAGTTATTTTAGGCTTTAGCTCTAAGATGTAAAGAACTTCAAAGTTATCACTCTTAGGCTTACAATAATAAAATCTAGACAACGTGAAAGTCAGTAAATTTTGTTAAACCTATCAGAGATCCTAGGGCAAAATGTCACCTCAAAATTCAGAGAAGCAGGTGAATTCAAGACAGATTCAAAACTGAGATCAGCTTCTCCAGGACAGGGGCCACTGGACTCATAACTAACTGAAGCGCATAAGAGGCAATTTTGCAAATTGCTGATTGTAGGGACTGGGACAAAAGTAATAAATTCCTGCGGGGGGGGTCAGTCTAGAGAAGAAGGGGCACATATTTTTCATGATTTTTCCTTTAGGAACACTTGTAGCTTCTCACTGGAAAGATCTGAGTAAGATGGTAAGTTACACCCAGAGCCCTCTCCATTACAAAGACCTACTATTCTCTAGAGAAAAGGTCTTGGCCATCATACAACTTTGAAAGTCTGTCTCAGATAAGAAGAGAATAACTCTATACTCTATCCACCTTCAGGTCTTTCTGTCTCATTTAAAAGAGAATTTTAAAACATAATAAATAGGAAATAAGAATTTTAGAAAATAGAGAATACTGTATCCAGAAAAACAAGTAGGGATAAAAAGAGAGAATACCATGCCATAGGAATAAGGGCATATCTTAAGGGCAGATTATTAAAGAAGACGTGACTAAGTAAAATATTTTATTTTTTATTTTTAATATTTAAAGTGTAACTATTATTTAAAGCAATAATAAAACAACATTTATTCAGTAACTGTTCCACACACATAAATAAAACTAATGAAAAATTCACAAGCATGGGAGAGAAGAACTGTGATTGTTCTGCGTTAAGGTTCTCACAATGTACGTAAAGCAGTGTAAGCATGTGAAAGTAAACTTAGATTATCCAAAAATATAACTTGTAGCATAACTAACAAAATGTTTTTAAAGAAAGTGTAAATGATACTCAGAGAGAAAAATAGGATGAATACTATATAATGATTAATATATAGTAGAGAGAGAAAATAAGGAGGCAGAAGAAATAGAGAAAATTAAAGGGGAAGTTACAAATATAATTGATAATAATTTACCAATATAAATAATTACTTTTAATATGAATGATTTAAACACGTGATTTAAAGAAAATATATTGTCAAAGTATTTTTTTTTAAGTGGGTTCTTTCTATGGTGCCCAGGCTGGCTCCAACTGCTGGGCTTAAGCCATCCTTCTGTCTCCCTAGAAGCTAGGAAAAGCCCAGTTTGTTAGGAGAGATGTTAATAGTAAATCAAGTATGTCCTGTATATAAGGAAACCACTTTAAATATAAAGATACAGGTATTTAAAAGTAGAGACACTACTATAAATAAAAAAAGAAAAGCTAAAAAAGTTATACTAGTTTCCAAAGCATACTTCAAAACAGTAAGATGATAAGAAATAAAAAGCATTAAATATTCATATAGAATACTGTATTTGGCTTCTTCTTCCATCCTTAAAGTTTATAGCACCAACTTTTGAAATTTTTTAAAAAGTAACTTTTTGGCAATTAAAAATGTAATAAAATTTGCTGATATAAAAAACCATTACTTAGTCATTAAAAAGCCAATTCTCCTAGAAGACTCAACAATTCTGAATGTGTTATACCTAAGAACAAAGCCTCAAAATAGGCAAGGCAAAAAGCTGATTGAATATAAGGGATGAATTCACAAATTCACTGTTATAGTAGAAAATGTCAACATCCCTTTGTCAGTAATTGATAGATCAAGCAGGCAGAAATTCAGTGAGGTTCTAAATGACCCGACCAGAGAAATACTATCAATCAACTTGATGTAATTCACATTTATACAACACTCTAAGCTCACATAGAACTTCACCAAGATAGGCCATAAATCATACTCTAACAAATTTGAAAATTAGAAATCATACAAAGTATCTTCTGTGACCACAATAGAAACTATACTAAAAATCAACAACAGAAAGACTGGAAGATCTCCAATTACTTAAAGATTAAACATACTTCTCCAAAATGAAAAGGTCAAAGACAAAAGCTCAAGACAAATTTTAATGCATCTTAATGTAAATAAAAATAAAAGTAGAACTCCTCAAAATGTGGGTAATACAGTCAAAGCAGTGACAGAAAAAATACACAATCAAGTTTGTATACTAAAAACATTGAGCTATAAAGCCAACGACGTAAGCTTCATAGAGGAAACAGCAGGAACAAGAAGAACATATAAAATCTAAGGCTGTGAAAGAAAAATATAATAGTAAAATTGAGACATAATCCACAACATTTTAAACAGGGAAATAGTAGAGAAATTTACAAAAACACAAAAGCTAGTTTCTTACAAAATTATTTAAACTTGAAAAGCCTATAGTAAGGCTAATCAAGAAAAGAGAGGGAGAAAGAGAAAGAAGACAAATTTTACTAATATCAGAAATTGTCTCATAGACCTTAAAATAGACCTTAAAAGGACAATAATGGAACAGTAGGAACAACTGTATCCCACAGATTTCATGAGCCAGTCAAATACAAATTAATTTCTCAAAGGTACAACCTAACAAAATGCACATAAGGACAGATGGCTGACCTACAGTTATTAAGTAAATATAATTATTCACTTAAAAACTTCCCAAAAAGAAAGCACCAAGCCCACAAGTTTTATTCTCTAACTCCACCAACCTTTATGAAGAACTAATACAAATTCTCCCAAAACTTTCATAGAAAATAGAAGCAAAGGGAACATTTCTTAGCTTTTCTTAGGTGGCCAACATTACCTTTATATAAAACCAGATAAGCACATTAGTCACTGAGGCTGGCTTTGAACCTGTAATCCTTCTGTCTCACTTTCCCAAGTATTGGGATTACAGGCATGTGACACCTAGCCTGCTAACCCTTTACTTCTTAAATATGGATTATACATAGTGATTTCCTAAAAAAAAAAAAACTGTACAAAAAAAGAAGAAAAAGTAAATTGTTAGTAGATAACCTGACAATACTACCTCAGCCAGGGGATTATGGTTGACATCAACAGTGATAAATCATGTTTACAGCATACAGATTTGATACAATGTAATGAGAAGGATGTTTTCCCTATTAGGCCTTCTTTCTCCAAAACCAAAACACATCCAGTAATAATGAGAAAAATATCAGACAAATCCTAGCTGAGTAGGATTCCACAATATATCTGACCAGGAGTTCTCAAAACTACAAAGATCATGAAAAATAAGAGAAGTCTAAGAAACTGCCACAGCTCCACGGGACCTAAGGAGACATGAGAATTAAATGTGACTTGGTATCCTGGACTGAATCCCAGAATGAAAAATGACCCTAGGTAAAAACCAAGAAAATCTGGATAAAATATAGAACTGTGTTACTAATATATCTATATTGGTTCATTAGTTATAACAAATGTACCCTAGTATTATAAGGTGTTAACAACTGGGGTATTTATATACATGGACGTTTTCTATTTTATTTTTTTGCAACTTTTCCATAAATCTTTATTCTTGAACATAAAGCCTATTTTAAAAAATATGTGTGCATGCATTTATGTATTGCTTTCAATTTATGATATGTAATTATAATGTACCAATAAAAGTATAAAAATATGAAACTGAATTTACTCAGTGGCATCTTCACCAAAAAATATCTCAGCACCAGAAAAACATATCTGGCCTTTGATTAGAGAACCACAAGAGGCAACTTACAAAATTCCAAACAATGGCTAAATCTCATGAAATATAATATTTCTCCACTTATATCTACTTCATTATGTTAGCATTTGTAAAAGGTGAGCACTAGCTGGACGTGGTGGCACACCCTTGGAATCCCCATGGGAGGAGGAGACAGGAGGATTGCGAAGGTTCGAAGCCAGGCTCACTGGCTTAAGAGACCCTGTTTCCAAATAAACATAGAAAATAGGTCTGGGACTGTAGCCCAGAGAAGGGTTTCCAGGAACCCCAGTACCACCAAAAAAAAAAAAAAAAAAAAAAAAAAAAAGTGAGCACTGCACCAACTAATACAGCTATGTTCTTTCTGTGTATGAGAGACACACCACTGGCCACCTGGACAAACGTGGGCTCCCTGGGCCCAGCCCTGTCATTCCTGGGTCTTTCAGATCAAGGTCTCTGCCTAACCTCCATGCACCATCCCTGGGCCCCCAGGTGTCTGGCTCACAGACTGTCACCTAAACCAGACACTTCATGCGGTATAATTTTGTTAATTAATATAATATTCATTGAGTGAGAAGAGGAAAACTGGAAAAGTCACTTCTACTCTGTATTTTTAATAATCAAAAATCTTGGCAGAAGAAAAAATCCAATATTTGGAAAAAATAAAACAACTCAAGTAGTACAGAAGACCTTATAATGTAAAGGTAAAACCCCCGTCTACCTCATTCCTTCCCTACCTCCCAGTAAGAACCATCAGAGCCATGACTAATTCTTATGCAGGTTTCTCCCTTTGTTTCTTTTGTCCTTCATTTTTAGGTCTTAAGAAGATATTTCTATAGTATGACTGTTTGTAAACACCCTCTCAGTATCAGATGCCCCAGATTGTCATATTTGAACATCTGTTCTTTATAGACATGCTTTGCCAGACAAATATGCTCTGCTGCTCCATGGCTGAGGTACCAGTGAGAAAGACTTCATCAGCCAGCAGCCTGGACGTCCATGGACATGCTAAGAGTAAGAATAAACCCTGCTGGCCACTTGTGTTTCATACTTATAAGTGAGGCTAAGACGGGGTGGAAAATACTCATTTTCTATAAAAATAAATTTTGCAAGGGATCTCTGGGGTGAGGCAAAACATGAGTAGTTTATTGGTAATCTCATCCAGTCTCATGGCTTTAAATGTTATTTTTATTTATTTATTTATTTTTGCAGTATTGGGGATGAATCCCAGGGGCAAATTACCTCTGAATGACACCCCCAGCCCTATTTTTTATTCCTAATTTTGAATCAGGGTCTTATTGAGTTGCAAAGGGCCTCACTAAGGAGTAGCTGAAGCTGTCTTTGAACTATGATCCTCCTGTCTCAGCCTCCCAATTCTGGGATTACAAGTGTGCACCACCTCGGTCGGCTATATGTTATTTTTATTCTGACAATATATACATTATATTTCATCCCAGGTCTTTCTCCTAAACTCCAGATTCACGCATCCTCCACTTCAAATATCCACTTGGATGTCTACTGAGTATGTTAAGAAAAATTATAAAGTGACTCAAATAAGGCTAAAGACAGATGCTCTTCAGGAAAGACCTCAAGACCAAGGGTTCTCTGTGTCAAAGTAGGATAAGAGTTTTCATAAAGTGAGGAGAAGAGGAGGGTATATGGCTATGAATGCAATTTTCTTTATAGCTGCAGACCATTTTCAGTTACAATAGTGGAGGAGTTCAGTTTGTCATGAATCATTGATGGTCTCTTTTGGACAATTATCTCAATAGTTCTTCTAAGATCTATCTTTGTAAAGTTTGCAGGCCATTTGTTAACTGCTAATGTTGGTTAAAGTTTAGGGGAGATGGAGCTAAAAGAAAAAGAGAAATAGAAGAGAGAGAATTAGAGGAGGAAGCAAAGATCAGAGCAAAGCAAACTGAAGACAGTTTTAATTCTTTCATAGGAATTTCAAACTCAAGAAGTGCATTACAAAACCCTTGATCACCTACAAAAAGTCTTACACACCTCAGTCAATGGCAACTTCATCCTTCAGTTGCTGAGGCCAACACTTCATAGCCCTCTTAACTCTTGTTCTTTCACACCCCACACAAAATCAATCTGCCAGCAAATCTTAATGCATCTACCTTCAAATATATCCAGAAGCCAGACCACTTCTATCTCCACCACTACAATAATCATGGCCTGGCCACCATCGCTCCCCAAGTAGATTATTGTTATGGTCTTCTAATTGTTTTTCCCTTCTTACCTCTCTATAAGCTATTTTTCTGTAATGTCCTGTTAAAAGCACCATGTATATATTGTTGTTCTCAAACCTACATAGACAGCTCATCTCCCATAGATTGAGAGTTAAAGTCGTCTATACGATGACTATATGGTCTTGTAAGATGTGACTCTTCATTATCTTTGTCTCTTATAACCCCTTCCAAGGGACTAACTTCACTCCACCCCATTCTGCTGCCCCTTGAACATGTGGTGCTCTCTCCCAAGATCTTCTGGACTTGCTTTTATTCCTGCACTGAAAATTCCGGTTGCTCAGAGAGCTGCAGGTTTTATTCTCTCATCTCTTTTAGTTCAAATTCTGCCTTGTTAATGGGGAATTCCATGGAGTTTCTTTTAAGGATTGTAATCCTTTTATCTCCTTCACCACCCCAAATTCCTCCTCTCTTCACTTGCTTTATTATTTTCCATGGCACTAGTCACTATCTGACTGTGATAAAATTCAATGATACAAGCTCCATGAAGGCTGAGATTTTGGCTATTTGATCTACTACAAATAAGTGTTCTAGCACCTAGAATATGGCTAAGTATATAGCAGGAAAGCCTGAATCATTTAATAAATAAAATACCTTATACTTTACCACTCTGTTCTCTCTATTCCCTCTTTTTTTTTTTTTTTTTTGGTGCTAATGGGGTTCCTGGAAGCCCTTCTACCTCCAGGCTACACTCCCAGACCTATTTTATACTTTTATTTGGAAACAGTGTATCTTAAACCAGCGCAGCTGGCTTCAAACCTGCGTGATCCTCCTGTCTCTGCCTCCCAAGGGCAGGGATTACAAGCATACGCCACCAAGTCCAGCTCTTATTCCCTCTTTTTAAAACTCTCATTCATAGAACATTAGACATCCTGTAATATTTACTTGTTTCTTCTCCTATTTCCATCTTTTTATCTTTTAGTCTATTTGTCTGTCTTCCTTCTTTCCTTCTTTCTTCATTTTATTTCTTTTGAGTGTTATTAGGGATAGAATCCAGGGGCACTCTACCTTCCAACTATACTCCCAGTATATTTTTTTTCTTTTGAAACAGGTTCTCTCTAGGTTGCTAAGATTCTCACTACATTGCTGATGCTGTCCTCAAACCTGTTATCCTTCAGTCTCAGCCACCTAAGTACTAGGATTTCAGTCGTGCACCACCATGCCTGGCTTGGTTAGATTTCCTGAAATAATTTTTAAAATTCGTATTCTAAACCTCATGTTAAATTATTTGTCAGTCATATATTAAGTATTTCAAAAAAACTTTCCCCTGATTATAGCTTATTTACATTTTTATTGTTTTTATGGATCTAATATTTTCAAATTAAGTATGCTCTTTGCAAATCAGCTTTTTATTTTAAGTTACTTTTATTTCCTGAGCTATCTATTAATTCCTCTGCCATTTTTCTACTTGTATGCAAATATATATTGAAAGAAGTCTAGACTAGTCCCATTATTGGGACTGTAGTCACTGTGTCAATAATGAAATTTGGGTGGTAGCTTCAGAGAAAACTTGCTTCTAACTATGATTTTCCTTTTGCTTACCTATGTTTTGTTACTTTCTCAATGCTGAAATATTATTACTATAGTAGAAAATCATTATAAAATTATAAAAAGAAAAAATTAAGAGGAAAATTTTGTGTAAGAGAAAATACACATAAAATGATGGGCTGAGGTTTCTGGAAGAAAGAAGACAAACTGAATGAGACCAGGATATCAGAAACGAATCTAAAAAGAAAAAAACAAGTGGCTCTAGTATCCAGAAGTAATAAAGTTTACATTTCTAATCACCATCTCTGTATATATTGCGGTGGTCTTCACTCTGTATAACATCACTGTATTATACAAGCTCTGTCTCCCATAGAACAGTTTTGCTGATAACCCCCACACACACACACACACACACACACACACACCTTGGGGACCCAGGTGCTGCACTGGAATTTGACCTCCCTGGAAGAAACCGTCAGCAAGGCAAATGAGTTAAATTTGCATGACTGACTTACCTGGTTGCCGCCTTCTCCACAGCAAAGTATTTGTCCTACTGGAAGAAGCTCTCCCAGGGCCAAGATTTGCTTAAGTAGGCTTCTGCCCTAGATCCTTGGGTTGAATTCATCAAGAGTCAAATTCTATCTGGGGGAGAATTGTATGGCTCAGATAATTGAGACTTACTGGAATCAGGCTTGAAAACTTTAAGTTTATCCACTCAAACTATGGCAAGTGAAATAAAAGTAAGCTCAGTGAAGTTCATGGATTCACTGTGGCTCAGATTTATTCATAACAATGTTTGAAAGTTGTCTGCTTGCCAGCAGGACTGATAGGTAATTATAATACATACTAAATTTTGGGGGGAGAGGTCATTTTCATGAAAAATGGGGAGCCAGGCGTGATGGGGCTCACTTGTAATCCCAGTACTTGGAAGGCTGAGATAAGAGGATCATGCAGGTTTAAAGCCAGCCTCAGCTACTTATTTAGGCTCTCAGCAATTTAGCAAGACCCTGTTTCTAAATAAAATATAACATAGGTCTGGGAGTATAGCCCAGATGTAGAAGGCCACTGGGTTCCATCCCCAGTACCACAAAAATAGAAAGAAAAAAAAGATAAGAAAAAGAGGAAAACTCTAAAACCATGTTATTTTAGTGCAGGGGAACATATAAGAGCAGTAGTTGAAAGAAATGAAGTGTATGAGGCCACCTAGCATGGAGCCCAGGTGAGAGTAGGCACTAAATTTTTTTTATTAAATCTAGATATTAGCTAGGTCTATATCCACCGAGGAAGAACCCAGGGCCTGATGGTATTAACTGACTTGCCAATGAGAAATAAATGGAAGTGTAGCAAGCTCTGTGTGAATGTGTATCTGTCACTCTGAACCCCATTATGATGTATAATTACATGCACCAATAAAAAAATTTTAAGAATACAGTAAAATTTTAAAATTTTATGAATAAAAATAAATTGAATATCCAAGACTAGCATCTTCATATGAAAGCAAATTTCTGAATCAAACATAGAACCCCAAATCCTGATTTTAGCAGTGAAAACTTCAACCTGATTTTTCCAAAGAGAATAGCATTCTGCCAATTTTGATTACACATGCAATTGGCTTCATAGTGAATAGCTATGATAGTAGCCAGACAATTCAATGTTGCATGTATTTAGTTATTAGCTGCCTTTAAAAACAGCTTAATAGTTGGGCATGGTAGCACACACTTGTAATCGCAGTACTTGGGAGGCTGAGATAGGAGGATCGCAGGTTCCTTGCCAGCCTCAGCTACTTAGTGAGACACTCCACAATTTAGTGAGACCCTGTTTCAAAATAAAGAATAAAAAATAAGTCTGGGAGTGTAGCTCTGAGGCAGAATGCCCCTGAGTTAAATCCCCAGCACCATACACACACACAAAAAAAGAACATTTAGATAAGTGATAATTTATATGCAATAAGAAGCATCCATTTCAGGTGTGGAGCTTGATAAGCTTTGAAATCAACACCACTTCAACCACTTCAATATTTAAATACTCCACTACTCCAAAAAAGCCTCTCCTGCCCCATTGCAATAAATTTCCCCTTCTTCAACCCAGACTCAGGTAACAACTGATCTATTTTCTTTTTCCTTTTTTTTGCTATATTAGGGACACATATTGAGGAGGTAGAAAGGAAATAGGCAGATAGGGAAAAGGCCTCCATAGAAAAAAGTTAATTTCCTCAATTTCCTGAGTTTCCTGAGGGACGACAAATACCTGAAATTCCAAAGGCTCAGAGATAAGAAGGATCAGAGCTTCACAAAGCCATCTGTTTACTAATCAACAAACCCACCTAAGCAAGTCTGGCATTCCTGAAAGGAGACCCTTCAAAGGACTTGCAAATACCCTATGCAAATTCTCCTTGGAATTCCCAAAGTCACCCTAACCCAAAACGGACTTGCAAGAGGTCAGGCCTTTGTCAATCGGATGGCAAAGAGGGGACTTTCCCTCTCTGGATCCCCTCCCCTTTTGGGGAGCTTCTCTCTCTTCTCTCTCTCTCTCTCTCTCTCTCTCTCTCTCTCTCTCTCTCTCTCTTTTCTCTCTCGCAGGTCATGTTGGCCCTGAGAGAAGGCAGAGTGCATCTGAGGGCACGTGGCTCGGACAACTCTGGAGTAGTGACCTGAAGGCCTCTGCTGGACATCATGGCTGACCAGGCCCATAGGGGTGACCTGTACCTCTTTTCTGGCAGATCGCGTGGACTCTGGGAGAAAGTACTTTGCAACTGATGGGCACTTGGCTCAGGCGATACTCAGGTAGTGACCCTGAAGGCAGCTACTGGACCCCGAAGTTCCGACCGCCCCTATCGGGTGTTCGGCCACTTTTCTCTATTCCCTTCTGGCAGATCATGCGGACTCTGGAAGAAAGAAGCCTGCACCTGAAGGCAATTTGGCTTGGGCTACTCTCAAGTATTGTCCTGAAGGCAGCTGCTGGACCCAGAGTTCCAGCCCCTTTTGGGGTGTTCAGCCACTCTCCCCCCATTCCCTGATGCTTCCAATAAACCTTTTACTCCCCTTCCTGAGGTCTGCGGGTGTCATTGTTCACTCACCATAGACAAGAACTCGCCAGGTTTTCTCTCAAGAAACCCCCGTTTCAATGTGATCCTCCTGTCTCAGCTTCTCAAGTACTGAGATAACAAGCATGCATCACCAAGCCCAGCTAACTGATCTGTTTTTTATAACTGAACATTAGAGTTGCTTGTTCTAGAATTTATATAAAATAATACAGTATCTACTGTCTTTTGTTTCATGTGTTTCCCAAGCACAGTGTTTACTGAGATTCAACCACGTGAATTTCTTTTTCTTATTAATCAATATTTCATTATATTGGCATGTCAGATTTGCTTTTCATTCACATGCTAATAAAAATTTAAAAGTTATGCCAGGCATAGTGGCACACGCTTGTAGTGCCCACACTTGGGAGGCTGAGACAGGAGGATCACAGAGGTTCGAAGCCAGCCTCAGCTACTTAGTAAGGCTCTCAACAACTTAGTGAGACCCTGTTTCCAAATAAAGTATAAAATTGGTCTGGGAGTATAGCCTGGAGGTAGAAAAGCCCCTAGGTTCCACCCCTAGTACCACCAAAATAAATAAGTAAATAAATAAAATTTAAAAATTTAAAATTTAAAAGTTACTTCAGGCTCCAGCTGCTCTCTATCTTTTCTAGTATTCAGAATTTCAGACTTTTTAATTTTAACCATTGCAGTACTTAGCCATTGCAGTGGGTGTGTTTTGGTATTTCATTGTGGGTTTAATCTGAATTTGCATGATAACAAATGATGCTAAACATTCTTTTATGTGCTTACTGGTCATTACTATATTTTCCTTTTTGAAAAGTCTGTTAAATCTTTTGTCCATTTTCCATTGGGTTGCTTGTCTTATTATTAATCTGTAAGAATTCTATTTTTATTTTTTAAATTTTTTTGGTGGTACTGGGTTTCTTGGAAACCCTTCTACCTCCAGGCTACACTCCCAGACCTATTTTTTATAATTTTTTAAATTTGGAAACAGGGTCTCTTAAGCCAGCGTGATCCTCCTGTCACTGCCTCCCAAGTGCGGGGATTATAAGCGTGCCTCACCATGCCCAGCCTGTAAGAATTCTTTCTAATCTTGATAAAGATACATATATTGTAAGTATCTTATTGAAAAGCCTAGTCCATGTCTTGACTTTTTATTTTCTGAATTATATATTTGAAAAGCAGAATTATCAATTTTAATAATCTACAATATATCAATTTTTTTTTGCTTATGACTTATACTTTTTGTGTCATCTTTAAGAAATCTTTATCCCAAAGATGCAAAGATTTTTTTATGGTGTGATGTAAAGGAAGGAAAGAGACGAATGCAAAAAAAGAAGGAAAGAGGTAGAGGACTTTTTGGGCAAGAAATGATATAATGGCAAATAAAAAACAGCCCTGTTTCAGAACAATAAAGTTGATTTCAACCCTTTTAAATTAATCATTGAATATTTGCTAAGCATTTCTGTGGTCTCTGCATACAACATATATGCTGGGCACCATATGAATGAATTTAGCAATTTTTATTGTCATAACTAATGACTTTTTTCTTGTGGACCATCTCTTTTTGTGGTCTTTTATTAATGAATTTTAGAATTAACCAAATGAGTTAGTAAATGATTAATAAGAATGGGGACAGTTCTTTGATAAAGTAATCTGAACTCATTATAAATTTTAAAAGTCTACTGACAGCTGGGCATAGTGGTACATGCCTATAATATCTGTACTTGGGAGGCTGAGACAGGAGGATTGCAGGTTCTAGGGCAGCCTCAGCAAGTAGTGAGACTCTCATCAAACTAGGGATACCCTGTTTCAAAATAAAACTAAAATAAATCTGGGGGTATAACTCGGAGGTAGAATGCCCCTGGGTTCAATCTCCAGTACCACATGTACACACACACAAAACTTCTCCTGAAATAGTGTAAAGACTATTTTAGTTAAACTGAGGAAAATATGAGTGACTAGAATGGACAATTACTGATCAGGTTCCATTTGCTGAGCACTGTGCTATGTGTTTTATATGACAGTAAAATAATATAATTGTTACAGTTTCTTGTTACCTTCCTGAAAATGTACTACAAGATAGGAATCATTCCTGCTCTACATGAGTGGGTTAAAGTTAAGTACTTACTCTACTAGGAAGCAGTGGTTTGCCTTTAAAACTTAACCATATTTGGACCTTAAGCCCCAAACTTCTCAGTCTACTCCACAAGACTTTCACATGACCCAGGACAATATTCTATATACTGCATGACTGTCAGGGCAAAATTAAAGTTCAAATGGCAGTTTGAGTACTTCCAACAAGTTCTTTAGCTTTTGTCCAGCCAACCTACATAAGGACCAGTTCCCTTCTCTCTGAAGCAGAAAAGCAAGCAAGCAAAAAAGCAAACAAACAAACAAACAAACAAACTGAGGGCTAATGATAGAATCTATGAAAAATTTCCTGTATTTTGCTGGGGCTCTTCATCTAACTCAGTGAACAGGCACAAGAAAATGTCTGCAGGGAGACAGGAGAGGAAGAGTTAAGAACACAGTTTTGGCATGTGGTAGGCGATATATTTATCAATAAAGATAATCTTATAATTTCAGAAAATCCACTGTGGGCAGGTTTCACGACGTCAGAGACAGAGAAAGCAAAAATCTGAGAAGCAAAGGTATTTAGCCAAAGTGTTACGGCTTGTAAGTAAGCGAGATAGAAGGCTCTACTGGGTATTTTGCACATTCTGTAGAGAGAAAAAGGGCGTTGGGGTAAAGTTGGAGAACAAAAGAGTCATTTTTTTGAGGGAAGGAAGCAAGGAGAGAGGGCAGGTTTAAGATCACTTAATTATTCTTTCTGAAGCTGAACTCAGCTCACTGATCTTATATCCCTGCTTCTGCTGTTCTGGCATGCACATACAACTAATTCATTTTCTTTTATCTAAGATTTTTAAAGTACCTTTGAGAAAGATGGGGGTATACAAATCAAATTAGAATCACAATGGGTTGGGAACCGATCCAGAGACTTAATACAAGACCTAAATAATAGAAAGCAAAAATAGCAGAAAACTAAGGTAGTTTGCATTCCTATGTCTTATGAATAAAACTAAAATAATGACATCATTCCTTGTTCTTTAAAAGAATTGGCTGTTAACATTTGAACTAGAAGAAATGGAGGATGGTATTTTAAAAGAGGATGCCAATGTGAAGCCACCAACCCTGAATCCTGCCTTAGGATGGCACTAATTTTTCCTGGCTCCACCTATCTTAGGACAAATTCTAAGGGGAGGCTAAAAAACAAATATATGTATTATATATACATATACATGCATAAATAATACACAAGTGTTCTCATGTAGCTCTTGGATTGGATTTTGTTTATATGTGCTAATTCTACTTTTATACCATTCTCTTGGGTACTTTATAAGTTTTTTGATTGAAGTGACTGACTACAGGTCTTTACCAGGCATCTCAAACGTGAGTGCTTTCAGGAGTCAGGCATGGCCTGACTATTGGAAGACAAGTAGAGAAGTTGCACAATCAAGCATTCTAATAGTACCTGATCTAAAGACTATCCTTGTTACCGAAAACACGCCTGTAGATCCAACTTGGGACTTACAGACAAATAAACTGTTTTGATAAATTGTATGCAATATCTAAAAGGAATTGTTTAATAAGATAGATTTAATATAAGACCTTTGATAAATAATTGGGTCATATATAAGTACATGTGTGTGTGTGTGTGTGTGTGTGTGTGTGTTCTCATGTGTGTGTGTTAGCACTCAGATTAAATTTACATAGATGTCAGGAATGAAAAGGAATTTGTCAATATTATTTGTTTAGCTACTCAGTAGCAAACAATGAGTCTAAATGATCTTTTGAACAGAACTGACAAGTTTTTGAGCTAAATTAATGAATTATTTGTGTCTAAATGATCCCCAAAGTTTTATAGATAAATCCAAATTTGTGAACTTTTTTTGAATGTTTTGCTCGGATATTTTTTCAATGTCATGTGAGACTCACTCAGGTTTTTCAGAATTAACTTCATCTTAACAGTTAGGCAAAATCTTTCTTGATATCCAAATGTTTAACACATTCTTCTTTCCTACGGATATTATGTTTGTAGCAGACTGTACAATGGAAAAAAATCTTGATTTCAAAAGATCAAGATTGTGTGAACTCAGATGTCATATCTGAATTATATATATTAAACAGAAATGGGCAAGAAGTTCTCCCAGATTCCAAATTTCAAATCTGCAAAGTCACTAAACTTGTGGTTCAGATGACAGTCTTTGTGGTATATAACCCCAGTTGACTTTCAAGTGTTAAAAGCAGTAGAAACATATATCATCTTGATACTAATTCAAGCTGCTGAATTTAGGTGATCATTGCCTACACATCTGATCTAAGAGATCCCATATTTACACAGCCATATGCCCTTCTCTTCTGAAGGGGACTGGGTTTTAAAAGCCAAGTGATATCAAGTGAATAACACTCCATAAACCAATATTCTTAATAAACTAATCTGATCGTCAATCGGCTTCTACACCTATCTAAAGAAACATTTGACATTTTGTCTATATTCATTTATCAAGGGTCTAAAAATAGATTTAATTTAATAACATTAGTGTTCAACTTGTCCAATGTTCGGCTCTTATTCCAAGGGGAACAATGCTCGTAGCAATGGTAAAATTAGGAAAGTTGTTTTATGTCGCATTAGTTAACATATGCAAGCTTACTTAACATGTGGATGGCAAATAAGTGTAATTACATTAAAACAAGGAGCTGTAGCACAGAAGCAATAAAAATAGACTAGGTTGTATTATTAATTCTTGTGTTAAGGGTTTTGAGCCATGTTGATTGGCCTGAATTTTTTGATTTTGTTATGGTACAAAGGGATTGTTTGAAGTAATTTGTCCCCGAGAGAGGCTCACAATCCCAAGCGGGTTTCAATTCAGCAAAGCAAATCTAATTTTGTTTGCTTTATGCAAACCAGAAGGGGCTGTGGTTCATTCTGTTTTCACTGGAGGGGAAAGGCGCACTAATGGGACCTGCTGAAATGCATGCATTGCAAACATCATACCCCTGCATATATTAAATTTAGCTATGTGATGCACTGTGTTCATCATCTCATTGTGTACACAGATACGCTTTAGAACAAAGCCTTTTAATAGCGAGGGAACCTTACTACATTATGTCAATACTCTATTGTATTTATATTTAATGCCGCCATTGGAATACCTGCCCTTAGCTAGAGTTTGTTCATATTTGTGATCATTTTACATTTCAGCTGCTCCTTATGTGGAAGTGGGCCATACACGGAGGCTATTATTCTGGACTTCAGAGCCAACATCTGAAGATCAATTATATATAGATCCACAAGCGTTCCAATTTTTCCAGTCTCCACCTCCACACATGCACTCTCTGTATACCTGAGTTATGTTGGGGAGATGCCTAGTGCCTTGTTGAAAGAATAGGACACATCACAATCTTAATATTCAGGCTGAACGATAAATGGAAGACAAAATATCTGCACAACAGGTAATACTAAGGTCAGTCTCCATCCCTGTGACGAATCATCCTCCATCTACTTGCCTCCTTCCTTCAACTTATCCTGCTCTCCCTTGAATTGCCAAATACAGCTATGCTATCAGATGCATTTGATCAAATTATCAGAATTAGAGGGTGCCTGAGATGGGAAGGGAAATCAGTATGTAATAGACAATCATGCAGTTATTGGCTAGGTGATTTTATTCACATAAAAGTAGAATTATTTGTCAATTAAACTTGCATAATGATGGCATCTTCTGTCAAGCCAGCACTGTTTTCAGTGTGTTTTTGTTTTGAAAACAGTTCCAATACTGCAAATAGACAGACACATCTCCAAACCCTTCAATTTGTCATTAGACATTTGGCGGCATGCCTACTTTGCTGTTAATTTTCCAAAACTACATTAATTTGCTGAATGACTTTTGTGAATCAGTTCACATAAAATTCAAGATGATACTTGTCATGTATCAAAGAGTGACTATTAAGAGCACAGGTTACTTGTAAAAACACTGTGCAAATCAGTTTGAATTTTGTATTTTAAGTTCAAACATGGGTTAGCATTAATGATTTCTTTTTTTCCCCTAATGGAAGTTGCTTAATGAAACATTACAAGAATAATTTTCCTATTGGCTTTTTTTTTCCTGTTTCTGCTTATCTGTTTCTTCAATTTACTAGTGTATATATTCTTAATTTGACTTGATTTGGAACACAAGAGACACCTCAGGCAGTTGAAATCCAATGGGCTAGCCAAAATTAATTGTTTAATATTATGACATAGGAATTTGATGCTCAAAGAATATTGTAACTGGCACTTGTGCAATTTAAACATTGAAAGAGATTATTCTGTGTATAGAACTAAGTAGCAAAATCACATGATATTCCTAAACTAATGTATTTAAACAAAAGAGGGAATTTGGTTAGGGGACATTGCGATAGTTATTCAATGTGCCTCTTGTGGCATAAAATCATGAAACAATAGAGTTTCTATTAGAAATGCTGATTTGTCTGCATATATACTTTGTAGATTTACAAAGTAGGTTTACTCTAAGGAAAAATGCTGCCTTGGTCCTCGCATAAACATTACCTGATAAGCTCTCAACAGATATTCTAGGTCAGAGTATATTTTTTCTTAAAAAAAAATATATGTACATGTATACATTTTTTCTTTATATATATTTTTCCTAATATGGTTATATATATGTCATGATATATAATACCATATGTAATGTTATGGTATATGTAATATTTGCATAATCTTGGGTATATTTTTATTGAGATTACCTCATTTAATTAAAATTATTATAATTTAATTGACTTAATGTACCATAGGGACTCAATTAGAAGGAAAATAATTATATGAACCATTAGTGAGTTCAAACCTGTAATAAATAACATAAGAAATAATGTCACTGTTAGCTTTCAGCTTAGACAGGTATATGTAAGGTAGAACTCCTCACACAGAACGAATGGGAATCACTTATGAATTCTGTCTCTGTATTTTTCAACTTGCTCACCTTTTCCTGGCCCATTTTCTCAGTTTGTCAAGAACAAGAAACTTGGGAAGGGTGAGAAAAGCAGGGAAAATGAGGGCCAAACTGCCCTTGCTGTTTCACAGTGTTCAATAACTGCCACTTCCAGCTAAACTTATTTTTAGTAAGGATGACAAAATACCATATGCAGTGGGAATGAATATAAACATTTTCTAGCCGGGCATGGTGGTACACGCTTGTAATCCCCGCGCTTGGGAGGCAGAGACAGGAGGATCGCGCAGGTTCAAAGCCAGCCGCGCTGGCTTAAGAGACCCTGTTTCCACATAAAAAAGTATAAAATAGGTCTAGGAGTGTAGCCTGGAGGTAGAAGGGCTTCCAGGACCCCCAGTACCACCAAATAAATAAATAAATAAACAAACATTTTCTAATAAACCAATTCATCCTAAAAATTTATATCATTCTGGAAGAAGTTCTTATGTTCAAACAAAGATATCAGATTTGAAAGTTGACTTTAATGACTATGTATGCCTTTGTGGAAGGAAGCACAGCCTGTCAACCCTGCCCCCACTGCTGTGAGTCCTGTCCAGACATATCTCATTGAAGTACTAAACACAATCTCCAGCCAAAATTTCTGTTTGGCTCAGCAGCCAAAATCTATATGGGAATTTATGCCTGTTTTCAGGAAGCTTCTATCCAGTCCTATAGTGATAAATGCTTAGCAATCAGTGGGCATGGGGAAACAATACCTCTGATTTGTAATGTGAGCTAATCCCAGGCTACTGATGGGACACCACTGAAGTCCAACTCCATTCCACAGTATAACCACCAGATAGTTGCAATAGATATAAATAACCTCTAGAGAACATAGCACAATGTAAAATATCAAGTTTGGGCTAGGTGTGGTGACTCATGCTTGTAATTCCAGTGCTTGGGAGGCTGAGACAGGAGGATCACAGCTTTGCTGCCAGCGTCAGCTACTTAGCAAGCCCCCCGCCCCCCCAAACTTACTGAGATCCTGTTACAAAATAAAGAATAAAAAAATAGGACTGGGGATGTAGCTTGAAAGTAGAATGCCCCCAGCTTCGATCCTCAATACCTAAAAAAAAAAAAAAAAATTGTGATATTCCCTTTTATAAAATAACCTACTGCTTTGTGAGTTTACATATTTTTAGTAGCACCTGCATATAACAAATGGCTTGTAAAATACTGAAATTTTCACAGTTGGCTCTTATGAGTTAGAGGAAGGCATTCCCAGCACACCCCGTCTCGGTCCCATCTCAGCAAAAGCCAGGCAATTAACTTCCTGGTTCATTAACATCGATCCAGAGTTATGCCTCATCAAATGTGAAAATATTTGTCCTGGCGATAAGCAAAATAGCTTTTTGCCCATCAGTTGCTCCTGACATAGTTGTGTAGTATTGCCTCCACCTGTATTTTCAGTGGTACATTCTTTTCTTGCCATCCTAGTCCCTAGTGAAACCTTTATTTTCCTCTGCTGCATGGGAGACATAGCTCCTGTCTACCTGGCTTTGTCTGGAAATAGTGATTCTGCACTCACAGAAAGCACAGTGCAAAAAGAGCTGTTCCACAATGGTATGGAGCTTGATGAAATATTACTGACACCAGCTTGGGAAGGCTGCCTGATCTGTGTTTGGAACAATGCTAGTTTGTTTGATTTGATATTTTGTGGGCTTTTTATTCAAATAGAGTTGAACAGTTTGCTCCAGTGAGGGGGGACTTCTTGTTACAGAAAAGTTATTTATCGGTCACTATAACATTTGGCATTATGAAGAAAATTTCAAGGATTCTCCTTTTGGGGACTTTAGCCTCCACTAGCCTCTGTACAAAGGAGAGCAAGCAGAAGACGGAGGGAAGATCCTGGGAGGCAGTTCCAGGGCAGTGTTTTAGATGCCCTCAGATGAAGGTGCTTCTCAGCCCTTAAAAATATTCAGCTCTCCATCCCATCACTCATTTTTGCAGCTAATTGGACATTTTAAAGTATGAATTCCCACTGCTTCAAAAGACTCAATGCCAACATCAATTAACACCTTCTGGGGAAGAGTACATGGAGGAAGAGCAAAAGAAATTTTAGCAGTGTAAGCAAAAGTGAACTTTGCTATCCCAGGCAGTATTTTTATTCAACATTGCTCTAAAATGTTCAATTTTTACACTATAATTGCAGCTCTTTCTCTTGTTTATTTCCTTGGTCCTAACCTAAGCACTGTCCATTCAAACTTAGTTCAACTTTGACTCATTTATTATCAATTTCGAGTTAAATCCTGCAAATTACCATACAAGTGCTTTCCTCCTAGGAAATGAACTTACTCTAAAGCACTCAAGTGCTATCTATGCACTTTTCTAAGATCACAAGATGTGAAAAACAAACCCGATCACCTGGACAGAAGGTAACTGCATGTCATTTGTTTTTCTGTTCTCTCAACAATTACTCACCTGCATGCTATTTAGGGACATTGCAATACATATCTACCTACTTAAAAAATAATCTCGCTTATTAGAAAACTTTGAACAATACTAATACAAAAAGAGTCAAGCTGGGTGTGGTGGCACATGCTTGTAATCCCAGAATTCGGGAGGCTGAGACCCAAGGATCGCGGTTCGCGGTTCGCAGACAGCCTCAGCTGCTTAGTGAGGCCCTTTTCAACTCAGTGAGATCCTGTTTCAAAAATAAAAAGACTGCTGTGGTGGCGCACACTTATAATCCCAGCATTCTGGAGGCTGAGACTGGAGAATTGCGGTTCGCAGACAGCCTCAGCTACTTAGTGGAGGCCCTCTGCAACTCAGTGAGACCCTGTTTCAAAATAAAGAATAGAAAAATAGGGCAGGGGGTGAAGCTCGGTGGTCGAATGTCCCTGGGTTCCATCTCCAGACCCGCAATAAATAAGTAAATAAATAAATAAATAAATAGACTAAGAAATAGGGCTGGGGGTGTAGTTTGGAGGTACAGTGCCTCTGGGTTCCATCCCCAGTACTGGGGAAAAAAAAAAAAGAGTCAAATCCAAATTCTTTCTTAATATTCCACTGGTGGTCTGGTAAGCCTGGACCACTAACAAGAACTTATGAAATATCCCATTATTTGTTTTTCACTTTGTGTCCTCTCATCCCAATTGTGCCCAGCCCTTCTGAAATGAAACTACTTATCAGATCAAGGCTGTATGTACCTCCACATTTTGCTACTTGTACCACCAGGCTCAGTGGCCTTCTAGCTCTTCAGTAAACCTTTGTCACATTGAACCGGACTCTTCCTTTCCTCCATGAACTCACCCCCACCTCCACTAAGGCAGATGTAGTAAGCACAAGTTTATCCACAATATCTTATAATATGCAATCCATGCAAAGCACCAACTCTGGCTTAAAAAAAAAAAAAAAAGAGAGAAAGGAATCATTTCCTCTAGGGCCAGAGATCATCAGAGTAACTCATATGATGATTTGGCGGGGCGAGGTGGGGGAGAGAGGCAGACATTTAAATTGGATCTTAAAGGATGGCTAGAACTTAAATATGCAAATATGCATGGGACATTTAGCATAATTTAACAGAAGTTGTTATTGAATAGATTTGGGTACTCTTCCAAACTGTAATCTTAAATTATATGAGCTATATAGAATAACACTAAACATAACCCACACAGCTGCCCTGGTATCTATTAATTCTCTCTTCCTGGCAGGCAAACTTGAAAAGCACTTGGTGAGTGTGGTTTCTGGCAGGAGGGGACCTTGAAGCCAAGTCTTATGGATAGAGGAGAAGTATAGGCAAAACTGTGTATAAGGAAGAAGTCTGAGCAAAGTGAAGGGGGATTTTAAATCATCTTCTAGAATGAAGGAGTAGATTAGCTAAGCAAAAATGGAAATACCATTTGTCATAAAATAATGAAGCAGTGAATACTGAGCAACTATTATGTGCTAGGCATGGTTGTAAACATTATACATATCTTATAACTACCTTAAAAAATAAAACTGTCAGTGCAGAAGGAAAGTGAGCCTTCAGTGAGTATATCACACACCTAATGGGCTGGTGGGTTTGTAGGATCAGAAAATGGAAAGTTTGCATAGAATTATACGGAGTTTCAATTTAATAGTCTAGAGAAGATACAAAGGAAATCCCATCCAAGAAGCCAGGATAGAGAGAGAAGGTGGCCTTCATAGGAGGTCCCTGGGTTAAGATTGAAAATTGTCTGAATGTTATTCTTGGCTGTAGATTTGGAAAGCAGGAATGAATTTAAGAGCAACTTGGTAAAAAGTATTAAAATTACTTGTCAACAGAATTTCTGGGTTATCAGAATAAAATGTAAACAAATAGGATAGGAATAAAAGGTGCATCATGTATATGTGATGTGAAATGTATTTATTCTAAGTATAAAATACACTGAAAGTCTTGTACATTAATAATTATAATGAATTTGATGATTTCCAAGTTAAATATTTCTCTTCTGACATCATGAATATTTTCAGGTATCTGGCACCTGCTAATATGCCTTCCCTATTACATGATTCTTTTCTCCCAAGAAGTTATAATGAATTGTGAGTAGAACCAATAACTATGATTTACAAAAAGAAAAACAAAGTGAACAGATTAAATTGGCAGGAATTCACATTGTATGGTTGTGAAAGCCCATGGAGTCTTTGGGGGCTCTTTGGCCAAGAGGAAAGGCATGTATCAGACAAACAAGACTCTGTTCCAAACACAGCTCATAGAGGAGGTTTGAAAAGAGCAGACAAAGGGGCCTGGAAAGAAAATGGAGGAAACAGCAGGGAACATAGAGATACTGCAGGCCAGGGCATATAAAGCCTGGTGGAAAGGAAGACATTGTTAATGTGAGGAAAGAGAATTCTGGGATATTTGGAGCAGCACAGAGAAAGTGAGCATAAAGTGCTGCAATGTTCTGCTACATGGAAGAATATATAAAAGAGAGTGAATGAACAAATTTTATCTGACCAGAGTCAATTAATGGTTAATAAATAGTGCTGGGCCACAGTAATAGAAATAGTGATAAATGGTTATAAGCTCTACTACTAAGTGCCTTTCATGTGTGTATGGAGTATCCTTCACATGGCCACTATTTATAGAAAGGTCTTACAGAAACTTTGAACACATCTTGGCCAGCAGAATGCTTATTCTCTCAACACCCATAAGGAGTAGGCAGTTAAAGTGCTGTGAATATTCTTGTACTTCCAGGTACCAGCAGAAGGAGGTCAGGTTCCCTCGAATCTGTGCCAGAGAACCATTTGCCAACATGAGGGCACTCTTACTTGAAACAAGTCAGACCCTTAAAGCTTCAAAGGGCTAATAACATGAATCAGATTCCATGACCTCCAACAGAGCAAGAAAGTCCACCTTCTCAAACTTCATGGATGATGACTAAACATTGTGCAAAGTCAAAAGATGTAAGAACTAAATTTCAGAGTTGGAAGCAACTCTGAAAATTACAGTGTCTAGAAATGTTACGTCATCTTCATCTTTATGTCATTCTTAAAATGCGTGTGTATGACGCTGAATACATGGTATATTCTACTGTGTGCCCTACAGAGCAGGGTCAGTGAAAGGAACTGTTTGAAATGGTCCCCCTTCTGATTGATTCAAGAGGTGCTGATACTATGTCTGCACAAATGAGTTTGAGAGCATTTGGCTGGCCTGATCCATATATCGGGCACGGAATGCTAGAAGCTCGTTTGTTAGAGCAGAGGAAAGACTGGCTATGATGATATAGGAATTACCAACATCACTCCAGTATTCATCACATAAATGCTTCTTCATGGACACACATTCCTTAAAACCACAACTTTGCCATGCTTTTCTCCTTCCTTCTTTCCTTCCTTCCTTCCTTCCTTCCTTCCTTCCTTCCTTCTTTCCTTCCTTCCTTCCTTTCCTTATGGCTTTCTTTGTTTTCTTTCAGATAAGGCATGAAGCTATGTGCAGATGATAACATAGATTCCTCCCCATGTTTACAGGGAGGGTGTGGGCCGATCTTGTGGGGAGAACAGGACTCCCCTCTGACCGTCTTCTTACTCTCTGCATTCAGCAGAAGGTGCCCACATGCCACCATGCCAGTCTGCCAAAGGAACGCTGATGTAATTGCCATTCATTTCCCCTATAAATAAATCTTCCAAAACAATGAGTTGTGCAAGTAAATATTGCCCTTGCTGAGCATATTTATTGCATGTTGATGTTGATTGTTTAAAAAGGGGTTATGGTTCAATAAATTGAACACCTGAGCTGAGCGCTTGTAGGATGAAATTGAGAGACGGGCAGATCAATTTAGACTCACTTCTACTTTTCGATCTGTTTAATAGATTTTTAAAGCGACACTTAGAGCCCCACAGAGGCAGAGGCACTTCACATCCTCCTCTGCATCCTCCCACGGACACCCCTCTTTCCAACACTCCCAAGCTCTCTGTGCCTGGAACAGCGATGACCCTGTGAGCAGAAATTCACAGCGCATGCTCTTGGCCTCTTGCTCTCTACTGAACTGGGCTCATTTATTCAGCTGGTATTGTGAGTTCAGGGGCACGACAGTACATCTGACCCCTTTGGGGTAAGATTTGATCTGGCATTTCATTTCAAGGGCTGAGGCACCAGTCTGTCAAATCTTCCTTTTGCGGGTGCCCACCAGAAGTGCTGACACTTGTCTCTCACTCCCTCGGCTTTCATCTTTCACTGGCAATAAACATGTCACCCTGCTGAGGTGAAACACAATCTGGAATTAAATTTACTGCATATAAAATATAGTGCCCTCTTTATTGGTTCAAATACTTGTCACTCATAATTTATTTGCCCGTGTATGGCCTTCATGCCGGGGGAAGGGGGCTGCCAGCAGGGAGGGGGCTGAGACATTCCTTTTCGCTGGGATCTTTTTCACTTTTCATCCCTTCCCATCCTGGCTCCTAAAAATTCCACTTACTCACTTGGGCTAATCTGTTTTCTGTGAAGTACCTCAAATAAAACAGGAGCCCTTCGCCAAAGTGCGGCAAGCGTGTCCCTCAACACACAGGTGTCGGGCCGCTAGCGCAAGCCGCGTGTGTTTGCTAGGAAGTGGCAGGAGCGTGGCACCTGGTAATGCCCTCCAGTGAGCAGACCCCAAATACGAATGGGAGGAGAGGGGGGGGATTTAGCCTGCTTTGGTTTCAGTCTCCTGCTTGCCATGCCTTCCCTTCTGGCACTCAACTTCTTCATGGTTTATTCCAAATACTGTCGATCAGCTTTAACTAATACAGTTCTTGTATGAAGCACCTCTCTAATCTCTTCAAACACAGATGTGGAAGCACAGCTTAGTGCATGGAGGCCAACAAAAGCCCTCTGCCTGTACCAGTGATTAGCTTTGATTGACACAGGGCCCTTCTGCTCTCCCAGGCATCCTCCCACACCCACCAGTGATTGGAAACGAGGTGCTCAGGGTACAGTGGGCACCAGCTTTAGTGAACTGGCGTCGGGACCATAACAGCAGATAACTCATAAACCATACACTACACCTGTGGTGGGGTCCCTCTTCCCACTGCAATTTCTTTTTTTATCTTGCTTATGTCTGATTCTTTGTAGAAAGTGTTTTAATGAATGTTAATTTCTCATTCAGAATTGTTGAAACACACGCTGATGTGTATTTCTTCTTAGGGTCCCAGTACTAAAACGTCTAGAAACAAAAATGTTAGGGCTTTTGTTGGTTTTTAAATTTCCTTTAAATATGAGTTTGTATTTTTAATTGAAGGCTCCCATCCTGTTAAAGATCCCCAGAAATGAGCTGTCTACGTTCACACAGAATATAAAAAATACTTTTAAAAAATTATTAGTTTAAGTGACAGACACTGTATTTTTGCTTGTATTAATTTGGGTTGGGAAGCCATCTTGTTTTATTTTGGTTTGGGAAAGCCCAAGAGTCTTCCTAACTTGCCCTGGTTGTTTAGGGATGCCTCTCAAGTGACAATTGGCAGTCATTATTCTTGGTAGAGACAATGTCCTTTGTAGGTAGAAGCACTCTGGATTTTCTAGGCAATTCCTAGTTGCCTCAAGAATGGTCCTCAGAGTTTCTGTTAAATCTCCAGAGATTGCCCCCACATTATCTCAGATCTGTTACAGATGCCGAGCTGCAAAATTTTCTAAAGTCTGAAGATGTCATCTCTGTCTTCTCACCCTCGAAAAACAGTCACTTTGTGACTAGCCATGGATATGAAATGTCTCTCTCTGCCTGTCTTTTCCAAGCAGCCAGTGTAAGCAAAGAGAGAGATTTAGAATAGGAATTCTTGCTCCAACCAGCTATGAAATGCCTAATTTTATTTGCATCTGCACACATATGCAGTTAGATGTTTTATTCATTACTTACATACTTACTTTCAAACGAAACTTATGAAAAGAAAAAGAAGGAACATACTGTCTTCTAGTTTTCATTTTAAAATAAAAGATTTCAGAACATTCTACTAAGTTTAATATTGACTTCCCAATATTCACCAAAATGCTACTTAAATGAATTATATATGTAGAAGAAAAAGAAAAATGTTTATTTTGTTTAAGTGTCACCTCATCTCCTTTTTTTTTTTTGAAACAGGGTCTCACTGAGTTGCAAAGGGCCTCACTAAGTAGCTGAATAGCAGCCGGGCGCGGTGGCGCACACTTGTAATCCCAGTACTTGGGAGGCTGAGACAGGAGGATTGCACACGTTTGAAGCCAGCCTTGTTAGGTAGGCTCAGTGAAGAGGAGAGAGAGACCAGGGGTGCCAGTTTTATTGTGGTCTTCTTGGGGATAGGGCCTGGACTGCTCCTGGAGACCTGCAAGCCCCTCTGCCACTGGAGAGGAAATGCCTTTCTTTTTAAGGCTTATGTCTTGTGGGTGGGGCTAAGCGTGGGAACGCCACCCCTCTCAAGACATCACCTGCCTCGCGATATCACAGGCTATATCACCCAGCAGAGTCTCCTCCTTCTTTTCTAGGGTCCCACTCCTGTGGGAAAGGACCCCGACTTGTCAGCCTGGCCTTTTGGTGACAATGGGCGGAGATTCGAATCTTAAACTACTTCTTGCTGTCAAGGGGTGTCATAAGGGGGCCCCTCGGCCCAGAAAGGTCGGGTCCTCCAGAAGTGGGCAGGTGGGAGTATGGCTGCGGCATGAGTTGGAGGTTACCCTGGACAGCTTGGTGATGTGTGCTTGAGGAGACTTTAGCAGACGAGGAGCAATGACAGAATGGCATCTGAAGAGGGAGAGCACCATAGTATGTGAAAAAGTGGATCTGCTAAAATAAAAACATCAAAGGGAATTATGCTGAGAAAAACAAAGCTTAATAGGCCCCAAAACTGTGCAAGAGAATTTTTCATGGGACTGTTGTAATGGAGTCCTTTTTAGCCGGATAAGATGATGCCAGTTGGGGTACCCCAGCAGTTTGGCTGTAGTAGATGTGGTGAGGATCACTGTGAAGGGCCCAGTCCACTGTGGTTGGAGATTTTTTAGTTGGTGACTCAAGGAGGACTTGATCCCCTGGCTTAAGGCCTTGACTGCAGGGTGTGGAGATTGCTTTTTCAGTTCTAGGTTGGGAAAGATACCGGTCAGCATGTTCCCTAAGAAGGTTCCTGAGAAAAGACAAGTAAGGAAGATAGGAAGGCAAAGGAGGGGGATCCAAAGGGAGAGTGTGATTAAGCAGGAAAGGGCGACCATATAGCAATTCAAAGGGGCTCATAAAGGTGGGGCTTTGAGGGGTGGCCCTCACACGGGCCAGAGCTAGTGGAAGGAGTTCAGGCCATGATACTTGCAGCTCTAGAAAGAGTTTTGTTAGGTGGTCTTAAGGGATCCCATTCATTTTTTCTACCTTTCCTGAAAACCGCAGTCGATATGGGATGTGGAGCTTCCATGAAATGCCAAGAGCTTGTGCTACCTGTTGAGTAACCTTAGAAATAAAAGCTGGTCCATTATCAGACTGTAAAGAATTAGGGACTACAAACCGAGGGATGATGTTCGAGCACAGAACATCAGCCACCAATGCTAGCTGTCTTGTCCTTTGCAGGAAAAGCCTCTACTCAACCTGTTAGGGTATCAACCATGGAAAGAAGATATTGAAGTTTTTTGTGACATGGAATATGGGTGAAGTCAATTTGCCAGTCCTGTCCTGGCTAGTGTCCTCTCATTTGGTGGGTAGGAAAGGAAGGGCAAAGGCCTCCTTGGGGAGACACAGCAGCACAAGTAGAACAGGAGGCACTGACTTTACTAATCAGCTGCTGCAGGAGAAGAGAATAAAACAAGGGGGTTAGGAAATGCTTTAGCACCATAGGTCCCACATGAAGGGAACTGTGTATTAGGCTAATGACCTTTTCGGCCTGAGCCTCAGGCAGAGCAATTTTATCCTGTACCATGAGCCAACCATCCTCTGTGCTGGATGCCCCAAGTTTGATCAGGTGTTTTTGTTCAGCCAGGCTGTAATTAGGCGCCATGGAGGGGAAGGTTAAAAATAGTACAGAGGCTGGTGGGCTTGGCTGAGCTTGTTGTGTCAGCTGTCTTGCTGTATAATCAACTTTACTGTTTCCTTTGGCCACTAAGGAAGATTCTGTCTGGTGGCCCTGACAGTGCATGATGGCCATCTCAGATGGTAAAGAAAGGGAATCTAGGAGTTTTTTTAATCAAGGTGGCATTAACAATGGGTGAACCCTAGGTGGAGAGAAATCCGCTCTCTCTCCAAATTGAGGCATGGCAATGTGCTATTAAAAAGGAATATTTAGAATCGGTATATATGTTTACCCACTTGTTTTTTGCCAGGTGTAGAAGAAAAAAAATTCAAAAATTGAATTAAATTAAAAAAAAAAATCTTCCCAGGGTCGGCACCAGATTGTAGGTAGGCGCAGTGAAGAGGCAAGAGAGACCAGGGGTGCGCGGTGCCACTTTTATTGTGGTCTTCTCGGGGATAGGAGCTGGACTGCTCCTGGAGATCTGCAAGCCCCTCTGCTTCTGGAGAGGAAATGCCTTTCTTTTTAAGACTTACACATGGGAACACCGCCCCTCTCGAGCATCACCTGCCTCGCGATATTGCCTGCGATATATCGCCCAGCAGAGTCTCCTCCTCCTTTTCTAGGGTTCTGCCCCTGCAGGGAGAGACCCAACTTGTCAATCCTCAGCTACTTAGTGAGGTTCTCAGCAACTTAGTGACACCCTGTTTCCAAATAAAATAGAAAAATAGGTCTGGGAGTTTAGCAAAAATAGAAAGCCTCTGTGTTCCATCCCCAGCATCACAAAAAAATTAAATAAATAAAAATAGTAGCTGAGTAGCTGATATTGTCCAAAACCCAAAATCCTCCAGAATGCTGGGATTACAAGCGTGCACTACCACACCTGGCTCATCTCCTTTTTTTTTATTTTTTTTGTTTGAAAGCTGAGGGAAATTGAAGCCTTGATGGCTTGAGTGACTTGCTCAAGATTATACAATGAGTGAGTGCAAGAGCAAATAGTAAACTCCATTTTTAGCCAATTTTGTTCTCAAAATCTAGTAGAGTTACTAGAGTGTGCTAAAATCTCAGGGAATATCTGTTTAATAAAAGAATGAATGCACACCAAGGTCCTTAGATATTAGAATCCAAGAGCTGTCGCAGATTGTCCCTTTCGAGGGGACTTTGCCAGTGCAGTGTTACATGCTTAGGCAGAGCAACTTATCCTAGACCCAGAGAAAAGTAAAAGAAAAAAGACTATTTGTTCAAAACCTCAGAAAGTACTTCTTCTATACTCTCTTTTTTCTTTCTTCTTTCTTTTTCCTCTCTTTCTTTCTTTCTTTCTTTCTTTCTTTCTTTTTTTTTTTTTTTTTGAAACAGGGCCTTACTAAGCTGCATAGGCTGACCTCAAACTCAACTTGCAATTCTCCCATCCCAGCATCCTGAGTAGCTGGAATTATGGATGTGTATCCCCATATACAGCTCCTTTTATACTTTTTAAAATGTTCATTAATATTCTCATGGGTGAAAATTATATCACATTCTTAAACTGGGGGCTGTTAAGTTCTGAGATTTGCTTATTGTTTCAGGACTTGGATGGACTTTGGGTATCTGCTCCACGTTTGCTGGAGCGTTCAGCTTGCACATGCACTACATCCACAACAGTCGTTGTATTATTACTTTCTTCACAGATGGAGAAAATGAGGTTCACAGTGGAAAAAAAATGGCTTGCTGGAATTCACAGTGTATTTACAGGAGAGTCTGATTTGGAGTGAGGTTTGCTGACTCAGAATCTAAGTATCTGTGAATGGCATAGCATTGGTAAAACAAAATTCCATGCTAGTTTTACAGAAGTCGCTATGTAAAGGCCACACCAAGAAGGAATCTAATTTCTTTGTTCAGTCTCCAACTATCTGCTGGACATATCAGTACTTTCTTATCTTTATTTTAAATATTTGCCAAGTCAGTATCTGTACATTATTTGGCTTTTCTAATATACTTTGAAAATCTTCAGAACAGAAAAGGAAAAAAAGAAAATATTCCAGCTACCATGTTTATTACCATGTATAAAATGTCACATTATATTTTAGAATGTTAGGTTATCACCCTGAGATTATATGTGACCAATAAGATAAGTTATCTACTGCACTTGTCATAATAATTTTATTTTTAAGAGATAGTATAAGTTTTTCTTGTATTTTGGAGTATTTTTGTTGTTTTGTGCTTGCATTCTTTTGCTTTTATTTACAGTTTTATTGAAATGTAAAATCTGCCACATATACACACATAAAATCAAATGTGAAAATATACATCTTTGAAATTTTGTTATGTGATTATATCTGAGAATATTATTCCCATCTGACTATGAGAATTATCCTACACATACAAGTCCAAACTTCTACTTCAAATATTAAACATGCTATATTATAAAATCTCTTAAATGTGTTTCTAAATGGCTATTGTTTTTCTGACTACATAAATGGATTGCATTTATTTTCCCTACATTTTAAGTTTAGATCAGAACAAGAACTAGAAGTTTTAGAATGGCGAGCACGTGTTTGATCATGAATTTGTGCAAATGACCCTGGGAGACCAAATGAGAGAAGAAAACAGTAGACTGATAACTGAGTCCAGAATAACGAATCAATCAACTTAACCAGCATGTAAGGAGTAAGAAGAGGAAGAGGATACCATGGTGGAATAGAAACAAACGTTTGAGTGGAAACTAAGTGAGGAGACTATTATAGATGGAGGGGGATGTCAGCAGATTCCAATACAGTGGTGAGGTCCAAGTGACAAGGTTTGACAGTCCTTTGCCCTGGCAGTAGTGAACACCATTCAGAATCTAGTAGAGCTTTTTGGTATACGTAGAAAAATGGAATTTAGACAGCAGTGAGCTAAGGAGTGAACAGAATCCAAAGAAATGGTATTAATATTAACTTTTTTGTATGCCTGTGTAAGTATTATGTAAATAAAATGAAACTAAGATGGGATGCAGGATCAAAAATATAAATATAAGTCTTTAAAATACATTTTTTAAAAGTTTTTTTCTATAACTAATAATATATGTTAATTGTAGAACTCTTGGAGGCCATGAGAAAGGAAGAATAAAGTCAAAATAATCAGAAGCCAGAAGCCCATCATTTGGAGAATACTAGAGTGTGGTTTTGATCTCTTTCCTTCCAGACTCTGCTCTACGCAATTATTTTTAAGACACTGAGATCATTCTACGTATACAATTCTGTGTGTTTTTTCACTGTCTACTGTTTTGTACACATACCACTGTTTTGCAATGCTTGAATTTTGTGCATATGTTTAGCTTTAGGGGAAACAAGCCTCTAGTGAGGTATCATTGAAGGTACAAGTGAAAGAGATTAACAACTAGATTAGTGTCCTGGAGGTGAAGGAAAGAAACTGAACAACACCACTGAAGGGAGAAGGAAAACAGAAAATGTACCAACACAGATTTGTTTGTGAAGGGCAGGAGTCAGCGGCTGAAGCAAGTTGTGTAATTTTTAAATGCCCAAGAGTGGAAACACCAGTATTAACTAAGGGTCTTGACTGTGAGTAAGTAAACACATTGAGAGCTAGAATACAAAGCCGAGCCCTAGTGGAAAACAGGAAACTACACTGTCAATAATTAGCATGGTGGATACATTCCCTCCTACATTCCCACCAGCTGCACCCTGGAAGAAGCCAAAGAACTAAAGGGTTTACCCTGATGTGTACATGGATGATAAAGAGGCAAAAGTCTCTAAGGGGCTCAGTGTGGTGGTACGAGCCTCTAATCCCAGATACTGATTGGGGAGGCAAGACTGGAGGATTATAGGTTCAAGGCCAGCCTCAGCAATTTACTGAGACCCTCAGTTAAAACTTAATGAGACCATGCTTCATAATAATAAATTAAAATAGCTTGTGGTGTAGCTTGGAGGTAATATTTCCCTGGGTTCAATTCCCAGCTTAAAAAAAAACTGAAAAAAAGAAAAGAATAAAATAAATGACAAGCAAGGATTTTAGTACATTTAGAGAAGGTAGGGAAAGAAAATGGAGGATAAAAAAGGGTGAGCGATTTCTATGAAGTTGAGTACTTCATGTAGAGGTAGTGAGAGATTCAAACATAAAAGAATGGGGAATTGTGATCAGAGTGAGTTAGAGAAATTACAGCTCTCTGATGAGTGTAGAACAGGTAGTAGAGTGGTCTAGGATGTGGCCTTGGAGGTTCAAAGCTGAAGAGGAGAGAAGAGTAAAAGATGCTGATACAATGCAAACTACCTACAATGGAAATCTAAGGTAAACTGTGGCCTTAGGGTGGCAGTGACCTGTCAGTGAAGTCACCAATGATAGCAAGTGGGCCACTCCAATGACAGGTATTGATCATCAGGGAGCCTATACCTGTGTGGGGTTGAGGGATATTGTAGGAAATCTCTATTTTCTGCTCTTTATTTTTCAAACCTGAAACTGCTCTAAAAAAGAAAGTCTATTTTTAAAAGATACCAGAAAAAAATAAAGAGCCATGGTATCTGAGATTCAAGAGTCAAAGTCTTCTTTTTTTACTTTTTTCAACATTTTTGTACTTGATTTCATTACCTTCTTTTCTACTTATGTACCAAATAACTCTTCTCATCACTCATTTATTATTCTATTTTAAATCTGAAATTTACCACAGACTGAAATGTAAAGATTCCAATAGAGGTAAAAAATTACAAAGGAGACAGTCTGCCAGCGATCTGCTTTACTGAGCACCCTTCGGGATGGTCCCGCCGGTCATGGGGAAAGGGACCAGTCCCAATAGGCTGTTGGTGTCACCTGGGTTCCAGGGTAGAAGTACTTCTGTTTTAAGGCCGGTATTTTGGGGGGTGGGACTAACCGTGTGAACACCAATTCTCTCATGGCTACATCTGTAGTCTCGCAGAGCAGACTCTCTGCCTCCAGGGTTCTGCCTCCTGCCTTTGCTGCAAGATCACATGGGGGAGGAAAGGGACCCGACTTATCAAGAAGGAACTATTTTGTGCCTAAAATCAGCCTCATACTACAAGTGAGATTGATCATATTTGGGGATTTCCTCAAGCATATTTTTACTCATTTCATCTTATGTTATCTTTGTAGTATTATAGTGGGTATATTCATAAAGGGCCTTATTGTCTTTATATACTCTGCATAGCAATAGGGAAAATGTTATTTATATAATTTATAAGCTTAAAAATATATTAATTTATAATTAGTCATAGTCTGGTATAAAGTAGGGCTGATGGTTGGAAAGAATGCTTTTCCCAAAGCTTTTCTGTTTAATTTGAGCACCACTTTATCATAATTTCCTGTTCTTTCCCACTATCTTGTTCCCTCTTATGCATGCGTTGAAACTCTCCATCAGTATTTATAAGGAACAATTTTCTTTCTTTCTCTTTTTTTTTTAAACCAGAAGTCTATCAGTGTGTTAAGTTCTCAGATTCAGGCTGTTTAACATAGATAGGCTATGTCTGATTCTAAAAGCAGGTGCCAGCTCCACAAGATAAGTCTTTCTCAGTAGCTAGACATACTATTTAATAAAAGATGATAAATTAAGCTCAGAATTGATAAGGTTAGGATACCAAAGTTGTAGCAGAATCATCAGCTTCCCATCATTTAAGCTTACAGCATCCCAAGGAAGAGGTGAGCTAAGTACAAGCATCACTACTTTATTGATGGCCAACATAGAGTAGATGATACTGCCTAAGAGGGTTTACATTTAGGGACACTTGCATCTTCATCTGTAATAAAGTAAACTAAATGTGTAGTCCATGTGTAGATTCTTCAGATGACATACTGTAATCCTCCTTTTGCAATCTTTAAAATATCTGTTGTCAGACTCTTCTGAGAGACTTCTAATAGGGTCTTGGCAAGATGCCACAGGCAGGCACTTCCACTGTAGCTGATTCATAAATGCTTTTGAGGTTGCATTACAAATCCAGTAACCCCTGAGGTTTGGTGGAAGGTCTGCCAAGGTTCAGCTGGGATTGCCTATTAGCCCATTGCACTCCCTGAGCCCTAGAGACTCAAGAGCGTGTTTCATCTGAGCAGCATGGGGAGGAGAAACTGGATATCATCTTCTCCTCTGAGTAACTAGGTTATATATACACTTCATCCCAGGAAGGATGATTTGAAGAACCATCACAACCACTTTATTCTTCCTGTTACTGTAGTGAAGACAGCTATCATTTTTAATTTTAAGTGGTAATACCAATAATTAAAGGAAGCAGTGTCTTTATGATGTGACTTTATTTTTTCTTCAATGTAGAAAAGAGGTCCAAGATCTACATTTACATAGAATCATAGAATAAGTACTTGGTTTCCCTTTTCCATTATAACTCTGTGTGTGTGTGTGTGTGTGTGTGTGTGTGTGTGTGTGTGTAAGACTCACAAGTGAATGGACAATGCCTTTTTTGTTCACTCTTGTGTCCCTAAAGGCTAGAAAAAGGACAGCTACATAAACAATAAATAATTGTGAAATGAAGGTTTTGTGTTAACTATCTAAAAGCAGAAATAGATTCAAGTGGTAGACCTCTGGGCAGGTGCTCAGATTGTTAATCTTTGGGGGAGCTAACACATCACTGAGATGACATGAATCAAATTTTAAGTCTTCTTGAGGGCAGGAATTAGTGTGGTGAGAAGTAGGATGGCCCCTTCAAGAGAGGCAGGATCAAAGAACAACAGAAGGCCATCGAGGATGTGTGTTTGGTTCTGTGCAGGGAAACTGTGAGTCAGAAATAAAATATGGGACAAGGACACAATTACTCTGGACAATGGTGGAGTGCTGACCCCTTGCCAGCTGTCCTGCTTCATCACTCTCCCCCTGTAGACCCCACACTCTCTGTAAGAAACTGGGAAGAGGAGCTCATGTGGAGAGGTGATATTCACTCAACCCTTTTATGCTTATAAGGAAAAAGCGGAGAAACTATTAGCTCTAGTTTTCTCATGCATTCACTCTACCCTAACAGTTCTGTTTCTCAACCAAGGTTAATACACATCTCTGTTTTTCTTTCTTTTTCTTTTTCTTTTTCTCTTTCTCTTTCTTTTTTAAATTTTGTGATACTAGGGATGGAACCCAGGGGCATTCTATCTCCAAGCTACATCCCCAGCCCCATTTTTTAAAAATTATTCTTTACTTTGAAACAGGGTCTCACTGAATTGGAAAGGGCCTCACTAAGTAGCTGAGGCTGTCCTCAAACCATGATCCTTCTGTCTCGGCCTCACAAATGCGTCACCACTCCCAGCTTCTGTTTCTTCCTACATGTAAAATTTTCTAGCAGAGCGTGGTGGCGCACGCTTGTAATCCCAGAATTTGGGAGGTTGAGACCAGAGGATTGCAGTTCATGGACAGCCTCAGCTACTTGGTGAGGCCCTGTGCAACTTAGTGAGACCCTGTTTCAAAATAAAGAATAAAAAATAGGGCAGGGGCTATAGCTCAGAGGTCAAATGCCCCTGGTTTCCATTCCCAGACCTGCAAAAAAATTTTTCTGTAAGTGAAATCATATTTGGCCCCAGTTTCATGGAGCACTCAACTGTCTCATAGCTTTTTTCTCATTTGCCACTTTCTGATTTGTGATTGACTTTGCTTAACTTTTCATAAATTTATATGCCTTTAAAAATTAATTGACCCCTTTTAGCCTAAATTCCCTCAATGGTAACAATAGGTGAGTGCAAGTCTACCTTGCAAGTCTGTGTTGATAACTTATGTAGAAACATAGTATATAGCTGGGCATGGTGGCGCACGCTTGTGTAATCCCTGTGCTTGGGAGGCTGAGACAGGAGGGTCGTGCAGCCTGCCACGCCGGCTTAAGAGACCCTGTTTCCAAATAAAAATATAAAAAATATGTCTGGGAGTGTATCCCAGAGGTAGAAGGGCTTCCAGGAACCCCAGTACCACAAAAAAAAAAGAAAAATAGTATAGGTGGGGTACCAGCAAGACAGTGAAATACAAAGACCCCACTCGTACTCCTGATACAGGAATAATTTAGGAGCCACTTTTAGACAAAAGTGCCTTTCTAGCTATTTTTAGATCCTAAAAAGAGGTTTAAAAACTTGAAGTAGTTTAAGACTAAGAAGAGCCTTTTTAAGATAGCAGAGCTGTGATTAGGTGTCAGGGTCAACAACCATGGTTCTGACCAGAAACCTGGAAACAAATCCATTCTCCTGCGAATTCAGCTTCAGCTTTGTTAGGCCGTAGTTTTACCACAGCACCATCTGCCAAGGGAGAAGCCATGCCCTCCTACCGACCCACACCTCAGGTACCGGGCCTAACAACTTCAGTCCCAACTTAAACCCTGAAGGGCCTATGATCCACTCTAACCCTTTGTGGCTATGGTCTGAGAGTAGTATTAACAACTCAGGGATTAGCAGACATGATTATTTGTGCTCTCTAAGGGAGGCCTGCCAACCTCCGTCCAACTGTAGATCCTTAAGAAACCCTAAGACTCTTCCCTGATTATCTGCAGTGTAAGAAAGATCTGTTCAACCTGGAACCTGACAGGAGACAACATCTCTGTACTCGTGAAGCCAGGTAATTTGACCTTGGATAACTGGCAGATCCTGAAGCAGAACTATGATGCAGTTCTAGGTCCTCAAGTCATAGTCTGGGCCAGTCCTGTATATCCAGACCTGCCCAGTAGGGACCATATGACATCTACACCCACAAGTTCATCTAGTAACAAGTCTGGCATTTGTACAGCCAGCTGAAAATCCTGAAACAGAATGTGTACCAACACAGCTATACTGACCAAGATCCCAGGAGCAGTTATGTTTGTTGAGTCACCAGGAATATTCTACACCTACCCAAGCTTCTGATAATAGTCCCACCAGTTGTGAAATACCACTGCAGACCCAACAGCAACCACATGATTCAACAAAAACCCCATTGCACTGCGATTCTAGAGATAATCCTATTAGCCCACAGAGACAGCAGGGAAGTTTGTTTCCTGCAAAAACCAATTGCTAAAGACTGAAAAGGGTATTTATTCAATGGACACACACACCAGTACGAGAGTACACAGATTAAAAAGTTGGGTGTAGTGGTGCACATCTGTAATCCCAGTACTTGGGAAGCTGAGACAGGAGGATCACAGATTCTAGACCAGTCTTAGCAACTTAGTGAGGTCCTTAGCAACATAGTGGATCCTGTTTCAAAATAAAAAATAAAAATAAGGCTGAGGATATGGCTCAGAGGTAGAACACCCCTGAGTTCAATCTCCAGTATCACACACACCAAAATATAAAAATAAAAACCACAGGTTACAAAAAATTAAACAAGCATCCATTACAAAACAAAACAAAACAAAACAAAAAAACTGACAAAGATGCAGTAACTAATTCCAAAGAAATGGAAAACTATAAATTTGCAAGAAGAAAGTTCAAAATAATCACCTTAAAGGAAAACAATGAAGGCTAGGCAATATCAGAAAAACAATGAATAGATGAAATAAAAAATTTAATTAAGAAACAGAAAATATAAAAAGGACCAGATAGAAATACTGGAATTCAAGAATACAATTACAGGATAGAAAAATTCAATAGAAAGTTTTTTTTTTAAAAGGTCTCGCTAAGTTGCTGAAGGTCTCCGCTGGCCTTGATCCTCCTGTCTCAGCCTCCCAAGCACTAGGATGACAGGCATGCGCCACCACACCAGGCTCAATAGAAAGTTTTAACAGCAGACTCAATCTTGCAAAATTAAATGTTATTACATAACATTATTGTATAGAAAACTCTAAAGACTCTACCATTAAACTATTAGTAGTAATAAATTCAGAAAGCTGCAGAATATAAAACCAATATACAAAAATTAAATTTATTTCTATATATCAACTACAAAATATGTGAAAATAAATTATAAAGATAATTCCATTTATAATACCATTAGAAAGAATAAAATAACTTAGGAATTAATTTATTAGTTAAGGAAGTAAAAAATCTATACATTGAAAACTCTGAGCATTGATGCAAGGAGTTGGAAAATGCACTAATAAATGAAAACCTATATACCGTGTTTATTAACTGAAAGAACTAATATCGTTAAAATTGTTATATCACCCCCAAAATCTGTAGATTCAGTGAAATACCTATCAAAATTATAGTCTTTTCTCACAGAAATATTAAAAAACAATTTTGAATTCATAGAAAATTAAAGGCCTTAAATAATCAAAGCAACCATATGTAAAATAGAACAAAACTAAAGGTAGCACATTCCTGATCTTAAATTATATTATAAAATTATATTAAAAAATCAGTATGTGTTGGCATGAAAACAGACACATAGATAAATGGAACAGAATAGAGAGCCAAGAAGTAAACACACACATATACAGACAACTAATCTTTGATAAAGGCACCACAAATGCTTATTGGGGAAAAGATACTTTCTTCAATATGTTGTGTAGCAAAATTTGATTTCACATGAGAATGAAAAAATCAACCCCTTTTTATACCATATTTTTAAATTATCTCCAATATGTATTCAAGAATTAAATGTAAGGCCCCAAACCCACAAACTTGGGAGAAGACTCTTCAACATTGGTTTTTGTAGTGATTTTTTTATATGACATTAAAAATGCAGCTATCAAAAGCAAAAATAAGTAGGTGGAGCCACATAAAACTAAAAAGGTTTTCATAGAAAAGGAAATAATTAGCAGAATGAAAATGCAGCTGATGGAGTGAAAGAAAATATAAACTATATATTTGAGAAAGGGTTAGTATCTAAAATATTTAAGAAACTCATATTTCATACCAATATGTAAACATTTAAAATATCAATTAAAATGGTCAAAGAACATGAATAGTTTTTTTTTCTCCAATGAAGACATAAAAATAACCAAGAGGTACATGAAAAGGTGCTCATGTCATTAAGAACATTCAAATTAAAAACCCTAAAACACATATTATCAATCCTTTAGGATAGTTATTATTTAAAGACAATAGACAATGAGTTTTAATGAGAGTATGAAGAAAGAGAAACATTTACACACTGTTGGTGGGAATGTAGATTGATACAGCCCGCCCTTACGGAAAACAGAATTGAGTTTACTTAAAAACTTAAAAATAGGATTACCCTCTGAACCAGCAATCTCCCTTCAGGGTTTATATCCAAAGAAAATAAAATCAGTATCTTGCAGAGATATATACTCCCAAGTTTACTGTGTCATTTTATATAGTAGCCAACGTATAAAGACAATAAGTATCTGTCAATGGGTAAATGAATAGAGAAAGTGTGGTTAAATAAAGATAAAATAGACCAGGCATGGTGCCACATGCTTGTAATCCCAGTACTTGGGAGGCTGAGACAGGAGGATCCGGGTTTACAGCCAGTCTCAGTTACTTAGTGAGGCCCTCTGCAACTTAGAGAGATCCTGTTCCAAAATAAAGACTAAAAAATAGGGCTGGAGGTGTAGCTTGGAGGTAGAATGCCCCTGGGTTCAATCTCTAGCACCACAATATATATAACATATACTTATATAAATTTATAAAGCATATAAGTATCATAAATATATAGTAAATGTTATATATTTAAATCATAAATATGTTGATATTAGTATAATACATACATGTAATGAATATTGTACTTGAATTATTTATACATATAACATAAAATGGATGCTATTCATACATAAAAGAGAGAAAAATCTTGTCTTTTGTGACATCTATGAAATGAACTTGAAATGCTATGTGAAATAAGCCAGATCACACAGATAAATACTGTGTGATTTTATTTATATGTGGAATCTATAACAGTTAATCTCATAGGAAAAGAAAGTTGGAATGGTCGCTTCAGAGGCGGGAGTTTGAGGGAGTCATAGGGAGATGTTAGTCAAAGATACAAATGCTCAGATACAAGACAAATCAGTTCTGGATATCTAACATTCAGCATGGTGACTATATATAACATGCTCTACTGTATTCCTGAAATTTTCTAAGAGAGATCTTGAGCTCTCTCACCAAGCACAAGGAAACCATGAGATGACTGGGCTGACTGCTCATCACTTCAAAGTATAGTATTCATCAAGCCATCATGTTTTATACCATATATGTGCATATATACCATACAGATACATATGCAATATATATATATATATATATATATATATATATATATATATATGCAACTTTTGTTACTCAATTATGACTTAAGTAAAGCTAAAGAAAAAATACTATAGTGCTTGTCTCCTTTTGGGTACTTGGTAAATGTTGCAGAGTAAATGGCACCTGTTAAGTGCTTAGTAAATGACAATTGTGGATAATAAGGAGGAAGAGAAAAAGGATGAAGCAGAGGAGGAGGAGGAGGAGGAGGGGGAGGAGGAGGAGGAGGAGGAGGAGGAGGAGGAGGAGGAGAGGAGGAGGAAGAGATGTAACCCCCTTTTAGGAAAGGAGCCACAAAGCTCAACTGGCAGCCCTTGCTTCAGACCACACCAACCCTTGAACCTTCTAGAAATCCAGAGCATCAAGAGAAGTTATTTGTAAAACAGTGCTACTTCTTGCTACCTTAAAGTCTTTTATTTTATTTAATTTATTTGTTTTTGCTGTTAAGGAGAAATGGATAAAAAACATAGACTGATAAAAAAAATCATTACTCTGTACACAATGCTGTATTCTTTTGGCATGGGACTGAAGGACATTGATCAGATTTTACAATTTCATTAAAAATATGCCATCAGTTGTTACAAAAAAGAAATAAATCTTTACAAAAGATGATTGCTTAATTAATCATAGGATAAAGAGAGATTGATGCTAAAAGCTGTTTTACAGATTAAGAAAAGTATAGAAGAAACTGGCTGTGTCCAGAACTAGAGTTATTTACTTTCAAATGAAGCATTTACCCAGATAAACTAATTCTCCCTTTCGGTGATATTCCATTGCGTATAGGTGAACTGGGTTCAATTTACCATGACTATTTATTAAGGTGAGTTACCACTACAAAAGCCCCACTTCTTTATTGTTAACTCTCCTCTTAGATGAAATTATACTTTCAATTTGCATAGTGCCCCAGGGATTTAGTCAGCCCACTCTCTGTGTGCTAAACTGGCATCAGGAGCTTTTCTTCTCACAAATGATGAAAATAGAGGCACAAAGAAACACAGTATATGCTTACCTGAAATCACACAATTATTTAGAGTAGTAAGAAAAAAATATATTCCAGTCCATGAGTTCTGTGGTCTTTGACAAGGAATCTGTGGAGTCCTGGAAAATCCATGGATGAGGTTTTAGTAATTTGAGCCCCTGAATTATAGAAATATATGAGCATTTGAAGATGAGAAGGACCACAGCTCTCATCAAATTTTCCAGCAGTCTATGACATCCAAAAGGTCAAGAACCAAAAGTAAACTCTCCAAGGGCTGTTGTATCTGAGTAGGGCATCCATCTAAAGTCAAGGAGATATGTAATTTATATGGCCACAAATCAGAAATATTTGCAGGGACTCTGACATCAATATTGACAGAAGAGACAGATTTTATACTTGGTTCCTGGAGGCCTGCTTGGTGGCTATTATTAATAGGATGCACATTGATCCATTTCTTCTTCATAGATTAACAAGGTGTAGGACTACTGGAAATCAAAATTAGTGGTTTGGCCAGAAAACATATACATTCAGAATTCTATGTCTTAGCATCACTTAATTTTGCAATATTCATATAATTGATAATTTGAATAAACTTATTGGGATCTTATACAATGTGTCAATCTGTAATGGATCAAAGAAAATATAAACTGTCCCCCTTTGCCTCCATGTTTATAGCTCAGCTACAAAAAAGCACATTAAATGTTAAATAATATCTTTTCTGTGTATTGTATCTATTCTGTTCTAATTGGGCAAAAATATTACAAAATTAATTGATAAATAAGTTGGGCCTAAACAATTTAGAAAGCAGAAAAAAGCAGAGGATTCTAATTGATTTCAGGACCAAAGTATATAAACCTTTCGATGGAAATTAGGAAAATGAATATCCCATGGAAAGAGAAAAGCAATTGAAAATAGCGGTGGCTTTTACAGAGTGGAATGGGGAGCCATTGGAGGGTTGAGCAGAAGCAGGAAAAGATCTCACTTAGGCTTTAACAGTATCACAGTGGCAGTTTTGAAGGAAGAACAGACTGCAGGAGAATAAGAACCTGTGCAGAAGACCAGTAAGGAAAGTAGCAACCATCAGAAGCTAGTGATGGCTTGAACTGTGTTTCCAAGTTAGGTTTTAAATATACTTTGATGACACAGTTGGCATCATATACATATTCACATTGATATGAGAGGAAGAGAGACAGGCATCAAAGGAGACTCTAAGAAATTGCTGTGACCAGATAAAAGAAGGAGGTTACACCTTCCACAGGGAAGACTGTGGGATGAATAAGAATTTTGGAGATCATAAATTTGTTTCTGTTAAGTCTAACATATGCTTTGGATAAAATAAGAAAAGAACATAGGTAAAAAGTGTACAGGGCTATTCTGAAGACAGAGGCAAGGTCCAGAGAGGAGGAGTAATTTTTAGAGATTGTATTTAAGAGGATACATTAGGTAAAAATCACCTAGAGAGAAAAGAGAAAAAGAAAAAATAGAAAAGAAAAGGAATCAACTGCAAATATTTTACTACAGTTAGAGCCTAAAACGTTGCAGAATACATTCAGGTGAAACTAGAAAGCTAACTAGAAACTCATATGCTTAATTGCCAATATGGAAATTTATCCTGTCTGCAATAGGCACTGCAGAATTCTAAAGGCGAAGGAACATGACCAGGTATGAATTTTAGAAACTGCCAACAAGGCAGAGACTGATTATAGTGGGGCAGTACTGACAGGAGCTCAGAAAAAGCTATGGTCAGGGTCTACATGAAAGATAATGAGGACTGTGGAGTGTGTCACCAGTAAAGAGGACAGGCAGACTTGAGGGAAGTTTACAAGGTGCATTGACAGAACTTAATAACCACTTGAGTCAGAAGAGTGAAGGAGAGAAAGGAAGCAAGATAATTCACACTTTTCTTTCTTGGATAACCGATTTGAGAACAGAATCACTAGCTAGAGTGAGGATAAAGGACAAGGCGGGAGACAGGAGCTGCAGAGAGGAGAGGAGAGAATTTGAACCACTGGGAAATGCCTGTGTGATACCTCAGGAATGAGGTCCACAAGCCTGTTAAGCATGTGGACCTGGAATTCTGAACACTGATCTTACCTAAAGATAGAAACTGGTCATTAGTCAACAGGTCATTACGAGAAGAACAAGAGCTGAAGAGAATATATGCCTGGAGACATTAGCTACCTGATGCCTGGAGCTACCTGAAAGAAGAGTCGCCAGGAAGAAAATGCAATGGGTGGGGGACTGGGATTCTGTGGGTTGGGATGAGGAGAGCGCAGCAGTGGTGTACATCTCAAGTACATCATAAAGACCAAGAGGCTGACCTCCCCTGTTTAACTTGTTTTTTAGGAAATCTTGGTTATATCAGGGGAGGTGTTGGGAATGAAAGAAAAGTTGTAAGATTTTAGAACAAAAAAGTATATAAAAGAATATTGGTAGAAAATGCACACAGCTTTTCTGAGACATTAAACTGGAAAAGAGTTCTGGGGATGTAGCTCAGTGGCAGAACACTTGACTAGCATGCGCAAGGCCCTGGGTTCAATCCCCAGCACCACAAAACAAATTGGGGAAAAAAAAAAAAAGGAAAGGCAGGGTAAAGTGAGGAGGTCCAAAGAAAAGGAAGAGTACTGTGTTCCTTAGCCAAATTTGCACAATATTGACTTTGTCTAGATATAAGTATGCCATTCGAATTAAGACAAGATTTAACTTCTACCTCGGCTAGTCAATGAGGATCTAATCCAAAGCCTACAAAGTTCAGCTTCAATTCTATGAGTCAGATGACTCTTAACTCTGTACTGTTAAAATCAGGGGAGAAAAGAAAGAAAAACGTGTGGCAGTGTATGAGAATATATCCAAAATATTAAAAAATGTACTTTAAATTTACCAAAATCTGCCCACTAGCAAATTCCTATCAAGCATCTCAATGTGCTAAGTTTGGTACTGAATATTATTTTTCAAGTTAGCTATAAAGTGCTAACTTACAGAGTCTCAAATATAAGCTTAGTGTATTTCTGTTTTCTATATCTAGTGTTCTGTTTAATTTTATGATTTTAATAAGTACCCAAGAAGAGGTACTCTTCCACTGTACTAGAGGAAACAGTGTCCTATGTACCTCCGAGTATACATGCATTGTATTGTCAACACCACTCTATCCTGGAAGCATATAGCAAGACCATTACCAATAATGTTATAGTATTTCTGCTTCAATAATTAAACCTTCTGCTATGAGACTCACAATGAATCACAGGCAGATTCAGAATTATTATGTTGTAAAAAGACTCTGGCATCCTAATTTGTGTGTGAATACCAAGGTAAAGATGATGAGCTCTCCTCTTACTCAGGTTTATCTTGTGTGAATGTCCCATGGGAACTTAGAGGAAGTCACTCACCTTTTTGAGACCTAGCTTACTTCTTATGGTAATCACAATGCTTATTTAATAGTTTACTTCTATCTGGCTGTATTTATCCATTTATGATTAGAATGTACTTCAAACATATAAATTAATAGGTATGCATTTTCAGTGTATGAGCTGCCGTTCCTCGGAAGCTTTTATTCAAGGTAAATCTTTTCTTTCAGAAATTATATTAAAGCAGCAGCAATTTTTTCGTTGAAAAAAAATTCCAGTATCACAATGGAATATTTAGAGACAACTATAATAGTGTTTTAACCTCAGAACTTTCAACACATTTCAAAGATGCTTTATAGTAGAAATAATAAAGGCATTGATGCATTGATTCTGTAAATTAGACCAAGTGCAAGTGGCATTGTTTTGGCACAGAAAGCTGTGTAGCTTCTTCTATCAACTAGCATGAAAAATGAAGAAAAGGTGCACAAAAGGAGGCAGAGCTGCTCGGGCCACGCTGAGAGTTACTATCGCTTTTCCTTGGGAACTTCAAGCCGTTTTCATAACAGATAGTTCTGAACTCTTATTTTTAGCAGGGGCTGCCAAATTCTGCATGTTCTATAATGTTCTGCTCCCTAATTAGTTTGGAAGCCTGTAATTGTTTAGGTTTAAGCCAGCCTAGAAAGGCTGCCAACTCATTTGAGGAGGATTGCCTAGGAAAATTTGAAGAAATGGCTACATATTATTACTTGCTCATTTATTTAATTTTGTCTTTTGATCAAATCATGACTCTAATGCCACACAGGGAAAAAAAAATCACAGCACAGAAGGGGCTTCTTTTGAAACAACTAGGAGCTGGCTTTATTTCTTTGGACACAGCGATTTCATGTCTGAGCGCTCCTGTTGATGTTTAGAAATTGAGCACAGACACCCTGGCATGACCCTGGGAGGTCAGCATACTTGGGATAAAATCTACAAGGTCAGGGATGGGGAAAATGCATCATAAGAGAGCCATTATAACATGTTATTAATGGGATTTGGCATGTGAGGCTCTCTACTTATTGTTTGGGGGCATTTTTGTATGTATTTAACAAAAATCTTGAACAGAAAGAAATATGTGTGCACCACAACAGTTAGCACTCTGCCTGGGATTGTCAGCACTCAAGAGTTTATTAGGTAATAAGATCCTACGCACGTTTCCACTTGCAATATGAAAAATGTCGAGACTGATCACGTTTCATTAATTGTCTCTGTGCATTCTCTGTATAATGTGGCTGTTTGACTGTTGTTTGCCCTACTCTAATCAGTTGTTTTACTATGAGTACAAAGAGGGAGGATGTACTCGAGGCTACTGCAGAATTATATAGGAAATGGCTCTTATTGGCTACAGCCACCACTTCCTGAAGAAATCATGATTGTGCTTATTTCTGAAAGATTTTTTTTTGCCAGCTCTTTTTGAATGCATGTATTTAAAGGCTTTGTAAGATTTTAGAGCAAAACTGTTCAACTTTTTATAGCATCACTACAGTTTCTACTTCTCTATAACAGTTGTCCTTCATATGGGGGCTTTGGGGAAGAGACAAAATTAAGCTGCCTCGGTTTGATTCTGTGCTGGAAAGAGAACAATATGGACTTCTATGAAGTTGTTCTCATTCTTTCGATGAACGGCTACAGCTATAGACCCAGAAATTCTATTTCTCTATAAGGATCGTGTGGTTGAATCTTTTCTAGTTATCTTGATTGCTGTATAATTTTATACCAACACACACAAACCTTTGCAAGGTGTTTGCTATCACATCCTGATTTGCGCTTGCAAGATGTGCTCCACTAGCCAAGATATAATTATACATAAGAGATTATTGTCAATAAAAATATGTTATGAATTTAGTGAATGTTCTCCTTCTGTCTAAAAGATTTATTTTGAAGAAGAGGGCTCTTCATTTCATCTTGTTACTTCCAGATTTACTAATGTCCATTCTCAATCATTTCTTCTCCACCTGTAGACTTAGCATCCCCTGGCCGCCTGCCACTACCAGCTCACTCAGTCACAAGTTAAGCCTTCGCTTTGCTCTAACTCCAACTTATCTCCTTCTCCATGGTAAGAAAGACTCAAATTATATCATCGATTTCCAGAGTGGTCTGGCAGAGGAGAATGAATGTGCTGCCTTCTATATTCTGCTACCTGCATTGCAGGACCCTTGGATTGCACCTCCATGTTAAAGGACATTGGTGTAAACATGCCCAATCTGAAAGCCTACTACAATTGACTCACAAGGAAGGACTGATCCCCTTTCTCAACTTACAGTATGACTTGGAAGGCCATTTCATCTCCATGTGCTTCCATTTTATCAAAATAATACCTCTTCCTGGCCTTCTCAGTTCAGTTCCCCTCCTCATCCCTTCTCAAATCACATGCCAAGAATCAAGCTGAGAATGGTCACAGCCCAGTTCCCAGTTAAAATTTTAGAGTGCAAAATCAGCGAGCCTCTTTACTCCCTGAAATGCCCTTTGCCCCAGACACTTTGCCTCTGTCATTAAACACATGACAATGTCTCCAGCCGGCATGCTGGCCACGTCCCCCACTGCCACCATTCGGGCCACTCCAGACAAAAGGGGGCAGTGCTGAATGAGATAATACACACCCAAAGCGCTTTGAAACCCCCAAAGACAGATGCTTTATGAATACCAGACATTATTATTATCCACTCTACTCCTCCCCATCATGGCAAAGTCTGTGCAGGTTGAAGATCTGTGGCTTCAGCATCCCCCAAACAAATGTATTTTTACTTTTTCAAGCTGTTGTCCGTTAACTTCTTGCTAATATCTCTGGTTACTCTGCAGAGGCTTCTTTATTGAAACACTTGGTTAATATTGGCACTTGTCACCTTCTGTCTTTGCAGATGTCACTTAGCATTCTTTACAAATTAGCAACACAATTAAGCAACACTGAATACCCAGTCTTGCTCTGCTGTGTACCACCTCACTCTTAGATATGTTAGAATTTACCCTATCTTTTAAAATCTGACCTCATAAAGCACTATTGCCACAAACAAGCCCGTCCAAGTCAATTTGGATTAGACTAAAGGATAAATTTTATGAGTTTTCTAAATGTTTTGCTAAAATCTAGCTATAGTATATTGACTGGGCTTTTCATGCACGATTCTTGTGTTTTCTTCAGCTACAAACTTCACGAGGTTTTACGTAGAATGAACATTACTAACCTGTGCCATTCTTCTCTCCAACTTTGTTCACAGTTAAATTTTGAATTCATGTTGTTGCAGTCGTTTACTGATTTTTGAAGAACCTACCCCAAAGACAAACAGACCAAAAGACAGCTTTTAAAAATAAAAATCCTGAAATAATTGTTGAATGATTCAATACGTTTTAAAATTAATCACCTACTCTCCAGCAGGGCTTTTGAGCCTCTTGTTTGAGGGCAATTAGAAACGGGCTCTGGCTCTTGGGCTTGAGCTGTGTTTCCCGATGAGTCAATGACAGATTATAAACACAGAGACAGGACGCAGCACTGCAGTCCCACTGTCAGGTCTGATCTACCCTGCTCAGTGACAGCAGTCTCCTGTCTTCTCTGCTGGCTTGCATTTGCTCTCCCTGAGTTACAGAATTCTCCCTTCCATCCATCAGTACTCTAAGGATCATGGAGTTAATATTTCTAAACAATCAGGAGCCCTGCAATGACACGCATTGTACCCAAACCAGTAATCGCTTCGCAACAGCAACATCTAAAGCTTTTCTTCCACCACTCCTCTTGTAAGAGTCACCATTCTAAGAGCTATTTATCCATTATTCAAATTCTTCCTGATAGTAAATGCCTTAAGATTCAATAGGCTAATATTTTGGTCATCTACAATAGAAATCTGTGTTTCCCATATGTTGCAGAACCAGATGGTTCAGGTTGGTCTTTTATTTGTCAGGCTCAATATAAAACACTGTGTGCTCTCTCTCTCTCAGGGTTTTAACAAAGGCCATCCAGTCTACCAGCCCTTCCCAGCCCCCCACTCCAGGGTTTGACAACAGGCTGAACCAAAAGATGAGCAACTTCTCAGCTGCTGGCCTCTGAAGGCACTCTCAGCATGGCCAGCCCCCACTTCTGTTCCTGCTGGCTTTTTATGCAGGCCCTTGATTGAGAACTGGTCCAGCTGGGCAGCCTGTTAACTCCTTTAACTCATTCCTACCCAGCTCACCTCTACTAGGCCTGGACTTCCTTCTGATTACAGCCACCATTTGAGTGAGCCTGCCTTGAGTGCCTATACCTGCTCCCCTCTTTTGCATCCTAATTGCCCAATCCTGACACAAACAGAATTTAAAGGAGCTAATTGTTGTGCACCTACTATGTAGCAAATACTGGGTTAGATTATTTAAGATACAGAACAACCCAAGAGGATTTGTGATTATCCTCATTACACAGAGAAGTAAACTGAGGATCAGAAACACCATATAACTAGTCACACATCCAAAGAAGTGGTCAAACGGGATTGCCACTCATAGATGTCTGATTCCAATTTCATGAACACAGCTCTCCTTAGAAAGTCAAGAGGCAGAAGTACACACACACACACACACACACACACACACCAAAAAAAAACAAATCCCAAGCAATTTTGAACTTTAGATTGTCTATTTTTAAGTTTTCTAATTATTTATAGAGATGTTGTTCTTATTAAAAAGAGAAGAGCAGCAATCAAGGAAGTGAGAAGTGTAATGGGGAGTAGAGAGCACAGAACTTCAGGTCTCACTGTTAGGACACGTAAGACAGTGGATGCTAGCAAGGCATGGTAGAACATGCCTGGAATCCCGGTACTTGGGATGCTGAAACAGGAGGATCACAGGTTTGAGGCCAGCCTAAACAACAACAAAAAATCCTTGGCATCTTAGTAAGATTCTGTCTCAAAATGAAAAGTAGAATAGAGCTGGGGTATTTCTCAACGTTAGAATGCCCCTGGGTTCAATCCCCAGTGCCAAAACAGACAAACAAACAAAAATAGATGGTGGTTTTTCTATGAAAGAGATTGGACGTGTTGGTAGATTTTGAGCAAAGAAATATTTTGCTCTTATAGACACATAATGGGACCACTCTGTCAATAAACTGAGCAGACTGTAATGGGGTGAAAGTCACTGCAGGCAGGTCAGGGGAGATGCTATGCCAGGTGCTTTAGTCAGTGTTCTCACTGCTGTAATCCAAATCACCTGATCACCACAACTTAGAAGAAGATGGATTTTCTCACAATTCTAGAGGTTTCTGAGGGTTCAGTCCATGTCAGGCCAGGTGAGGTCTGCAGAGTTCAGGGCACAGTAGTTGGAGGCAGAGAAAAAGAGCATATGCAGAGGCTCTGCTCTCATGTCACAAAGGCTGGAAGAAGCAGAGAGAAAGAGAGGAGGAGCAAGAGGATTAGTGACCATACATAATCTCCAAGACCATACCCCCAGGGGCACGCCTCAGCAACCAAGCCCCGCCTCCAACATGGCTGTCTTGTCTCCTGTCTTTGTGAGGTCTTGGGGGACATTCTAAATCCAAACTGTTACACCAGGCAGTGTTAACAGAATGTCAGTCGAGAGATGCTGGTATCTTCGCTTAGGCTATGAAGATGGCAATGAAATTCACAATATGTTTTTAAAATAGAAAAGTCAAAATTTTATAGCATACCATCTTGCTTAGAATCCATCTTATACTATTCATTCTTATTTGATGGTGACCTTCCCAACTAGATTGCAAATCTCTTAAGGGGAAGTAGCTTGTCTTGCAGTTTCTCTGGGCTCCTTTGTGAGGTCCAAAGACCCTTTGGGGATGGAATGAGTACTTAATTCATGAATTTGTTCCTCCTCTACCCTTTTTTCTTCCATCTATTCTACACAATGGTATTTGATTTTAAAGAAGATACTGCTAATGCTTTGCTATAAAGGCCAAATCTATTATTATTATTATTATTATTATTATTATTATTTCCAGACTAAAAAACTGACTTAATACTAAGCAAAATCTCCCCCCCATCCAATGTTCCAATACCCTTCTACTGAATTCTATTATTCCATTAAGTGCCCATCAGGCATAAGATGCCTGCAGATGCTAACGATTCAAATATAAAAGTGTCAGGGTCTGAGATTTTAAAGGCTAACAGGGAAAATAAAAGGTAACTAGATTTCTCAAACACAAAGTGATATTTTGTAAAATTATGGAAATATATAAATGTTGGGGAAAAATACAGAAGAGGAAACTATGACACTTTCCCTGGAGGTAGAGACATGATGGTGTCTTTGAGCCCGTATCACACTCCGCCCATATTTCCTATTAACACACCTTCCCCTCCTACTTGTCACATATATTTGCTACAGCTCAGCATATCACTGCATTGGGGTATGTGAACACCTCAAAACTCCTCAAGCCGCACAAGAAATCACCTAGGAAAGGCAAGAACTTCAAAGCTGGAGGAGATGTTGGATAATATTTTGTTGAACACCACGTTCTACAGCTAAGGCATCTCTAACATAAAGAAGTTAAGAGACCAGCCCAGGGGTACACATCTCAATGAATAAAGTCTTGGGGTTAGAAGCCAGTTTTCACACTTCTGGCCTTGAATATTTATGTTGTCTTAAGAGATCAGTCAAGTGCAATCTCGTGTGTGTGTGTGTGTGTGTGTGTGTGTGTGTGTGTGTGTTATTCACTATCTGATTCTTTTAAATATTCTTTAGTTTACTGTTTGTGCTAATATGTGCTCTGCTCTCAAATTTTTATTTATTTTTTATTTTTTATTTTTTAGTGGTACTGGTGATGGAACCCTTCTACCTCCAGGCTACACTCCCAGACAATATATATATATATATATATATATATATATATATATATATATATATTTTTTTTTTTTTTTTTTTAATTTGGAAATAGGGTCTCTGAAGTCAGCAAGGCTGACTTTTTGAACCTGCCTGATCCTCCTGTCTCCACCTCCTAAGTGCGGGGATTACAAGCATGCGCCACCATGCCTGGCCTGCTCTCAATTTTTTAAGTGTGAAATACATAATCACTTACTATGTGTAAAATATATAGCAGACCTCAAGTGTTTATTCATATTACTCAACCAAAACTTTATGGCCATTGATTAGCAATTGTTAATTTTCCCTTTTTGTGAATTTGATTACTTTAGATACTTCATATAAATGGAATCACGCAATATTTGTTTTCTTGTAATTGTCTTATTTCACTTAACACAATATCTTCAAGGTCCTTCTCTGTTGTTACATAGTGCAGTCTCCTTCTTTTTAAAGACTAATAGTACATGGTATGTACAGATTACATTTTTTATAATCCATCCATCAGTGAACATTTAGGTTATTTCTACCTCTTGGCTACAATGAACTTAAAAATGCTAATGTCTCTTCAAGACCCTGATTTTAATTCTTCTGAGTAAATACTGAAGAAAGAAGTTTTACTTCTTTTGAGTAAAAAGAAGTAAGATTGTCAAATCACATGATAGTTCCACTTTTAATTCTTATGCGAACTTCCATATGATTTTCTCAGTGGTCACACCATTTTGTATTCCCACAACAGTGTTCAAGGGCTCAACGTTTGCATCGTCTTTAGCCTGACAGGGGTGAGGTGAAATCTGGTTTCCATTTGCATTTTCAGGTGATTAGTAACTTTGAACATTTTTTTCAAATATTTTTGGACATTTTGGACATGTCTTCTTAGGAGAAATTTCCATCCAAGTCCTTAGCCTATTTTTTTTAATTGGATTGTTCGTCTTTTTGCTATTAAGTTGTATAAGCTCTTTATAGATTCCAAAGATCATCCCCTTTTCATTATGTTGGATACCTTTTTGCTCTGTTTATTTTTTATTTTTTGCTTTGCAGAAGCTTTTTAGTTTGTAGTCATAGTTGCTTGTTTATTTTTATTTTTATTTGATGTATCTCACTCATTTAAAATACAAATAAGTATTCTATCACTCCTATGTGTTGGGCATTCTTGTAGGTGTGCCAGTTCTTAACTCTCATCTCCAAATTCACCCTTCTATACTCTGTGGTGTGCCACAATATCCTTGCATGTCAATTTATCTCTGTAATAAAATAGAAACTTTCTATTTTCTTGGGTATTAGACTCTGCATCATCTGCTCTATGTCCAGCACTCACCTGAGAACTAAAAATACCGACATAAACAAGAGAAGAAGATCCAGTTCCTGCCACACCAGATCTGGCTCTTGGTCTAATCAAGAAAACAAGCACTGATCAGTTGGTTATAGAATGATGAAGTAATTACAGTGAGAGTGGCATTGAGAAAATAGGCATACAAAAGTGAACACTCAGTGTATGCGTTGTGTGGTCAGGGAGGGCTTCCCAGAAGAGGTAGCACCCTAGGAGAGACTTGCCCAAGAAGTTCTTAGACCAACACTCTGTGGAGGAAAGAAAGGATGGAGAGGACGTGACACATGTAAAAGCTGAAATACAACCAGGAGGGCTAGAGCCAGAACGTAGTTTCATTTCCTTTTAGTTCATTTGTGACCAAAGAATTTGAACTTGAGATTCGTAAATTCAAGTCATAGTAAACTTTTTAATTTGATGATATTATCTTTTATTTCTGGGGTGTGTGAGCCTGGTTTGGAGAAGCTACACACCAGTATTTCTTAATATGGTTATTACTTAGATTTACCTGAAGAAGAGACTTTTTTTTTAATTCTGATACCTAGACCCTCATCTAAACCATTTAAGGTGACTAGCCACTGTTGATTCTTTTCAAAGCTCCTAGATGGCTCTAACACATAGATTCCGAACTTACTGTGAACCATACTCTTTTCAAAAATATTAGTTCCTCTCTGAGTATTTTTACTATTTTCTTTTCTTCGATGCCCCTACTACCTGCCCTCTGGATTTTTCCAACTTCCCTCTTCTTCACCTTGAAGTGGTTTCCCCAACTTTGAAATTCTATACTATAAAGGTGAAGTTGAAATCTATCAAACACGTATCTGATGTAGCACTTGGACTAGAGGACTCGCTCTTTCTCACATCAGCATACACCATTCTTGTTTTAATGTCCTAACTCCAGTACTGGCATGGATTTGAATGGAGCTTAGTTATATGTAGAGAAATATTTCTTTTAAATATTATTTTAGCTATAGTACGTTTCATTACATTTTTAAATACTAAGAACATTAAAGAGCAGTTTTCTCTCCATTAAGTAGCATAGATACGTCTAAGCATCTTCAATATATCTTTCTACCTTGAATATTACTCCAAGTTGGGTTTATATCCATAGCACCATTAGATAGTCATGTGGTACTCATTGTAGAAATGTACCTGTTGTGTGCTCTCAACGCACAGGAAGAGAATCTATGTGAACCCTTGAAAATTAGGTTTAGAAGTCTGACTTTTCTCCTTTCTATGACTGGAGTTACAATAGAGCAAGCAAGTATTTAAAGATATGCAAAAATGCATTCAGTCTTGGAAATGTGAAGGAAACATAGTACAGTGCTGAGCTTAATGCCTTGTGTTCAATTGATGCCCAATTCATACTTTTGTTAGTATGAATGAATGGACAAATAAAGGACCCATATTGTTGTATGTTATGCACCATACAGATTGATGAACCTTATAAAATATGTCTGCTGTATGACTCAGAGCTAGGCCTTTAAGCTTCCAAATTTCATTTAGCTCATAGTGGTATTATAAAAAGGGAGGGTGAGTTCAAGATTTCCTTCCAGCTCTAATGCTTTTTCAGTTCAGAAACATTTTTGCTTAAGTGTTTCAATATACATCTACAAATATTTCATTGAATAAAGCACACATACATTGCTTCACAAATCTGAGAGTAACCTACATCCTCTAAGTTTAGTGAGCAGACTCATAATTGCTTACCAAAAAACCTGAATGAATCTACAAAGAAGCAACTAGAACTAATATTCAATGTTAACAAGCTATAGGAAACAAGGTTAATATGTATTTACTTATTTATTTATTTATTGTGATGCTGGGGAAAGAAGCCAAGGCCATCCTACCTCCAAGCTGCACCCACCCCTCACTCTATCCTTTTTTTTTTTTTTTTTTTCATTTCGAAACAGGGTCTAGCTAAATTGCTGAGCCTGGATTTCAACCTTCTATTCTCCTGTCTCAGACTCCCAAGTACTGGGATTAAAGGCATGTACCACCGTGTGTGGTTTCAAGCTTAATATATAAAAAAAAAATTTAAATTTTAATTCCATATGTTAGTAACAAACTATAAATATTAAAATACCAATTAAAATAGTATAGCATAAAATACACAAACATGTTTGACAAAATATTTTAAAAACCCGTTCACTGAAATTATAATACATTTCTGAAAGAAATTTAAAACACCTAAACAACTGAAAGATTTGATGTCATTAAGGTATCAGTTCCCTCCAAACTGAGCTTTAGATTCAATGCATTTTCAATCAAAATTCTATCAAGTTTCTTCTTTTAGAAATTAACAAATGGTCTCCAAATATATATATATATAAATGAAAACCCTTGAAATATCAAAAAAAGTTTTGTAAAAGAACAAAGGTGTAGATCCACCATTTGATCCGGCTATACCACTCCTGGGTATCTTTCCAAAGGGGTTGAAATCAGAGAACTACGTTAACATATGCATACCCATATTCATAGCAGCACAGTTCGTAATAGCCAAAATATGGAACCAACCTAGATCTCCATCAACAGATGAATGGATTGCAAAATTATGGGAAATACACACAATGGAATTCTATTCAGCTATAAAGAAAAATAGAATAATAGCATTTTCAAGAAGATGGAGGGAGCTGGAGAACATTATGTTAAGTGAGATTAGTCAAGCACAGAAAGAGAAGGGACATATGCTTTCTCTAATATGTTCAAGCTAGGGAGTAGTGGTAATACCAGAGGGATTCCAGATGATGGAGGGGAAATCTCAGCAAAGCTTGAACGGAAGGATAGGAGAGGAAGAAAGCTGAGGTTGTTCAATGGAGGAACTATGTACAAATATGTGTAATAGCACAAATACAACATGATTAACCTGGACACTCTCTATTGGGGGAGGAGGGAAAAGGAGTGGGAAGGGCATGAAGCACAATGTAAATGTACACCACTCTCAATATGTTCCACTTATTAAAAAAAATTAAAAAAATAAAAAAAATAAAATGAGGGGAAAAAAAACAAAGTTGAAGCACATATATTACCTGATTTTATTTTTATCTTATTGTGCAGTAGTACTGAATATTGAACCCAGGGATATTCTCCTCTGAGCTACACCTACAGCCCTATTTTAGTTTTTGTTTTTGAAACATGGTCTCACTAGGTTGCTGAGGTTGTCCTCGAACCCCCTATCTTCCTGCCTCATCTTCCCAAGTCTTGGAATTACAAGCATGTGCATGCATGCTCAGCTTCTGATTTTAAAATCTAGTGGTTGTTTTCAAATATACCTGCAAATTATTTAATATGGTCCCTTTAAAAGTGGATTCTAATTTCTCTCTAGTTGATTGTGGGCAATACTTATTGGCTCACTTCTCTGAATGGAATCTGGTGAGAGTAAGGGTGTGATTTCTGAGACCAAAACATAAAAGGCATTCATGTTTCTGTCTTGCTTTCTCTTTTACTCGGGTAAAAGCCAGTCAAATGTCTTGTCAAAACTCAAACAGCCCTATAGGGAATCTTACGTAGGAAAAAAAATATTTTTCCCAGTACCAGTGTGCTGGCCACACTAGCAAGTCAAGTAAGTAAGCAGCCTTGGAAGTGAATCCTCACATCTCAGTAACATCTCCAGTCGATGGCAGGCCCCCACCATTTGAGTTTTCCAAGAGCGACAACAGAAAGTACTGAATAGATGTAAAGCACCACTGCCATGTTCTGTCAAGTTTCATAATCCACAGAAACATTAAGATGATACATTATTGTTATTAGGTCACTAGGTTTTGAAATAATTTGTTTGGTACCAATAGATAGGTAATGTAGAAATTATCAGGTTAGAGTAATCAGAATAGTGTTGAATTGTTAAAAGGATAGATATATAGATAAATAAAATGTAGAGATAGTCAAATATTGTCACTTTCTTTTCACCAAAGGTGCTTAGGTATGTAGAACAATGAGAGTCTTTTCAACAAATAGTGCTGGGATAATTGGCTATCTATTTGATTAAAAAAAAAAAAAACTCTCAAAAAGAACCCCAAATAAAAAAAGGAGCAAGCCGGGCATGGTGGCACATGCTTGTAATCCCCGCACTTGGGAGGTGGAGACAGGAGGATTGCGCTGGTTCGAAGCCTGTTTCCAAATAAAAAATATAAAAATAGGTCTGGGAGGGATTTCCAGGAATCCCAGTACCACCAAAATAAATAAATAAATGAATAAATAAATAAATAAATAAATAGGAGCAAAAATAAACCCTAGTACTTAACCTCACACCAAAATTAACTTGAAATGAGTCATAAATTTTAACATAAAAACTGGAGTATAAAGTACCAAAACTATAAAATGTTATAAGAGAATCTTTATGACTTTTAGTTTGACAACATACATCTGTTAAAGGATTTGTATGCAGACTATATAAAGTTCAATAATATACTTAATAAAAAACATAGCCAGAGCCGGGTGTGGTGGTGCACGCTTGTAATCCCAGCATTCAGGAGGCTGAGACTGGAGGATCGCGGTTTGCAGACAGCCTCAGCTACTTAGTGAGGCCCTCTGCAACTTAGTGAGACCCTTTTTCAAAATAAAGAAAAAAAAATAGGGCAGGGGGTGTAGCTCAGAGGTGGAATGTCCCTGGGTTCCATCTCCAGACACACACACACACAAGATTTAAATTCATATTTCAACAAAACATGCAAACGGTAAGTAAGCACAAGAAAGGAAGCTCAATATTAACAATCATTAGGTATACATAAGTTATAACCAAAATGTGATGATATTTTGCTCCCCCTATAATAGGTAAAACTAAAAATATATCAAGTACTAACAAAAGTTTACAGCTACTGTAACTCTCATACATTGCTAATGGGAACTGAAAGTACTATAATCACTTTGAAAAATTCTTTGGTAGGTTTTATAACATTAAGTAAATACTCGCCGGGCGTGGTGGCACACGCCTGTAATCCCAGCATCTGGGAGGCTGAGAACAGAGGATCGCGGTTCGCGGACAGACTCAGCTATTTAGTGAGGCCCTCTGCAACTCAGTGAGACCTGATTTCAAAATAAAGAATAATAATTAAAAAAAAAAAAGGCAGGGAGTATAGCTCAGAGGTCAAATGCCCCTGGGTTCCATCCCCAAACCCGCAAAATAAATAAATAAATAAATAAATAAATAAATAAACCCAATGTAAATACTTATTATATGACTCAGCAATTCCCTGCCTAGATTTTAGTTAAGTGAAAACATGTTCACAAAAATTCTTGTACATGATTGTTTATCTCACCTTTACTCATAATAATAAAAAACTTAAAATAATTTGTTTTAGCTGGAAAATAGATATACAAATCAATATCCTAACTTGTTTACATGATTATTTAATGTAAAAGTAATAAAATACATGAAAGCAACATGTAAAACAATAAGATCATAAAGAGCAGAAACAAATGGAATTATATTGTGGTAAGGTCTAATATTTTTCTGAAGTTGTATAATATTGGTAAGTAAGTTGTGAGAACTTAAAGGTACATATTATAATTCCTAGAGGAATAAGTAAAAACCATAAGTAAATATATGAAAGGGTTTTTTTTTTGAGTCTGGGGATGGACTGCCCTATTATTTATTCTTTATTTTGAAACAGGGTCTCACTGAGTTGCAGAGGGCCTCACTGAGTAGCTGAGACTGTCTGTGGACCACGATCCTCCTGTCTCAGCCTCCCAAATCCTGGGATTACAAGCATGCACCACCACACCCGGCTTTAAAAAGTTTAATAAAAAATAGGATAAAAGAGTAAAAAATATTCAATTCAGCAGAAGAAGACAAGAAAGTAGGAAAACAGGAACTAATGTTGCAAATAGAAAAAAAATCAAGATGCTATATAAATAACAGTAAATATAAATGGGCTAAATATTTCAATTATAAGATAAAGAAAAGCTAAGCACAGCTAAATACTGATTATAAGATTAATGAGAATTTACAGGTATGTCAAATATAAAAACTGAAAGGTTGAAATAAAAAATGAAAAATGTATTATGCAAATACTATCATACGAAAACTGATGTGACAATACTAATATAAGGTAAAGGGTTTTATAGTGTTAGAGGGCATTACAATGATAAAAGGATAAATTTCTCAAGAAGATGTAAAAATCCTATTTATGTATCTATTTGATATTTTAAGTCTCCTCTCAGCATCTGATATAGCAAGTAGGAAAAAATAAAAATATAAAAGATTTAAACAATTATAAATTAACATGGCCCAATTGATAATCTCAAACAGTCTCTCAACAACTGCAAAGTATACATTTCTTCGCAAATATAGATGAAAGATCCACCCAGATAGGTCATACAATCCATCATAAAACAAATCTCATTAAATAAAAGAATCTAAATCATATAATATGGGGTCTACAAATAATTGAGAATTAAAGAACATATTTCTAAATAATTAAGGAATCAAAGAAGAAATCACAATTAAAAATATTTTGAACTGAATTATAATTAAAGGACAACATATCAAAACTTGTGAGAAGCCGGGCGTGGTGGTGCACGCTTGTAATCCCCACGCTTGGGAGGTGGAGACAGGAGGATCACGCAGGTTCAAAGCCAGCCGCGCTGGCTTAAGAGACCCTGTTTCCAAATAAAACCTATAAAATAGGTCTGGGAGTGTAGCCCAGAGGTAGAAGGGTTTCCAGGAACCCCAGTACACCAAAACAAAAAACAAAAAAAACTTCTGAGATATAGTTCAACTGTTGCTTACAACAAAATTTAGAATTTAAATGCCTGTATAAGAAAGGAAAAGGCCAGGGGTGGCAGCACAGGCTTGTAATCCCTGTGATAGGAGATTGAGATAGGAGGTTCTTGGCCAGCTTCAGCTTCTTAGTGAGGCCCTCCACAAATTGAGACCCTGTTTCAAAACAAAGAATAAAAATATGGCTGGAGGTATAGCTCAAGGTAGAATGCCCCTGTATTCAATCTCCAGTACTATAATAAAAGATATAAAGTAAAAAGTTTCTTCCTTTCTTTCTTTCTTTCTTTCTTTCTTTCTTTCTCTCTCTCTCTCTCTCTCTCTCTCTCTCTCTTTCTTTCTTTCTTTCTTTCTTTCTTTCTTTCTTTCTTTTTGGTGGTACTGGGGTTCCTGGAAGCCCTTCTACCTCCAGGCTACACTCCCAGACCTATTTTTACATTTTTATTTGGAAACAGGGTCTCCTAAGCCAGTGCGCACGGCTGGCTTCGAACCTGCGCAATCCTCCTGTCTCTGCCTCCTAAGCGCGGGGATTACAAGCATGTGCCACCACGCCCGGCAAGACACAACTATTGCTAATAAAATATTAATAAAATCCAGCCACACATGCAAAGGATATCATCTCATGAGAATGTGCAGTTTATTTCAGGAATTCAAGGTTGGTTTACCATTAGAAAATCAAAGTAATTCATATATTTACAAAGTAAAAGAAAAAAGTATATGCTGTTACTCAAAATATATAAATAGAATATTAGAAGTACTTACATTAAACTATCAGTAATCATTATTGGATTATATGATTGTGAGAAGTGTTTTCTCTTTTTTTATTGGTGCATTATAGTTTCACATCATAATATAGATTGTATGGACAATGGCATACATTCACACATTACTTACCCTCCCAATATTGAGTGTCCAGATTAACAATGTTATATTCACTTGTATACACATAGTCACAGGTAGCATTTTCATTAATGAACCTCAGCCTTCTTCCTCCCCTATCCTTCCTCCCTGCCTCCACTGAAATCTCCTCTATTATCTGGAATCCCCCTGGTATCCCAAATATTCCCTAGCTCATGAATATTAAGAGAAAACATATGTCCCTTCTCTTTCTGTGCTTGGCTAATCTCACTAATAATAATGTTCTCCAGGTCTTTTCATTTTCTTACAAATGACATAATTTTGTTTTTCTTTATTGCTGAGTAGAATTCCATTGTGTGTATTTCCAATAATTTTGTAATCCATCATCTGTTGATGGACACCTAGATTGGTTCCATAATGTGACTATTGTGAATTGTGCTGCTATGAACATGGATGTGCATATGTTACTGTAGTTCTCTGATTTCAATCCCTTTGAAAAGATACCCAAGAGTGGTATAGCCAGTTTTTATGGTGGATACATTCTCAGTTTTCTAAGGAATCATCACACTGATCTCCATAGTGGCTGCACTAGTTTGCACTCCCACCAATAGTGTAGAAGAGTTCTTATTTTCCACATCCCCCCCAACATTTGTTGTTAGTTGACGTCTTCATGCTTGCCATTTTGATGGAGGTTAGATGGATTTATACACTGGAGAAAAGACAGCCTTTTCAATAAATGGTGCTGGGAGAACTGGCTATCCATTTGTAGAAAGATGGAACTAAATTCTTACCTCTCACCATGCACAGGAATCAACTCAAGATGAATCAAAGACCTGGAAATCAGACCAGAGACTCTAAAGCTATTAGATGAGGGCATAGATTCAACAGTCCTATATATAGGCACAGGTAGTAACTTTTTCAACAAGACCTCAAAAGCTCAGGAAATTAAAATAAATATTAACAAGCGGGATGGCATCAAACTAAAAAGTTTCTGCTCATCAAAGGAAACAATCAAGAATCTAAAGAGAAAGCCTACAAAATAGGAAAAGATATTTACCAGCTATCCTTCTGATAAAGGGCTAATATTTAGAATATACAAAGAACTTAAAAGAATGTACACTAGCAAAACAAAAAATCCAATCAAGAAATGGGCAACTGAATTGAACAGACATTTCACAGAAGAAGAGATACAAATGGCCAATAGATACACGAAAAAGTATTCAACATCATTAGCAATCAAGTAGATGCAAATCAAAAATACACTGAGTGATAGATGTTTTCTTTCTGTGGCTCACTGTAGTTTTCAAGTTTACAACAAAAAGTATATGCAATATTTCATAGTTAAATAGAGATCTGTGTATATGTGTATCAACTGAATAGGGCATTCTAATATGCCTTCAATTTGCTGAACTATGAGAGAAAGGACACACGGACTGGTGATGTTAGAATGATTGGTTATGGGTGTTGGAAGATGCCTGTATACATAGGTCAGCTCAGAGGAAAAACACACTTGAAATGAGTCTGGAATGGTAGCTGATGAGCTCCAGGGAAGTAGTCCGGTCTGAAAAATGAGCTGAGTTCACAGAAAGAAAGTGAATCTTTTGTGGATGGTAAAACTGTATAATCCCTGCAACTTGACAGTCATAAGAATATGTAGATTGCTGTTTCATTTTCAACTGAATAGACTCAATTTTATTGAACAAATGTGACTTGAAGTCTTTGTGATATTAATTCGTCTCCTAATGGTTTTTCCCATGGGATGTGTCACAGAACACACAAATCAGGTTCTTCTAAAGCCAAATTCTGACTTCAGACCACTCCTAGAGAGACAAGTTTATAATAGAACTATCAATTTTTTTGTTTTTCTTTGTTTCTCCCCCATCCTTTCTTCTTTGGAGTATACTCTATTCAAAGCTCATTACATTTTCAATAAAATCCAAAAGAATTTTCCATTAAAAAAACAATACCTTCAACAGATTAATAACAATCTAAATTGTGGATAATTAGGTTAAATTTGCTCTTTTTAAATGGTGCACTGAAATCATACATTTTGATAAAGTTCAGGGTGATAGAGGCATATATGCACACAGCATTCATTGAACCCTCCCCCAGGTCCCACCCTATTCTCTCCTCCAACTCTTCTTTCTGTGTTCAGCAAAGTGATTGACTTTCATAAGTTTGTATAATGACATTCTTTTTTTTCCCCTGCACTGGGGATGGAACCTAGGGTCATTCTACCTCTGAGCTACACCCCCAGTCCTATTTATTTATTTTTTTTTAACAGAGTCTCACTAAGTTGTGGAGGGCCTAAGTAGCTGAGGTTGGCCAAGAACCTCCATCATCCTCCTGTTTCAGTATTGGGATTACAAGCATGTGCCACCACGCCCAGCTGATGACATTTATTCTTCCTTCCTTCTTTCCTTCCTTCCTTCCTTCCTTCCTTCCTTCCTTCCTTCCTTCCTTCCTTCCGTCTCCTCTCCTCTCCTCTCCCCTCCTCTCCCCTCCCCTCCCCTCCCCTCCCCTCCCCTCCCCCCTTCCTCTCTCTCTCTCTCTCTCTCTCTCTCTCTCTCTCTCTCTCTCTCTCTCTCTCTCTCTCTGGAACCTAGGGGCATTGTACCTCCAAGATACAACCCCAGCCCTATTTTTAGTCTTTTTATTTTTGAAACAGGGTCTCACTGAGCTGTGAAGGGCCTCACTGAGTAGCTGAGACTGACCACAAACTACAATTCTCCGGTCTCTGTGATGACATTCTTAATGTTAAACTTTTAAGAAAAAAAAAGATATTGTTTTGAATGCTTAACTTTTTTCAGAATGTCACCAGAAAGAAAAACTCTAAGTACTTTCTGAGGAGAGAAGGGTTAATATGAGTTTACTATTGGTACCTTTTCATCTTTATCTTTTGGCAAAATAACGTTGTTTAGGTGCAAATTAAATTTTTTTCTAAAATACATTATTTTTTAATAGAAAAATACTGAGGAAAGTAAAAGGCTTTCTTAGTCTATGACAATGAATTCTCTATTCCTCTCATGTGAAGAATTTTACAACCATTACTATTTGATTCTTGTTTATTCTAATATAGCAGTATAAAAACGGATGATTTGCTTGCTGTAGGCTTTTTATTGTATTAAAATCAGACACATTACAAAACAACAGTGACATCAATTAATAGTTTATAATCCAACAGTCAATTCACAAATAGTTTTACTCATGACAGGCCAAGACCTTAAATCAGATGATCTGTGTCAGATTTGGACATTAGAATGTTTTTTTTTAATAAAATTTTAAAAAAGCAACTGAATTCTATTAAACAGCATTTTCTGTAGTACATGAATATGTTACTCTGACTGCAGCATGCAAGACATTAATCTCAACTTTCATGTAATATACCACTGATGCTCCAGGAAAATAAAATTATAAGACTCTCATGTTATTTTAAACAGATTGAGAAATGTGCCAAGAGGAATTATACCTTAAAATCTTCTATTTTATTTTTTTGTAATGGGGGAAAGGGGAGAGAAATAGTGCATACTTGGCTATAAAATCATAATGAATATTTATTTGACACATTTTTCTTTTCAAAATTGTACGTGAATTGAACTAGTAAAATGTTCCATTTTCCCACGTCTTATTGCATGGCACTTGGGTTGCAAATGTGAGTGTGTGTATGTGTGTGTGTGAGTGTGTGTGTGTGTGTGTAAGCCTTTGCATGCACTGTCATAACCTATCTGGCCGAGCGTGAACTGTCTCCAAAGATTAAGTGCACCTATTTTGAACTGGAGGCTGCATGCCATAATTTTTAGCTAACCCGTTTCCTTCTTAGTGAAAACAGAAATAAAAATATATTGTGCACACTTCATTGCTAGAGCCTTTGACCTCAGCTGCCTGTCTAGCTGGGATGGTGATGAATGCTTTGTGTCCCTTCATTTTTAATTGCTCATAAATTGTTATCCCACGAAACACAAAACTAGCCTTGTCCTCATTTTAGTTGGGGTTGGAGGTCAGCCTAACAGTAATACAATTAAGGAGTGTCTTTGTGTGAGGGTGTGGGAGTGAGGAGGGCACTGGGGTTGCAGAAGAAACGTAAAGAAATGTAATAGTCTTTTCTAAGAAAAATACAAAGAAAATTCCTACTTTTGAGCAAAAACATCACACATGGAGTAAATCATGCTTGTTTGACAATTGTGTCCAAAATGCTTTGAAGGGCATTTCTTGACTGCAACAAAGAAAGTGAATTATATTTCATGCCTGTGTTCAAGGGAAAAAAGTGTGTTTGTGTGATTCATGATGTCCAGGATAAATTAATTCAGTGAAAAACAAAGTCTGGTCTCAGAAATACTGTCTAGTACCAGGTTGTTTCCAAAGCAGCTGTGTATGTGATCCTAATGGCAGAAGTTAGCCTTCAGCTTTGTGATGCTCGCTGTCATCACCCAGATAGCAGCTCCTGGCAATTTCTCAGCTCACATCTGATCCCAGTGCACCCTGGATCTATTCTGTGGGTTTTGCAGAGTCAGTCATTGTTTTCAATTATACTTCCTCTATTGCTCAGCAACTAAGGTTTGACCTTAAACAGTCATGTTTCAAATATCAATGGAACTGCAGCTTTGAATTTCTTTTCTCATTTGTGAAGACTGTCAAAACCAGAGATGATTATGCGCTTTCTTTATTCTGCCTAAAATAGTGTTTAAAGCCCAGCTAGTGGCCTATTGACTGATTTTATTATTTTGATTATACCAAACCAGAAACAGCATGGTCTAAATGGAAACGGAATTGAACTTAAAGTGAGACCACGCCTTTTCTTTTTTTTTTTTTCTAGCCATTTCTTTTCTGATTTCCTTTAATTTCCCACAAGTGGTTTGACGTCCCTGCATTTTAGACTTCTGCTTTCAAAATGAAAAGACACCTTTGGTATTTACCTTATAAAAATATTATGTAGGCAAGAGAAGATTATGGTATACACTACTTCTTCCTCAAAATAAACATGTATAATACATTTTGGCTCTTTTTTATTTTTACTCTAACTTTATTACTATTTGAACATTTTAATTATGTTTCATACTACCTTTGGAACATTTTGTCAAGTTTAGACAGATTCTGAATAGCCAAATGGTACTCCCAACATTAACTGTCCTATTTATTAGTTAGCAAAACTTACTGTAAGAAACTACCTTGATTTTTGCAGTAAGATTTGTACTCCTCTCTGGCTTACTTTGGGCAAGCTATAGAATAGGTAGAATAGGTTCATGGTAGTAAATCATTCATTTGTGCATGAATTTGACCACACTCAATCTCATTATACATATACTTTTGAAGTGCTTATCTCTCAGGCATTTTCTGATAGATTGTCAGGATAGAACAAACTAGGAAAAAAATCACAGTCCTAACAGAGGTGATACTTTATTAATTCCATAAGTTCAGTCAAATCATGATGTCTGAACATATACTTTTTAAAGATATGTAATATAAATAGGGATTAGAAGGATAGGTTAATAAGATCGCTGAATTATAATTCAAGAACTTGGAATTAGAGCCCAGTTCTGCTATCACTAACTGTGGGATCTTAACCAGATCATTAGATCCCACTTTTCCTTATTTGTAAAATGAGAGTTGGTCTTTTCTAATTTTGAAATTATGAGACTATCTGTATAAAGGAGAAATTGTCTGACAATGTGAAAGAAAGGGAATTATCTTACATTTCAAGATCAAATATATTTCTACCACTAGGGGAGCATTAGATCAATGGAAATTACCATAATTTTAGGGAAAATGTGTTTTTGTTTTTGTCTTAAAGTCTAAAAATAAGCTTCCTGCAGTGGCAAATGATTCTGGTGCTTGCTTTCCTAGATGTTGACAACATTGGCACTTTGTCATAAGAAGGAGGGCAGAACTAACTGGTTCATAAGGTTCCCAGTGGTCCGAATAGCAGAAAAATCTGTTAGACTCATGATGAGGGAGTTGTTGGCTGAATTCAGCAGCAAGCAAGTCTAAAACTGATCATCTGTGCCCTCAGTAGTAACTGGTACTCGACTGCAGTAAGAATCACTACGGCTTCACATGCTACCAAGATCATTACACTTCCCAGTCACAACAGAGAGAGAGGACCCATTTTTTAAAGCATTTCATTATGTCCCCAAAACTGAAAGAAGAAAATCAAAATCAAAATATTAAATACCAGCTGGGCGTGGTGGACACCGCTTGTAATCCCTGCGCTTGGAAGGCAGAGACAGGAGGATCGCGCAGGTTCGAAGCCAGCCGAGTAGGCTGGCTTAAGAGACCCTGTTTCTAAATAAAAATGTAAAAATAGGTCTGGGAGTGTAGCCCGGAGGTAGAAGGGCTTCCAGGAACCCCAGTACCACCAATATATATATATATATATTAAATACCAGACATAAGAATTAGAGGCACATAAAGTTTTGCCTAATTCATCATGAATATATTTGAAGTTGTAATTTGTATTTAAACATTTTGAACATATTAATCATTAACTAGAAATATATTTTGTATGGAATTTTGGTCTGAAATGAATGCCCCATGGTTATATTTCTATTACGATGTATGACTACAATGCACCAATAAAAATGTTTTTAATTGTTATTGGAATGTATTTGAGAAACCTCCCTCTCTCTCCTCCCTCTCTTTCTTTCATACTTAAGAAGTTCTTTATAGCTGTGATAGGGATTTCTGGTTTACAATTTTTTTCTGAAGACCACAAGAATTAGATTCTCACGCCGTATCTAGCGTTGTCAAAAGAATAGTGAATCAAGATAGAATAAACACACCTCATGATTTGATAAGGGATATTTTTTCTTTTGCTATTGTTATTAACTGTCTCCTCACTACAGTGTATACTCCATGAAAGCAAGGACTTTTGTCTGCTTTTTAAAATTCCACTGTTATATCCCAGGGCCAAGAACAGTAGCTAGCTCATAGTAGGTGCTTATAAGATATGTACTGACTGAATTAATATTGTTATTACTCCTAAAGCATAAACAAAGACATTACACTTCTGCAAATCAGTAACTTGTGCCAGTCCTCTTTAAAGATGTCACTTGCTAGTTCCTTCTTCAACTCTCACCTCTTCACCATGATAAGACACCAAATTAGTTTTATTCATAGTGAGTGAGTGTTGTGTGTGTGTGTGTGTGTGTGTGTGTGTGTGTGTGTGTGTGTGTGTTAATGAGGATTGAATCCAGTGGTATTCTACCTCTGAGCTACACACCCAGCCCTTCATATTTGTTTGCTTATTAATTAATTTATTTAGAAACAGGGTCTTACTAGTATAGAGTCTCACTATGTTGCTGAGGTTGCCGTCAAATATTCAGTCTTCCTATGTCAGCCTCCCACATCCTAGGATTACAGGTGTGCACCATCACACCTGGATGCTATATTTATATTCTATTATATGTTATTTTAGGACCTCTTCATTTGGCATGGCAACAATTACAGTTCAGTTTTGATGTTTTAATTCCTAGTATAACCAATACCCATTTCTAGGCCATTGTTAGTTTTTAACCTATTTTATGGAAGAATGTGCAAGATGCAAAATTAATCTCCTTACAAAGTTAAAGAAACACATTTCCTTTGAGGTTGGATATCATAATAGCAATTTTATACAGTATCTGTAAAATGTGTCTGATTTTGTCATTATTCTCAAAATCTGGCTTACAGATTTTGTTGTCCTATTGTTCTGGGGAGTTTATATTTAGGCAAAATGTTATGCCATTGGAAGACTTCAAAGTTGCATAACTAGTCACAGAAGAAAGCTTAATATCATGCACTATAATTGTGTATAAATACAAGGCAAACTAATAAAAACCATGTAAAAACATGTGAACATGGAATTTTTGAAATTACTTAACTATATTCTGTAATTTCGTATTAAAATTCAAATATAAGCACCTAATACTTAATACTGAAACAAAAATGTAAAATGCAATTAAAATTAGGGTATTCACTTGTCATTTGGAAGCCTATTCCTCACATAGGCCATCTCATCAAAAAATATTTTTGGTTTATGACATTTTCATGGTTAGAACCCCATCACAACACAATACTAATATTTGTCTTGGGTTGGTAAACAAAAGCAAAGCAGTATAGTTGCATGTGTTAAACATGTATTTCACATATGTTGAAAATTATGTCAACATATCATTGGTTTCTTACCTAGGCAAAGATATTCATACTAATTCAATCCTATAAGAAAACTGAAAAATACTGCTTTGAATGACTTGGTTTTTGAATAATGTAATTAGCAAAAATGTTACTTTCTTAGATACACTGATAGTTGGGTGTTTTACTCAGACCTCTATGTGTCTTCAGACTTGCTCTACTTTGGCCATCCAGCTGGCTCAAAGTGACCTTCTCTGTCTTCAGTGTTTATCTGCTTAAAACTTTCTGACTGGTGGAAGGTCCCCAGTGTGTATTCTTTTGCTCCTCGAAGCTCACAAGGGCTAACAGTGTTCATAAAAACCAGAATGTGGACTGTGTTAAGGGAATATTCCAACCAATCAGCTAAATTGCACATTGCAGCAATTTTTAAAGAATAACTTCTAATAACTACAGCCTGAGGATTCAGCAACTCTTAGAAGTTTCCACAAAACTGTCCAAATGGAATAGGATATGAACTTATACTCCAGGGATCTACAGAATAGTCAAAACAACACACATGAGAACAAGTCTTTGAAATAACTCATTTTATCTAAAAAAAAAAAAAATATATATATATATATATATATATATATATATGATTGTTTGCATTCTACATTTATAGCATATACATTAATTTTAATAATAAACACTTTCTCCAATAACTTCAAATAAAATTGATGCTCTTGGAAAAGGCTCATATTTTTCTGTTAGCTTTCCATATTTCCAAACCCTAACAATTAATCAGCATAGATATACACTAGTTTGAGGTGACAATTTAGTGGTAAATACAATAATAAATAATAATAATTAAAGTTTATTGGTTTTCCTAAGGATATTTCTGAACTAAAGAGCATGGCATGCCCTTGTCAACTGAAAAAGATGTAAAAGATTGGCCACATTCTATTCTTGGGGAAGCTAGTCAAAGCCCAGTTTATGTAAATGATCAGATGCTTTTCCTTTCTCCCTTCTCTTCTTTCCTTCCTCCTTTTCTCCTTTTTTCTTTATTTTCTTTTTCCCATCTCTCTGTCTTCCTTTCTTTTTTCTTCCATGTTCTCTTTCTTTGTCTCCCTCCTTTAAAAAAAATAGAGCTAAAAAATTATCAAGAAATCATCAGAGGAAAATCTAAGTCCACCCAGGAAAACTCAGATTCTCTATAATCTCTTTCCCATGGAAAGGACAAATCCAGGTGACCTCTTTGGAATACCACCTTTTCCTATACCTAGCTTATACCTTTTCTCAATTGTTTTGCATGGACAAGGTTGTAAAGTATCTACAAAAAATGACAAGTTCCCTGGAGTTTCTCACCCTATGTTACAGAAATGCAGAGCTTCAGTTTTTTGATATTCTTTCTTTCTCAGACCCTATACAATGGATGTCACTAATGTCACCTTTCAGTAAGATAGCCATGGCCAGCAGAAGGCCTGGAAATGCCAATTGTAATTAACTTTCTTTTCAAATATGTTTGACAGTTTCATGCTGAGAAGTGCTTCTTACCTTTTGAACTTTCAGATTGCTTGGCTGAGCAAAATGTGTATCATTTTCTTTTAAAATTGCCTTACAAAGAGCTATGTACTATGATATTCCTGCACGCGTCAGCCATTTATAAGAGATTTAGATTTTTAAGCAGATTATCCTTGTTCCAAATGAGAGACCTTGCTTTTGTCTGAAGCATGGGCTATGTTCAGGTGCACAGCAGAGCCCCAGGACAAGGACACTCATATATTCATAAATGTCAAAGACAATGACCCTTCCTCATGGGCCTATCATCCCAGCTGCTCCGGCAGGTAATATCCGTGAAGCCAGTGAAAGCCAGAACCATGCTCTTTGACAGTAGCTAAAGATAGGAAGGAAAGAAATGCTCCTCGAGTCCAGTTTCCTACAATATGGTTATTCATCATTTTTAGAATGACATCAAAAATCAATAAAAATGGAAGAACTCTATAAATGCATCTTTTCCTAATTGAGAGGCTTAACCTGACTTTTGCAGTAAGAATAATATACCTTACTGTGACCTACTTAAAAAATGTAAAAGTCACTTTATGGCGGCTTGTTTCAGTCTTTAACTTGGGCTTCCCACTTTTTTTTCATAGCAGTACTTGTTTAAAAAAAAAAAAAAGTATAGATCCTCACCAGCATTTTGATCGAGGAGAAAGGTTTCATACTTCAATAGTGCACGTAATGGAATTGGTCAGATTTGAAGCATGGGAGCACATTTTATCTTCGATCTTTAATTTTTTTACAGTTCAGCTGACAGAAATTTAACTAAAATGTTGGTTATGTGACCAGTAAGCAGACTCCCCCAAATAACACTTACCTTAATTTTTCTGTAGATTATCAGAAAAGGATATAAAGTAAGCATGTTTCTATTAGTTCCTAGGTTAATTAGAAATAATTTGAAAAGAAGGTCTGTAAGATCGGTGCTCCACCCTAAAAATATAAACACGTCAATTGCTCATAATTTTCACACAGATTGGAAACCCAGAGAAGAACAGAATAAAACAATTACATCTTTACATTATCTTCTCATCACACCAAGTCAACCCAAGACAGATCCTTGAAGTTCATACCACCATAGAAGATGACAATATACCTTTTTTTCTAAAAATATAAAAAAATGGAATTAAAAGCCCCATTCTCTATTGAAGCATTTTCTGTTTCTCACTTGAGCAGAAAGCTATAATTAACCTACTGTGTTATCAGTTTTGATATGAGTTTAGAATTACAAAAGCCTTTTAGTCCAAATTCCAGAAAAAAATGAGTCAGTGCCTTCTAAATAAACTATATGGTATTCTGCTGTGTTTACTCTTAATTTGGCCCCTGAAGACCACTAATGGATGACTTTCAGTAGTCTTTTTTATTAAATTTGGAGGAAATGTAACAACATTTGTTGCTTCAGTATAAACCAAAACCAAAGCAATCAATTGAAATAAGGAAGCTACCTAGATGCCGGTTATTATTTTGAGAGAATACATCTTGAGTCTTTGAGAGCTTCAACTGGAAACCTCTTCTCATAAGATTGTGTGGCTTTGGGCTTTCTAAGTCTACTCAATTCCCATTATTAGGACTAACTACCTGTTTTATAGACTATGTCTTCAAGTCAACTGGTACAAGTAACATCCTTGTTGACCCTATACCGTACCACATGGCTTTTGGAGGCTTATAGAAAGGGAATAAAAGGGAAGAATCTTTCCCTGAAAGACAATTTAAGAGAGAAAATGATGTGAATAAAATATTGCTTGCAAAGCTAAATACACTATCAATTAAACTTTTTCCTGACCCCTCCCAACTTTATTTTGATTATGAGTTTATGCTCCAGTTATTTTGCTCTAAGCAGCATATTTTTAAGGCTACACAAGGAATTGTTCAAAAGCTGTTCTGAAATTAAATATGACTTAGAAGAGACAGGTTGAATAAAAGGACAAAAGTAGCCAGGAAATTTGGAGTGGCACACAAGTATGTGGGTAGCCACGAATCTTATGGTTCTCCTTGCCCTACTACAAAGCAAAGAAGAAAACAACACTTAGATAATAATGTGCAAAAGAATGAGATATGTAAATACAGTGACATATCACTCAAATTTAATTTCACTTTTCAGGAGATTCTAATAGTGTATTGTTTCTAATAATGTAATGCAGGTTTGTTGTTATTGTTGTTGTTTTTGGTGGTACTGGGGTTTCTGGAAGCCCTTCTACCTCCGGGCTACACTCCCAGACCTACTTTATATTTTGAAACGGCATCGCAGCTAGCTTCGAACCTGTGCGATACTCCTGTCTCCGCCTCCCAAACGCTGGGATTACAAGCGTGCGCCACCACGCCTGGCTGTAATGCAGTTTTAATAACAAATCTGTGGGCTACTTACAAAACTCTGCAATGTTTCTAATTAATTTAGATGTTGTGAGAATTGGGTACATATATCTCTACCACATATCAAAAACTGAATTATCAAAAATGCTCACCTCATTTCTGAAGTCATCACAGTGCAAAAAAGCCTACACAGATAATCTGTGTCCATTCATTTCCTAGTTGTCTTCATTTTCCAAATTACATTTTGTTAGTGATCTCACTTGGTCCATTTTAACTAGGTACACAAGAAATCCAAGTGGGAGGCATCCTAAAAGATATTTGTGTGTGTATATAGGAAAAGGACATTGGGAGAACATGAAAGGGTACATCTTTCACTTGTTACATTTATTTTAGAGGCAAATGAAAAAAAGAAAAACATGAATTTATAATGTTCATGTTGTGTCAACCCCTAGAAAGTGCTTGAATGTAGTTAATTGCTCAAAAATATAATTGTATAAAAACTGAATAGTTAAGTTCTCTTAGCTAGACTCTTAACTAGACCTACACAGGGTTAAAGCCTGTGTAAAATTATATATAGCCTGTGTAAAAATTATATATGTGCATATGTGTATATATGTATATATACTATTTTATGATCCTGATAAAATAGAAATGCTTTACCTCTTCTGCATTTCTCTACTGAATTGTCACTAGTACATAGTCATTACATTGAATGCCACATATAAACCAAGCAAATACAATGTATTGCTTTTTAAGATTGTTTAATTCAAGTAAAAAATTCTAGAGTGGATATGGTAGAAGAAATAACATGGAACTAACCACAACTTGTCCTGTAATATTTTTTAACTAATGAAATATATTATCCAAAATACAAATATTTCTTTGAGTAGATATGCCAACTATGTTTTTTAGAAAAAAAGAAGGGGGAGAAATCGGTAAAACTTAGAGGCAGGTAATTTTACTTACACTACAACTGCATAACTAAAAATATGAACTATAAGTTCAAATGATTCAAATGCCAGTGACACTCTATTCTAAATTCAGTAGAATTTCTTATTTGTGAAAGAAATCACTGATCAATTTTTTTAAGATCTGGGCTATAAGTCATCTTTTAGTAAAAAAGTTAAGCTTTTTTTTTTTTTTTTTGCTTTTATTGGTGCATTATAGTCTCACACCATAATGTAAATCATGTTAACAATGACAAACATACACACAGCACGTGGGACCCCCGCCTCCTCATTTTCCTCTCTCCCAATACCACGTGCCCAGATTGACAATGGTATCTTCACACGTATATACATAGTCAATGGCAGTATTTCCATTAATGAACCTCAGCCTTCTTCTTCCCTTACCCTTCCTCCCTGGCTCCACTGAGGATTGCCTCTATTATCTGGAGTCCCTCTGGTATTCCAAATACTCCCTAGCTCACCCATATTAAAGAAAACACAAGACCCTTCACTATCTGTGATGGTTAATCTCACTTAAAATAATATTCTTCAAGTCCATCCAAATTCTTGCAAATGAAGTAATTTTGTTTTTTATTGCTGAGTAGAATTTCATTGTGTGTATTTCCCATAATTTTGTAATCCATCATCTGTTGATGGACACCGAGGTTGTTTCTATAGTTTGGCTATTGTGAATTGTGCTGCTTTGAACATGGGTAGGCATATGTTACTGTAGTTCTCTGCTTTCAACCCCTTTGAAAAGATAACCAATTGGTATAGTCAACCGCATCATTTTAAGGTAAAAATGATTTGTATTCCATCCTCTTTTTTCTGTTGTTGTTCTTGTCTTTTAGGAATATTACCATTTGGAGTTCACAGCTACTCCTCTGCTAGAGCCAGTCATGGTGGCACACATCTGTAATCTGACTACCTGGGAGGCTGAGACAGGAGGATTGCAAGGTCATGGCCAGCCTCAGCAACTAAGGGAAACCCTGTTTTTAAATAAAAATAAAAAGCAATGGGGGGTGTAGCTCAGAGATAGAATGCCCCTAGATCTAAATAAATTAGTAAATGAATGAGTGAACAAATGAAGTTCTCAGCTAGTGTTTTAGATTTGTGCAACACTTTATCCCATTGATTTCAGGTCTTTTAATTAGAGGAAATTTTTTTTATCTCTCTTTTTTTTTTATTAGTGCACTATATTCATACATCATAGTGGGATACAAACTTTTGTAGACATACATGCACACATCGCCCAGTCAGCCCCCACCCGATCCCCACCCCATTCTCTCCCCATCCCTCCTTCCCATGCTTGGCTTAGTGGTTGACATCTAGTATTATAGCAATTTATCCAAAATTAAAAATGATAATTTCACATAATAGTTTCATTTGTCTGATACCAAGCTTTTGATGACTTAAAGATAATATTTCAATATTTCTTTTTGCTTTCTTTCTTACCAGAGAATATTTTTTTCTATTTTTTTAGGTGAAACTATAATATATATATATATATATATATATATATATATATATATTTTTTTTTTTTTTTTTTTTTTTTTTTTTTTTTTTTGTGGTACTGGGGTTTCTGGAAGCCCTTCTACCTCCGGGCTACACTCCCAGACCTATTTTATATTTTTGAAACAGGGTCTCTTACGCCAGCGCGGCTGGCGTCGAACCTGCTCGATCCTCCTGTCTCCGCCTCCCAAGCGCGGGGATTACAAGCATGCGCCACCACGCCCGGCTATCATATATTTATATATTTATTTTTCAGAAAAATAATCTATCCTAATATGGAATATGGACTCTAGATACCCAAAACGATCTTGAAAAAGAACAAAGCTAGAAGATATATATTTTCTGATTTCAAACCATATAAAGCTACAATAATTGAAACAGTGTAGTACTGTTCTAAAGGCAGATATATAAATCATTGGAGTTAAATAAAAGCCTAGAGCTAAATTCTTCCCTATATTGTCAAGTTATTTTTGACAAGGTTTCCACAAACATTTGGTGGTAGAAATAATAATCTTTTAACTAAATATTATTGAAAAATAATACTTACATGGAAAAGAATAAAATTGGACCCTTACCTAATCCCATATACAAATATTAACTCAAAATAGATAAAAGACCTAAATATAAATCTTAAGACTACAAACTTTTAGAAGAAAATCTGGGTCATAGAACCTCACAACATTGAAATTGGCAGTGATTTCTTGGATATGATTTCAATGGCACAGGCAACAGAAGAGTATACAAACTCCCTAAAAAATAAAAAAAAATATATTGTATATCCAAAGACAATGTAAACAGAGTTAAAAGTTACTAATAAAATGGGATAAAATATTTCCAAATGCTATATCTGAAGGTATATTAATATTCCAACTAGACATCCTAAAAATTAACAACAATAAAGGCAAACAATACCATTTAGAGATAGGTAAAAGACTAACATAAATAATGAATATCCACAGATAACCAATCTTAGTTGTCTATTGGATGGAAAATCTTGTTTCTCTGGTTCTGGTGTGTGTTACCTATTTCTTCTTTGTAGTTAATCTCTTTGAGTATTTTCTCTAGCGCTGGTTTTGAAGACATAAATTCCTTCAGTTTCTGTTTGTCATGGAAGCTTTTTATTTCTCCATCTAATTTGATAGAAAGTTTTGCTGGGTAGGAAATTTTTGGCTGGAAGTTGTTTTCTTTCAGAGTTTGGAATATGTTACTCCAAGCCCTTCTGGCTCTCATGACTTGGTTTGGGAAGTCTGGAGTGATTCTAATTGGTTTGCCTCTGAATGTCACTTGGCCCTTTGTTTTTGTTGCCTTTACGATTCTCTGCTTGGCTTCCACATTGGTCATTTTGACAATTATGTGGCATGGGGATCCTCTTCTCCGATCCTGTCTAAAGGGAGTTCTATAAGTTTCCTGGATCTGTGTATCAACCTCTTGCTCTATGTTTGGAAAATTTTCTGCTATTACTTCCTTGAAGAGATTGTTGATCCCTTTGGTTTCACTTTCTTTTCCCTCCTCTATTCCAATTATTCTTAGGTTAGCTCTCTTAAAATGGGCCCATATTTCTTCAATGTCAGATTCCTGCTATTGGATATTTTTTTCTAGATTAGAAACTATGCGTTCATTTTTGGATTGATCATCTTCTAAGAGCGAGATTCTGTTCTCCATGTGTTCTAATCGGTTGTTTGTGCTTTGAATTGAGGCCTTTACTTCATTAATTGCATCCTTTATCTCTTTTTGGCTCTCTCTGAGTTCTTTTCGAAGCACCTCTATTATTTCTACAGTTATTTTCCTGATTTGATCTTCTAGAAATCTCTGATTTTCAGTTTTATCGGGTTCTGATGTTGTGGGGTTGTGGGCATTTATTGCTCCAGTATTATTCCTCTTTCCCATGATTTCGGATGTTTGTGCCTTCTCTGGGTTCTTCCCTTGGGTCACTATGACTTCGCTTAAGGTGCTGTGGATCTCGAGTCTGTAGTATCTCTGACCCCACTACTCCTTTACTGGGTTGTATCACAGAGTCTCCGACCCAGGGAGTCGATAGAGGCTGTTTTAAGCTATGGGGGGTGCCAGGTTGCACGTTCTCCTATGGTGTGATATCTCTGCCACCGCCACTCCCCCACTGGGTCAAGTCTCAGGGAGTACAGTACTGGGATTTCTCCTCTGTGGCCCGCAATTTGACTCACTGTTCTTGAGTACGCAGATGTAGCTGTACTGGACTCGGTGAATTCACTGCTGCTCCCGCCGGTGGCAATATGGCGCCACTGCCACGCCCTCGGCCATGAGGCTGGCGTATTTTTTCTTCTCTGGTTTTGAGTTCCACTCTGAGTCCCTGCAGCATGTGCTGAGCTCAGCCACTGGAAGCTTTAGATGCTCCCTGCGCCGAAAGATCCTGCCTGGCTGTTCCGCAGCGGCTCACCTCAGCTTGCTGTAGCTGTCCGGTGAATTCGCCGCTGCCGCTGGCAGTATGGCACTGCTGCCGCGTCCTCAGGCGTGAGGCCGGTGTATCTCCTGTGTGGCTCTGAGCTCTGTTCTCAGTCCGCTTTCTCTCTGGAGCCTGGTGATTTTTTTGTTTCTCTGGTGATGTTGTTTTCTGGCTATGAAAGGTGCTGATTTTGTGGTAATGGAGATTGGTTGTTTGCGGGGCTCTTAAGTCCTGCTTTTCTCGGTCGCCATCTTCCCGGAAGTCTTCAATTAGAGGAAATTTTGAATACAGAATCTTTTCTTTACTTTTTGCTATTTATTTATTTATTTATTTATTTATTTATTGTGGTACATGGGATTGAACCCAGAGGCAGTGTACCTCTGAGCTATTCCCCCAAGTCCTATTTTATTTTTTATTTTGAAACAGGGTCTAACTAAGTGTCTGAGGGCCTCACTAAGTTCCTGAGGCTGACTTCAAACCTAGGATCCTCCTGTCTAAGCCTCCCAAGTTCTGGAATTATAGGTGTTCACCATCATTCCTGGCTCCAATGCTAACTTTTTGTTCAAAAATTATGTATCATGTAGATTTACAATCCTGTATCCTTGTTGGGGTGAGCCCAAAGCTACCTTCACCTGTGCATGCTCTCTACCACACACATTAGCTCTTCAATCATTTCTTAAACTTCTGCCCAGGTTTTCTCACACCAAAACCAGTGAGAAGAAGAAAGAGCTAGACATGAAGATCAAAATAAAATGTCTGCCGGGCGTGGTGGCGCACGCTTGTAATACCCTTGCTTGGGAGGCGGAGACAGGAGGATCGCGCAGGTTCCAAGCCAGCCGTGCTGGCTAAGGAACCCTGTTTCAAAAATATAAAATAGGTCTGGGAGTGTAGCCCGGAGGTAGAAGGGCTTCCAGGAGCCCCAGTGCCACCAAAAAAGTAAAAAATAAAAAATAAATGTCTACATACATACAGCATGCACAAAGGGGACATGGAGAAGGAAATCATGTAGAGAACCCACCCCAGAAAGATCAGCACCTACTGCCACTGCAGCCTCTGCTTGACCAAAAACCAGACCATACTTTAGTTTCTCTGAGTACTGAAGTGTCATCCATAAAATTATCTTAGTCCCTACATAATCATCCCTGTGCCTGCCCTCTGTGTGTTTAGAAGAATGTTAAATCATAGAAATAATATTCAAGTTATAAGACATTTTAAAGTCAATAGTAGTCACATTTTAAAAATAAAAGGTAAGTGCCTTGGCTTAGTAGGGCTGCCATAACAAAATACCACAGACTGGGTGGCTCAAATACCAAGAATGTGTTTCTCATAGTTCTGGAGACTAGAACACCAAGATCCTGGAAGACTAGTTCTCAAACCTGTCCTCTTGGTTTATGAGTGGTCACTTTTTCGCATGGACTTGTCTCTGTGTGGATGCTTCCCTCTGGTCTCTTCCTCTTTTTATAGGAGTACCAGTAATATTGGCTTAGGCCTAGCTAATGCCCCATTTAACCTTAAATCTTTTTAAGAGCAGTATTTCCAAATATAGTCACATTGGGGAGTATGCCTTTAATATGTGACTTTTGAGGAGGACACAGCCCAGTTCATATTAACAGGTAAAATTATATTTTAAATATGTTTTATTTGAGAGTCAGGCATGGTGGTGCACACTTGTAATCCCAGTACTCAGGAAGCTGAGACAGGAGAATCCGGTGTCTCAGCCAGCCTCAGCTAATTAGTGAGGCCTTCCCCAACTAAATAAGACCTTGTTTAAAAACAAAGAATAAAAAAATAGTCTGGAGGTGTAGCTCAGAGATAGAATGCCACTGGGCTCAATCCCCAATACTGCTCCCCCAAAATGTGTTTTATTTGACTCATATCTAAAACATTTCAACATGTAACCTTTTATATGCATCCGTATATGATATTTTTACAGACTGAATCTTCAATTTATGGAGTATATTTTATACTTGTACTACATACTAAGTTGGACTAACCAATTTTAAATACTCAGTAGCCAGCTAGGCATGGTGATCCATACCTGTAATTCCAGTACTTGGGTGGCTGAGACAGGAGGATCATAGGTTCTAGGCCAGCCTGGATAACTTAGCAAGACTCTATTTTAAAATAAAAAATAAAATATGGCAGGGGATATAGCTCATAGATAGAACATTCCTGGGTTCAATCCCCAGTACCAAAAAAAAAAAAAAAAAAAAAAAAAAATCTCAGTAGCCACAGGTAGTAAGTGGCTACTGTATCAGCACAGATCTAGCAGGACCAGAGATATTATTCCTGCTAATCCCTTTCTAAACTGTAACCTAAAACTTGTCACCATTTTCTCATTTTCTCATTATTCCTAGATTTTGCCCAGGTAAAATAATTCTAGTTACAATATACTGCAGACAGCAAGAGTGAATTTCCCCAGAGCACCTATCAAGTCTGCATGCTTATCCATGCAGCCCACAGTGCCTCCCGCTTCTCTTCACTGAGACATTCCCCTTTGCTACTGGGCAACCAACATCTTTTATTACACATAGGGACACCCCTGAGAAATGTACATAAAATTGTGACCCTTGGGGCAATCACAAAGTCATTGAGGTCAGTGACTAAGACAGTAAAATAGAATGCCCCGTAAGCCAGGTCTCTGGCTGCTGTCCTAGTGAGCTAGCTCTCCAAGCAACTTTAGGCCTATTACAAAAAAAGAAGAAAGAAAAAAAAAACATTTATGAGTGATGTACCAACATACAAATTTGCTTCTCTCTGTACCTGGGCAGCATTCATTAATTTTAGATGTGATATTTGTTATGGAATATTTGAAGAGTTTGCCTTTTTTCTTATAAGACGTGGCACTCATCTAGAAGGCTTTGAGGAGAGGAGTCCAGAGATGGAACTTGACAACTTTGTGAAGTGGCCATGAGATCAGGAAGAATAGGAAGTGAAGACAACTGGGGACAGTGGTTTAGGCTCTGGGCAGAGGGAACAAAAAGAGGGTGTACCTTATTTATTCATTCACTCTGGGCACTGGGAATAGAGCCCAGGGGCACTGTACCTCCATACTGTACCCACTACCCTTTTATATTTTATTTTACCCATAGCCCTTTTTATTTTTTATTTTGAAAGTGTTTTACTAAGTTGCTAAGGATATACTCCAACCTGAAATCTATCTCAGCATCCCAAGTATTACAAGTGTGTACCACCATTGCATTTTATTTGTTTGTTTGTTTTTTATTTTTTGGTGGTACTGGGGGGTGGAGCCCATAGGCTTTCTACCTCTGGGCTATACTCCCAGACCTATTTTATACTTTATTTGGAAACAGGGTCTCACTAAGTTGCTGAGAGCCTCACTTAAGTAGCTGAGGTTGGCTTCGAACCTGTGCAATCCTCCTGTCTCAGCCTCCCAAGTGCAGGGATTACAAGCGTGCGCCACAACACCTGGCTGTGCACTGCATTTTAAAGGAATGTTGTGATTCAGTGACTGGTTAGATGCAGGGAATAGAAATAAAAGTCTATATAATTTTCTGATTTTAAAAGAAAATGGCCATTGGCAGTTCACATGATCTTCCCTGAGAGTTTCTGTTCTTTAATCGCCTCCATAAAGATGTTTACCAAATCTGTGTCTCCCATTGAAACCTCCTAAAACCAACTGCAACATTCCTATCTGTTTGGAAGACAATATTTATAGAAATTTTGCCTTAAAATTCTACAGCCGGGCGTGGAGGTGCACGCTTGTAATCCCTGTGATTGGGAGGCTGAGACAGGAGAATCGCACAGGTTCGAAGCCAGCTTTGGCTACTTACTGAGGCTCTCAGCAACTTAGTGAGACCCTGTTTCCAAATAAAATATTTAAAAATAGGTCTGGAAGTATAGCCCGGAGGTAGAAAGCCCCTGAGTTTCACCCCCAGTACCACCAAAAATACATACATACATACATACATACATACATACATGAAATTCCACTTGCAAAAGTTTAAGTGGATCTCATTTTTCTCACAACAAACCTGAGTTTCATTTCGGCTTCTCCATTTTTCTTGATCCTCCTCCATTCTTTCTATCACCCATCTTTGGGACCTTGGAATGTTCCATATCAAATTATATTATCCTTTTTGCTTCTGATTTTTGTTGACTTTGCATTTCCTTTTTATAGTCTGCTACTACTCTAATTACTATGTGTGTATGTGTTTGTATGTGTGTGTATATACCTGAGGATTAAACCTAGCAGGGTCCTACCTCTGAGCTATACCCTCAGACCAATTTTTTTTTTCATTTGAAATAAGGTCTCACTAAATTGCAAAGATCTTCACTAAGTTACCAAGGCTTACTGTGAACCTACAATCCTTTTGTCTCAGCCTCCCAAGTATTAAGATTACAAGCCTGTGCCATACCCAGTATAATTTTGTTTTGGTTACAACATACCAAAGATTATATTAGCCTCTAATCTGTCCCTCTTTTTAATCCTCCCTGTTTTTGCCAAAGGTGCCACTTAACTTTCTTAAAGCACAACTATAAATTTCCTGTTATCCTTTGACTAGTGAATATATGTACTTCACATTCTTTGATTGGCTTTGGAGGGCAGTCCTAACTGTCCCCAGCATACCTGCCATCTTACACTAACTCCAGATTATCAGAATTAATATTTTCTATTATCTTTACAAACTCATGTAATTTTTCTATTTCGCACATTTTTTGCACAGCATACACTGCCTGACTGACTACTATCATCCTTTGTCATTCACTCAGGTTTAGCTCAAATGTCTTCTCTATGATGCTTTCAGAATCACTCCAACAAGAAATCATTTCTTGATTAAAAAAATACCCTTTTTATAGTTTGAACCTCTATTATACTCTAGGCACACACGAGTTAAAGATAAATGAACTATGGTTCTTACCTTAGTTCATTCTAAGGTCTCAGGGTCTTAACATCTACCAGTGAAAACAAATGTATAATCATCATCAACCATTTGTTACCTAACAATATATATCAAGTCTCTCTTATACACCAAACTCTGTTCTACGCTCTACAGATACAGCCATAAACAAGACAGTGTGCTTACTCTCAGGGTCACATTCTAGTTAAGGGAGATAGTAAACATTCTAAGCGCATCACCAAGAACATAATAAAGAGTGATTAGTTTATACCAATTATTTTGATGGGAAGATGTGATGGAGAGAGACCGTATGGTTGATATGCATAGAAAGGATGGCGATGTTTATATTGAAAGGCAGAGGATGGGTAGAAGGAAGATAGAAGCTTGGGGAAAGAGTGCATAGGCAGAAGGAAGACTCCTAAGGACCTGAAGACTCCTGAGTACATTTTAAAAAACAGAAAAGATTTTAGTTGGAGATTCAATAGATTTTTGTGTAAAGGGTAGATTGTAAGGAAGCAAGAATGGAATCATAGATAGTAACTATAAAATTTTTGTTGTATTTCAGGCAAATAGTTGATGAGGCTTAGAAAAGATGGAGAGAAATGGACAATGCAAACTTTCTGATTAATTGTATGTGTAGAAAGATAGAGTATAATCAATGTTTATGATAATATAACATGATAGAAGCAGATGTATGGGTGCGTGGAGGCACTTAACAGGGAGACATTAATTCAAGTGTATGTATTGGAGTATAGCCCTGGACAAGCTCCCCCGCAAACAACACTAGCTATCTCAGAGTGCTTTAGTCTGTGTTATCTCTCCTAGTATAATGTAGGCGTATAGACAGAAACTTTAATATGTTTTTATATCCCCTCCTCCCCCACAACACACAGAATAATGCTTTGTATATATAGAGTTGTGTAGCTTTTGGATGAATGAGTAAATGGGAAAATTTAAGTGCAAATCATTACAAGTTGATGAGGATTTCACTGACTGAACCAGAACAATAAAGAAAGCATATGATTCTAGCAAAAGGAGACAGCAAAGAAAGCTCTTGACTTACAGGTTGAGGTGCCACACTGACGAAGAAATTATATTCTAGGATAGTAGGGAAGTATAGAAACATACTATTATATTTTCCAGGCTTAAAACTCAGTGACTTTTGGCAGAGTGATGCCTTTCAAAAATCAGTCATATGTTATTGTGAATATTAATACAGGTTTTAATCATAACACTGCCTTCTCTTGCTAAGCACGGCAACAGAGTGTTTTATGGATAGCTTATTGGTCCAAACATATTTGTGTGGGATAGTTATTAGTACCTTTCATCTTACAGATGAGGAAGCTAAGCTGCAGAAAGGTCAAGTACTTTCCTAAAGCCACACAGCTTAAAGTTGAAGAATCAGATTACAACTCATGATTAAATCACTGACCAGCTTTTACCAACTTGTTACAGTACACTGTGCTCTTCTTCTAAGTCTATATGTTTCTAGTTCAAGCTTATTTACAAATAAATTCTTTGGTTTTTCAAGACTAGACACATATGAAGCTGGGCATGGTAGCACATGCCTGTATCCCTAATACTTGGAAACCTGAGACAGAAGGATCACAGGTTCAAGGTCAACTTTAGCAACTTAGCAAGATCCCACAAAATAAAAATAAAAAGAGCCAAGAGTGTAGCTTAGAGGTGGAATGCCCCAGCTTAATCCCAAGTACAATATATATATATATATATATATATATATATATATATATATATATATATATAGTGGTTTCATAAGTATATACACATATGTATATAAATGTAATGTATATACATATACATAAAATTCAGCAAAGAATTATAATTTGGTTTCATAAGTATATACATATATGTGTATATGTGTATATACATATGTATATATGTATACATTTTTGAAACCAAATTATAATTCTCTGCTAAAATATTTCATAGGATTTGAATTTTAAATTCAAATCTTATTTTTAATTGTACACATTTAAACTACATATACCGTATACAAATAATTATATCTAAAACTCACTCTACAGTTTTGGTTTTATTAGAGATAAACATTTAACACTTTGGTTAGTGATGCCCAATATATTATAATGGACTTCACATTTCTCCTATCACACAGCAATAGAGTGGTCTAAAGTCCTAGATGAGAGCAGGTGATTAGTACTACCCAAGAGTGGAAGAAAGAAAATGCATCATTCAGATTTACAGATTCTTTATCCAAAAGCAAAAGTAACCTCAAAACAATTGATTTTTTAACAAGTACTAGAGGCTTCTAAACTTTATTTTTGCCTATGTTTCCTGTATCATTTTAATCAAATTGGAACATGAGCCTCTATTTTATAATACAGAGATTTTTGTCCTTACTTCAAGAAAATTGGGAACCTCAGTACTTAGGAGGAAATGAGGCCTATTACTGTATCTCGATAATGATAATCAACAATGTAGGAGAAGAAAATAATAGCCTAGTTGAGCAGACTACACAGAGTGAGCAGGAAGCTGGTGAGGCTTATTGCTTTCAAACGTCGACCCCTATTTATAATGAGCATTCAGGGAAAAAGACCAAATTTCTTTTGCATGAAACTTGTGGCAAAGCTACGTCCTCTTGTTTCTCAAAATGCAGAGCTTTGCAAATAAGGCTGTGGGTCTGGGTGGGAACCAAATGATCGAGAAGACTGTCTAGAGTGGGCTTTGAAGGCATTTTTGGGAAGGAGTATCCCTGAACCCTCATGGATACAATTATTCTGTTTGCATATAGCAGGAGTAGACAGTTGGCAACCCCTCTTTCAGATACTTAACCTTGGCCTTATTATTAGTGCAGGCTTGGGAAGAAATGAGGAGCATGTGTGGGCTGGTGGAAACCTTGTGAGATATGTTCATTAGTGTCCTTTTTAATTTCCCCCCACATTAGGCTCAGTCTGCAGGCCCCAGGGTCCCCACTCCCTTCTCTGGCTCACAGCCAGGAAAGCCTAATGGCTGGAGGGACAAGGTGTTTGGGTTCTGATACCACTTGCAGGGCTTGATTGCTTTGCAGAGGCACTGCAGTTAGACTGGTGTGGCTTTCCTCATCAAAGAGGAATTCGGATGCTTCACACCATAATTTGTATAATTAATCTTTTGCGCTTTTCTGAAATTCCATTTTTGTTGTCGTTGCTGCTGCTAATAAATGCCACCGCACTATCAATCCACATTTAGCACCAAAAGGAAAATCACAATGCACAGGCAAGAGGCAAGGCAAAGCCAACTCCAGGGAACTTGTCACTGATGAATGATGGGCAAAATGCTGCCATCTTTTGGTTATTGACAAGAGTGAATGGGGGTGGAAAACGAGGGGTGGAGAAGGGATTTTGTTGTTTTTAATGCAAATTTACTAGGTTGCTGAAACCTTATAAACTCACCAAGGGAATTTTTTTTCCCCCTTAGAATTTCCCAGGATCTTCCTTTTTTTAGTCACACAAGTTTCTGTTGCCTCATAAGTCCTAAAAGAAAGGGTCTGTTACTCTAGCTGCAAGGACTTATCTGTGGAGTCCGGTAAGTAGAAGTGGATACAATAATAGAGGAGAGGGCTTGTTGGCTCTAGTAAGGAACAAGTGGAATCAGGTTGATGTAAACAGTCTCTTCACCATGACTGCGGTACACTCTCCCGCCTCAGAAATACTTGAGAGCACCTTGCATTATGTTGCATTGAAATCGCGTTTCCCAGGGTAATGAATTATGTACCATTTGTACTCCAGCCTCTTTTGAGCACTCAGCTCTAAATGTTTGCATCAGTGCCAGTGAGTGTAAGGTGATCTCATTAGGGCAAGAGAGGTGGAATATATATGAGTAGACACAGTACAATTCCCTGATAGCTTAATGTCAATCTATGATTAAAATGCATCTCCACATGCCATTTCTTGGGAAGAACTAGAGTTACAATTTCATCACATAGTCCAAAAGAAAAAATCCCATGTGCCGATCTGGCCCAGTCAATCTCTTGCTGCTGTGAGGTAGCTGGGAACACAAGTTCTCAATGGTGCGAATTCTGCTGTCACATATCTGCTGAGTCGAGGAGACCTTTTGTCCTCCTCTGTGGCTAGCTCCGAGGAGCCAACAGGTCATAGCTTGCATTTCTGGAAACTGTCATGGTAGGGATTTCCCAGTCGAATGTTCTCTACTCAGTAGTCATGCTTTAAACATTTATTAATTTATGGTCTTTCTCATTTCTTAAATAATTCAAAGGAGCTTGAAAATATAATTTTTCCCACTAGGGGCTCAAACTGCACCACACTTTTATGACATACTGATGCCAGACTGCTTCTGAGAATTTAACATTGAAGCCTGCCTCTACTATATGGTCCGATTATCTAGGGAGGCTTGCTATTAAATGCATGGCATTACAAATTTTCATACATCAATTGTAAAAAGTGAGTTGTATACTATTATGTAAGGATAGATGTCTCTTTTTTTTTTTTGGTGGTACTAGGAATTGAACTCAGGGGCATATTACCTCTGAGCTACATCCCCAGCTTAATTTTATCCTTTATTTTGAAACGGGGTCTCACTAAGTTGCAGAGGGCCTCATTAAGTAGCTGAGACTGGTCATGAACCCAGATCCTCCTATCTTGACCTCCCAAGTACTAGGATTGCAAGAGCGTACGACCATGCCCCACTGGGTAGGTGTCTTTAAGTGTACTATTTAAATTGTTTTTGGTATGCCCTAGGTATCTGTCTTCACCCCTCCAAAAAATAAATGTAGTGCTCATCATAAACATCTGTAATTTGACAGCAAGAAGAGAGTTTTTTAAATCTATAGGTTCCTCTATTACATATATGTATCCTGTATGTGTGTGTGTTTCATTTGCACATAATATGTGTGTATGTGTACAAATATATAGAGTGAAGTTTTAAAATGATGGCAATAAAAGTGGCTTGGTAAGCTGTGAATTTGAAGTGAACATATGTTTTGAGAACACCTCCAAAGAAATACTGTCATTGAATGTGTATGTTTGTATCAGTGATGTTAGAGCGAATGTAGGAGAATGCTTGTTTCTCTACCTTTCCTATCTGCTTATTAAATATTGTCCTGAAGGAATGTAATTGGCACCAAGAAGACATCAAGAATTTTACAAGCATTTCACATCTCTTATTTTTGAGGCTTCTGGTCTAATGGTAAACTAAAAAGATAGCAAAAATAAAAATCCCACATAAAATCAAAACAAAGTATTCAAGATAAATATACCTGAATAAGAGCAAATCACTATGAAGAAGCAATGTGCCCAGGTGAGCTCATTTTAGGGCAGCCTCTGCTCTCCCCTTCCTATATCTAATCCCATGCATCTGTTCATTCATTTGCCCCCCTCTTTACTATGATATGGCTCCTTTAGGTTGCTTGGCAACCATTATAATGCTGCTGCACATGCGTGCTAGATAATAAATCCTATCTTGCTTTATTTTTCTCCTTCTTTAAAAGAAGGAATTTAAAAACAAGATATTCTCCCCTCTTCTAATGGACAAAAAACATCTGTGGGAATTTCAAAAGCACATAAAATGCCTGCAAGGATGCAGATAAGTAATTAAAATTCTTGACAAAGTGTAACTGATCATTGCCTAATGTGTCTACATGCAGTTATTATTTGCAATGGCCTCCTCTTTTTAAAATGTGTACACCAATGTACATACGTTGATATACGTTTGTGTGGAACTATAAAGAGAAAGGGGGAGAAAGAGAAGAAAGTGACAGCTGCTGTGCTCCCAACAAAGAAAATGAAGGAAATTCCTGGAAATAATCTTGTTTTATATATTTTTTAAACAGTAGAGGCAGTAGTTAGAAGACAAGACCTTGACTAAATCCATCTACTTTTTTCTATAAGAAATCAGACAAAGCTTCTAGCCTTCCCCTTCCCCTCCTTGGCAAATCCAAGTGTCCTGCTGCTTTCATTTGTTTTTGATCTGCCTCATTAAAAGACTATTGATGGCTTTAACCATTGTCCTTGTTTAGGTGCTGATTTACAAGCACTAATATCTGACTGTGCGAGATTAATGGGAGTCCAGGCAGTTTACGATTATCCTGAGGTCCCTGACCACACATGTAGGGGTTTGGGTAGGGGTCATGCACTCCTATGAAAAACTCCAAAGCAGGCTTAAACCTGGGAACGTTTTAATAGGATTGAATCTGTAATAGGATTTGGCAGCTTGGCCGAAACTGGATGGTGTGGTTTGTTTGGGGGATTCTTTCTTCTCTCTCTCTCTCTCTCTCTCTCTCTCTATATATATATATATATATATATATATATATATATATATATTCATATGTATGTACATTATACATATACATACATACACACATATATTTCTTATTGTAGAGTCATTATTATCTTGAGATAAAGGGATAATATTTTATATTGAAATTTAAATATTATTGCTATCCATAAAAGGAGTCTTTAAGGGGAAAAATCGCTGCACAATATAGGATAGTAAAAGAAAAGAAGGTTAGGGTATGAAAATGCTGTTTCTATTATGTAGTAAATTAGAAGGTGAAACATAAAAGAGGGGAAGAAAATAAAATTTCTGTTGTGAATGGCTGTGTATTTTTAGCTAAAAATGCTCTAAGAAGTCTAAAAGGCACTGGCGAAGTAGGGCTATTTATAAACAAGGATATTTCTCCCAGGCAGGCCGAGCGCTGCCCTCCTTGGCACCACGTTCTGCTGAACAGCTCAGCGCCCTGAAGCTGAAGTCTCCCTTAGTCAAACAACAAGGACACATTCCGAGCGACAGCAGCAGCGTGGCACATTCGATTTCTGAATAACACAGAAAACATGGATAAAATTCAAAGCAAGGACACCAAACTCTTGATAATATCCCAAGTGGAATTCCATCAAGACTTCATTTCCCATTTGAAACCCGGCACGGGGGCCAGTGAGCAGTGCCAACACTGCCTTCTATGTCCCTTCACTTAGTTATAGTATCTAGATTCGAGAAGAGCAGTTGTAAAATTATTTAACCTCTTGTACTTTGGTCATTTGAGCACTGTAAGGAAAGTGACGTGTAAAGATGCCTTCATTAATTTTGGTGAACCAGAAATGGAAAGGCAAGATATACAGCAGTGGCCCAGAGGGTCACACAAGTGCCCTTTTTCAGGACCTAACCTGTAAATCTCAAAGCACAAAAGAAGTTACGGTGGCTGTAAGACCTCATAAAAAGGTAATGGGAAACTAAATCACAGATTTTGTTTGGGGTGGCTTTAAAAGTCTAGTTGTAGCACAACTGTTAGAAAATCTAAGCTTTAACTAAAAATCCAGAGTGTGTTTATAACTTCAAAGAAATTCACTTTTCACACCCAAATATGTAAGGCAGGCAAATCATTCTACTGTATTATTTGCTATAATTCTGTTTCAGAAAGTTGCACGTTTTTCAAATTGAACTCTAGAAATGAAATGGACGTATTATCTCAAACAGTATTCTTTCACAGAATCATCATACTCTTTTGTTTTTATTTCTAAAGATTATTTTTCAAAATCCATTTTATAGTGTTATTATGGTCTTTCTGCTCAAAGATTTGAGTTTTTTAAATTATTGCTTTTATTATTCCTTTCCAAGTGCATAATGTATCCTTACTGTAATATCTACTTCTGTCCCTACTATAAAAATTAAGCATTAATTTTAGTTGTGCTATTTCTGTATTGTATCAAAGGTAGTAAGTTGCCTAAACCTTCCTTTCATGAAAAAGCAATTCCAAGTGGTGATTTTAGGGCCCATGTAGCATGAACACTATAAGAACCACGTGAGTGTTGAGGGGAAGCTTCTCAGACACAATGTTTTAGCCACTGGGGAAGGGTGAAGTGATCCCAAAACCCTTTAAGGCCAAAGCCAAAGGACAGTTGACTGCCACTACAAACTCTTTGAATGCACACCAATTGGAGTTTTAAAATATTTCATTCTTAATGCTCTCCAAAACTTTTCCCCAGCGTAGGTCCAGAATTGTTATCATGATCATGTTATTATTACTATCGAATGAAACATTCTAATATTTCTCATTGCTTACATTCTAGGAAAGAAAAATATCAATTACTTAATCCAGTACCCTGATATTTTCTCCTATAAATCCAAGCTACATCTCAACTACTGCTTGACTAATCACTTATACATCCCCATAATGTATGCCAAAAAAAGGAATCATGATGCTCTATGTTGCATATGGAAAAGTTGAAATGTTGAACTGTAAAGTGGTGCAGCAAGTACCAGTATAGATAGCAACACCTGAGATTTTTACCTGCATTCAACTCAAAACTGATTCAAACCTTAAGTTTGAAATAATGACTTGAAAATTAATTAGGAAAACTTTGGTTTTGCTCTCTGCGTGCTAATGTATTGATGAACTCTTTATCTAACACTTAGAAGAGTTTTAAAGAACAATTCAGGCAGGAAAACTTAACCTAAATTCTATAAACTAATTTATTAGTATCATTGTCTTGAACATATATCAATGTTCTTATACAAAGACAAAAATCTCAGTTTAATGAAGTGCCTTATTCTTGTTCTCAAAACACCAATTAAAACTAAAAGAAACTGTTGAAATTTTTTGGAAGCTTTTCTAATTTGGAAGACAGATCTCATGCAAAGATGATACATAGCATATATTGCACAAAGAGAAAAGATAAGGAAAGAAAATACTTCATTTGTTTAATTATAATATTTACTAAGCTAAAATCATAACATCATGGATAATCATCTTATTTGTAATGCCTCAGAAGACTGAAGCTAAATATCCACAAAGCAACCTAATTTTCTGTTTCTTCCATAACATCCTTTCAAGACAGTTAGCTAACATGCCAATCACTGCTATAGAGCAGAGATGACAATTTTCATCTGATCAGATTTTTCCAAAGAAGAAAGCCCAACATATCTATTTGGGGAGGTAGTGTTTTGGTATTTTGTTTTTGTTTTTGTTTTGTTTTGATAAAAATAAATCATTACATTTTACTTTATAATTTTTAAATGCAAATTTTACTCAGAACTGTGATCGGAATTATTTCTGTTTATGTTTAATTACAGTGTTCATGACGGCATGTAACAAATGTAAACATTCATCAGCATGTATGGAAATGGCTCATGGCTACAGTGTGTGCTCTTCTGTTCTCCTGATCCCAAAAGTAAGAGCATTTTGGCAAAATTGGAGACTAGGGCTATGAAATGGGTCCAGTTTGGAAGTTTTGTGTACCAATTATATATGTGGAGGCTCTTCTTACAAAAATATAGTTTAGAAGAAAATTTCTGACTAATAGGTTATTTCATTTAAAATGTACATTCTTTTGCCTCTTTTCCAGAAACCATAGCAAAATGGTCAACATCAAGTAATACATTTGGGGGGGGGGTGGTACTGGGGGTGGAACCCAGGGGCTTTTAATCTCTTGGCCATACTCCCAGACCTATTTTTTTTATATATTTTATTTGGAAACAGGTTCTCACTAAGTTGCTGAGAGCCTCACTAAGTAGCTGAAGCTGGCTTTGAACCTGCAAGATCCTCCTGTCTCAGCCTCCCAAGCGCCGGGATTACAGGAATGCGCCACCACACCCAGCCCAAGTAATACTTCTTAAAATGTCTGAAGAATCCACTATTCCAAAGTACCCCTAAGTGTGAGATGTTATATTTAAGTGCTCTAGGAGTTGGTGATTCTTGGGTCAAATATGTTTATAAAGTGCTTGGCTAATTAATAGAATTCCTTTAAGACAGGTCTGCCCTATGTGCTAATATGCATTTTGAATTTTCCAAAGAATGATAGCATGAACAGTATTTCCCAGCCATTTGACCACAAAGTCCTTTCTTTATTTCTTTTTACTGCAATATAGAATGTTTATTAAAAACAAAGAGTATTCAATATGATCCACATAAAAATAAAAAATTAAAAAATTTAAATAAAAACAAAGAAAAGCTAACAGCAAAACATTAGCAGCAGTCTTCCTGATGCCCAGATTAAGATAAGAACATCAGCTATTAAGACTACAGACTTTATTATTATTCATTATTTTTGAATAAGAAATATGGTACACATTTGTAAAAGGAAGAAACAGAACCAAAATTATTTGAAGAAATGTCATTTAGGACTAAAAAAAACACAGAGAAAACAACTAAAAATATAATAAAACTTAAAAAAGTCAAAAGTCAGTTGCGTGCCAAAAATACAACGTAAACATATAAATTTTCATTGATTTGTTATATAGCAGCAAAAAAGCACACTGAAATAGAGATACCTATTTGCAATAGTAAAAATACTATATAATGCATAAGAAAGAGATGCTCAAGGCTTAGGTAGGAGAAATATTACTTGCCTGGAAAATATTTTTCAGACTTAAATACATGAAGATTTACTAAATGTTCCTGAATGGGGAATTTTTATGGGTGCACGTAATAGTACATCTTGTCGAAGTTCAGAGTGAGAGAGGCATACAGGCACATAGTACTCACTGAGCCTTCCCAGTTTCCACTCCATTCCCTCTCCTTCCCTCCTTCCTGTGCTCAGAACAGTGATGGGCTTTGATAAATTCGCATATGTACATCATGTCCATTGAGGTGTTTCCCGCTTCAAGTCTTCCTTTCCTCTCTCATTTCCCTCAGTTAAGTCCTTTCCTTCACTCCACTGAGATTCCCTCTCTGTTGTCAGGAGTCCCTCCTATGTCTCAAATTTTCCCTAGCTTTCACATAAAAGGGAGAGCAACCGACCTTTTAGGGTTTGTGTGTGTGTGTGTGTGTGTGTGTGTGATTAACTAATCTCACCTAGAATAATATTCTCCAGTTCCATCCATTTCCCTGAAAATGACATAATTTTGTTCTTCATTATGGCTGAATAGAATTCTATTGTATATGTTTTTCATAGTTTTGTAATCCATTTATCTGTTGATGGACATCTTGGCTGGTTCCATAGTTTGGCAATTGTGAATTGTGCACCTATAGACATAAGTATGCATGCTTTGCTATGGTAGTTTGGTTTCAATTCTTTTGGGTAGATAAGCAGGAGTGGTCTAGCGATTCCACCAACAGTGTATCCACGTTCCTACTTCTTCACATCCTCGCCAGTGTGTGTGTGTGTGTGTGTTGGTAGTACTGGAAATGGAACCAGGTACATTCTACCCGTGAGCTACACTCCCAGCCCTATTTTTTTATTCTTTATTTTGAGACAGAGTCTTACTAATTTGCAGAGGGCCTTGCTAAGTAGCTGAGGCTGGCCGAGAACCTGAAATCCTTCTGCCTCTGTCTCCCAAGTACTGGGATTAAAAGCCTGCACCACCATGCCTGGATGTTACTATGTGTTTGTTTGTTTGTTTGTTTGTTTTTGGTACTGGGGATGGAACCGAGGGCCATTCTACCTCCGAGCTACAGCCCCAGCCCTAATTTTTTATTCTTTCTTTTTTAAACGCGGTCTCACTGACTTGAAAGGGGCCTCACTAAGTAGCTGAGGCTGTCTGCGAACTGTGATCCTCCTGCTTTAGCCTCCCAAATGCTGGGATTACATGCATGTGCTGCAGTGCCCGGCTATGTTACTGTGTTTTTATGATTGCTATTCTAACTGAGGTTAAGTGACATTTCAGAGTAGTTTTTATTTGTATCTTTCTGACTGCTAATGATATTAAACTTTTTTCATGAATTTATTGGCCATTTGTATTTTTTGTGAAATGTCTATTTAGTTCACTTGCCCATTTTTTAATTTTTCGTGTGGTAAATTTCTTGAGTTCTTGTATACTCTAGATATTACTTCTCTATTGGAGGAATAGCTGTCAGAGATCTTCCATTCTATTAGCTCTCTCTTGAGATTCTTGATCATCTTGCCGCACAGAAGCTCTTTAGTTTAATTCAATCTCTCATATTAATCCTCATTTTAATTTTTTTGTGATTTTGGAGCCTTGTTGGTAAATTTTACCTATGCCTATATGTTGGAGTGTTGCTCCTATGCCCTCTTCAAGTAACTTGAGGTCCTATGCCCTCTTCAAAATTTTGAGTTCCAGGTCTTTGATTTATCTTGAATGTATTCGTCTGCAGGGTGATAAAGTAGGTTTATTTTTATTTTTCTACATATGGATAACCTATTTTTCCAACACCATTTGTTGAAGGGGCTATCTTTTTTCAGTGTATGTTTTTGGCCCCTTTTTAAAAAATCAATTGACTTTAAAGGTGTGGTTTTGTCTCTGAATACAGTTTAACAAGGACGGATGCTTTTCTGGTCCCAGAGAGGCTGTGGGGTCTAGTCAGAGAATATCAGTGGGAGCTCGTTGGCTGAAACTGCAAGGCTGCCTAGTCGCACCTGTGGCTCAGCACCCTTGAAACTGAGCCAAGGCCCACCTTCAACCGAAATTTAAAGGATTCTCTTTCAATCTCCCTATTTGCACTTACACTATTGTTTGGAACTACTCAGACTGCTATGCAGAAATTCAACTAACTTCCCAGTTCTCTCATCTCTCTGCTTCAAATTGTTTAAAGAACCTTGGAAAAGCTGAGTGTGAAGTGGACAAGGCATACTACTGATGTCACCATCGTCCATACTCAAATGTAGACAAATGTAGGTCAAATAGACAAATGTAGGTCATGAGGCAAACACTGTTCTATCTAAGCCTCTGGGAGAGTGACTGCCTACCACAGACAGGAGCTGGATTATGTTGGTGACATCACAAATGACAGTGACCACACTTATAATGTACTGAGCAATCTGTACTTCATACACATGATTTCATCTAACCTTTATAACAGTAGTCTTATGAAATAAAATGCCCATTTTATAGATGAGAAAGCTGAGGCTCAGAGAAGATCACAGAGGTCATGGGTCTGGTAAGTGGTATCAGCATCTAACAGAGTTCTTTTTGATCCCAAGGTGTGTGTAATTATGTATTCTGCTACACAGCCTGAGTCAGTACCTTTTATATCTGTCCCAGTTAAAGTACAGCACAAAGAAGGCAGAGGCTAACACCTTGTCAAAACCCAGATGTTTCCTCACAAGAAATCATCCAGAATGAATTCTACTGGATAAAACAAGTTAGCCTATAATTTAGATTTAATAAATATAAAACAATTTCAAAGCATTTTAAAAATATGTAGTACATTTTTATAAGCTTATCAATAAAAATAGATAGGGAAATATAAAAATATAGAGCTACTGAAAAAGTGAATATAAAAAATAATACATGTCTACTGTTGGAAGTAATTTAAAACACAATCAGTTTTCAAATTATTATGATTGTTATTAAGAAACTGACATCAAATAATATATATAGCTTTGTTGAAATACAATGTGCCCTTACCAGGACAGCCTAACCTTAACCAACAAGCCTCTAAAGTCTTTTACTTCTATGCATGGGCAAATTTGCATTAAGCATCATCAATAGTAAGTGTTCTCTTGCACTGAGCAATGGCTTGAAATACTCACCAGCACCTTATTCAGTGACCAACACCAATCTAGGGAATGATCATCCAACACCATAGAGATCATTATGGGTGAGTCACATACCATCACTCAGATAGCTCCTCAACTCCCATATATCCTCAAGGTCATTACTCAAGAGGGAAGTGATTTCTCTGTAAGCATGCACCAAAGTCGTTTTGCTTCCAACCTTCATTAGCCAAATATAGAATTGAAGACTGGAAGTATAAGAGGGTTAAATGGATATGTTTGTTCCAATTGAAATAATTATGCACATTTGTAGCAGAGTAGGATTCCTACAAAGGAGAATCCGAATTTTATTTTGAATATTTAGATGTGTATTTCTGCTTAAATTCATTCATGTAACCTGTTTCAGTTACCTTTCTCCCTGCTGTTATCTAAAACATCTGACTCACAAAACTTGGAGGAAGATTTATTTACTCACAGTTCTAGAGATTTAAAGGATTCAGTTCATTAGGCCAGGTAAAGTCTGCAGAGCTCAGGGCATGGTGGAGGGGACAGAAAGAGGGAAAAAGGAGTCTGCTCTCATATTACAAATGTTAGAAGCAGAGAGAAAGCAAGGGGAAGAGAGACCATCTATAATCCCCAAGGTCACATGCCTAGGACCAATCCTCAGTAGCCAACCCCTACCTTCAACATGGCTGCTTTGTTTTTATTAGGCCTAGGGGGAAATTCTAAATTCAAACCATGACATAACCTGTTTTCTATTTATCCCAAGAATACTCAAAGTTGGTGAGTCCACAGTGGTGAGGATTCACTGTTACAGTCCTAAAGGATTTTCACAAATGGGTAAATGAAAGACACTGACAATAATGAACTCAAAGTATTTTATGCAGTAATGTTACTGCATGGTTTTGTGCAGAAACCTGAGGTGGAGATGTTTGGATCAAAGAGTCCTCTTTAGAATAAACTTTATCTCATGCAAATTATGAATGGTGAATTTTTTTTTTATTTTTTATTGGTGCATTGTAGTCATACATCTTAATGGGATACAAAATGGTGGAGACATACATGCACACATCATCCATTTAGCCTTAACCCAATCCCCGCCTCATTTCCTCCCCCTCCCTCCTTCTCATGTTTGGCTTAGTGATTGACATTGACATGTTTATTAACATACATCATGTGCATTAGAGAATTTCCCTTTTCCCCCCTCCCATCTCCTCAGTTAGGTCAACTTATTTGCTCATCTATAGTCTTCTTCTTCGTCATCTAGAATTCCTCCTATGACCCTTTTTCTCCCTAGCTTTCGCATATTAGGGAGAGCATCCACACATTAGTGACTGGCTAATCTCACTTAACATAATGTTCTACAGTTCTATCCATTTCCCTGTAAATGACATAATTGTGTTTTTCTTTATGGTTGAGTAAAATTCCATTGTGTACATATCCCATAGTTTTGTAATCCATTCATCTGTTGGTGAACATCTTGGCTGATTCCATAGCTTGACAATGGTGAATTGTGCATCTATGAACATGGATACACATGCATTGGTTTGATAGTTTGATTTCCATTCTTTTGGGTAGATATTCAGAAGTGGTAAGTTTGTTCCCTTTCTTTTGAGGATCCTCCATACTATTTTCCAAAGTGGTTGCACTAATTTGCAATCCCACCAACAATGTATTAGAGTTCACACTTCTCCACATCTTCGTCAACATTTGTTGTTGTGTTTTGAATGATTGCCATTCTAGTTGGAGTTAGGTGAAATCTCAGGGTAGTTTTGATTTGCATCTCTGATTGCTAATGATGTTGAGCATTTTTTCATGCATTTATTGCCCATCTGAATTTCTTCTTTTATGAAGTGTCTATTTCATTCACTTGCTCATTTTTTGATTGGGTTATTTGTTGTCTTAGTGCTGAGTTTCTTGAGAGATTTTACTACTGCTTTGGTGCCCATATTTTGTCAACAATTCTTTCACATTCATTGGTCAATCAAAAACCCAGAATTTTTTTTTCCAGAACTGGGGATTGAACCCAGGGGCATTCTATCCTTGAGCTACACCTCCAGCCCTATTTTTTTATTCTTTATTTTGAAACAGGATCCACTAAGTTGTGGAGGGCCTAAGTAGCTGAGGCTGGCCATGAGCCTGTGATCCTCCTGTCTCAGCCTCCCAATTACTGGAATTAAAACCATATGCTACCATATCTGGCTTAAAAAAAAAATCCAGATTTTATGGCAGAAGATCAAATCTGTTGTGTAACTTTCTTGTAAATAAGTTTTCAATTGTATTACTTCAAACAGAAATGATACAGTTGATGAGTCACAGTCAGATTTTCTTCAATGTCAAAGAGGGTATTTGTGAAATTTTTTTAAAATGTAGCATCAAGCCGGGTATGGTGGCGCACTCTTCTAATCCCCACGCTTGGAAGGCGGAGACAGGAGGATTGTGCTGGTTCAGAGCCAGCCTCGCTGGCTTAAGAGACCCTGTTTCCAAATTAAAAAAAAAAAAAAATAGATCTGGGAGTATAGCCCAGAGGTAGAAGGGCTTCCAGGAACCCCAGTAGCACCAAAAAAAAAAGTGGCATCAATAGCCGGGCGTGGTGGCACACTCCCTGGGCTTGGGAGGCAGAGACAGGAGGATAGCTCTGGTATAAAGCCAGCCTCGCTGGCTTAAGAGACCCTGTTTCCAAATAAAAATATAAAATATTCTGGGAGTGTAACCCAGAGGTAGAAGGGTTTCCAGGAACCTCAGTACCACACACACACACAAAAAAAAAAAAAAAAATCTGGCATCGAGCTGCACTCTTGCACTCTTGATTCTTTTTTTCTAAAAAGAAAAATAAGTTAAAGAAATTCCCATTGCAAAAGTAAAAAGATAAATTCTACTTCACTCTATGACTTTGTTCCCAAGGTTTTGTTGCTAAATGCCTTTATGTTATGATATATAAGGGGAAAAAAATTTTAAATGCTTGGATCTCAAGTGGGTATCTTAATATGTGGCTCTAGATATAGAACAGCATCTTCCACCCCTTAAAAGGACCCAAGACTATCATGGGATCTTTCTTGGACTTCACCAAGAGGGGCAGTTGAATAGTACTAGTTTATTCAAGAGATAAGATACCCCAGAATACAAGGAGGTGGTTTCAGTTTCCTTAAAACATCTCCCAGTTAAAAGGACCCAGTTTAAATTTTCCAGTGTCAGTTCAAATCTAAAGCCTATCCTCGAGATTTTCCTCTCACTTTCATCTCCCAAAGCTTCCACCACCTTCACTCCTACCCAAGTCCCACAGGGCCTCAGCTCTTGGCTAGCACAACACTGATAAAACATCAAGATGCCAATCCTATCCCATGTCATTTTAATTTCCACTACATAAACCAATCCTAGGAAATTTTGTCAGCCTGGTTTTTTGAAATTGGGGTCCTGAGATCATGGCAGGGATCCGGATGCCTCAAAACCTGATCCAATCATGTGACCTATAAATTGTTTACTTTACAAATTCCAGTTGCTGCAGCACATGAGAAAACTTGTTAAGCCTGCAGGGTGCAGATGAGACAATGGGACTGTTCTCTGATACTGTAATGGCTGCTTTTGTGTCTTGCTAATTGCTTGGCCCTGGTACTGACTTGGCTCAGCAGTCAGAGGGGGCTTTTTTTTTTTTTTGGCTTTCTCCTGTCTTTATAATTTTAGATAAACCTACAGCACACTCTTCTCTTAAAATGGTGTGCCTCAGGATGAAATACTCTATATGGTCACCTAAATATAAGCAGCCTGCTTATATCGAGCAGAGGTCAATGTTTTAATGGTCACTACTTGCCTATAATGAAAGTCATTCAAGTAGCAAAAGAAGACAAAGTATCTTAGCATCACCTTCAAGATTTTAATCGTCTTTAGCATTTAGAATTTTAGTCCAACATAAATGGATTATATAAACATCACATATGTCTTCAGTACTATAGGAAATGTCCTACTCTCCTTCCCTGAACCAAAGTCAAGCATGCCTTTCTAATACCAGTTCAATCAAAGGGCAACAAACTTTATTTCTAATAGCCTAGCCGCATTCCCAATTTGGCCTCCTGACTTCCCTGTGTTCACGTATACTAAACAGGGGGGCCTGACAACTGTCAGAACTCCACCTGGATAATGGGTCTCTCTCCAATAAACTGTGTTCAATGATTTCTCCAGCAAAGTGGCCAGGCTCTCTCCAGACACTCTAAGCTCTTCCTTACAGCCCTACAGGGACAGCTCCACTTGTTCATTAATACCATGAGTTCAGCAGTAGGGATTCAGCTACCTATAAAAATACACTCTATTGACAAGGATTATTTACAGACAAAGGAGGTTTAAACACAGGATTGTGAGAAACATCTGCAACTTGTCAAAAAACAAAAATAAGCAGCTTCCCCCCAGAATTGGAGAAACACGGGCACAGGGTCACCTTTCTCTTTCCTGGACAGCATTCTCACATAGACACTGACTTAGCTAGGAACACATAAAGGGATTTTAAGGTCACTATATGGACTTCTACACACAAAACTGTGGAAAGTTCTATGAAATACCCAAAAACTTTACCAGGCACTCTTTAAAGAACTTCTGTGTTACAGCATGTGTTCTTCCACTCATTTCATACAAGACTAAGAAAAACAACAGAAAATAAAGGTAACTTCCCTTACTAGTCAGGTCTGGTCATCACTTACTTAGTGGGGTATTTCAGTAGGACACATAGGAACTTCCTCATTTAGTTTTCAATAGAACAAAGAAACATACACATTTCCCAGGTTGTACTGAAAGGTAATTTTATGATATTTCCTGCCAGGCTGCAACTACTACTGTATTAGTTTTCTGTTGTTACATAGCAAATGACCATGAGCCTAGCATTTAATAAACCTACCCATTTCTCTACTCATTGTCTCTGTACCTCAAAGACCGGGAATGGTACATTTGGGTTCTCAGCCTAGAATTTCAAAAAGGTGAAATCAAGGTGTTAGCCATTTTGATCTGAAATTCACAGTACTTAATAAAGTATCTTAGCATCTTAGTACTTAATAAAGTACTGTGAACGTCATGGAGCTGAAGTAGAATTTTCCTTGTGGTTATTCTTTGCTGGCTATCAGCCAAGGCTCAGTCCCAACTCATAGAATCTGTCACCATTTCTTGTCATGTAGTCTTTCATCTTCAAATCCAACAAAAAAGAATCTCACTTTTTAATTTTAGATAAATTGCCATAATACTAGATGTCAACTACTAAGCCAAGCATGGGAGGGAGGGATAGGGAGAGAATGGGATGGGGATTGGGTGGGGGCTGACTGGGAAAAGTGTGCATGTATGTCTACAAAAGTATGTATCCTACTATGATGTATGAATACAGTGCACCAATAAAAATAAGTAAATAAATTTAAAAAAAAAGAATCTCACTTGTACCAAATCCCTACCACACTTTTAATTTTATTTTTTTCAAAAAAGCCTGGTCCTTTTTTGAAATTTACCTGATTAGGTGAAGGCCAGCCATGGTCATTTCTCTTTATTAAGGGTAATTTAGGACATTAATTACATCTGCAAAATCCCTCCATGGAGCCCGGCGTGGTGGCACATTTGGGACGCCGAGACAGGGACAGCCTCAGATATTTAGTAAGGCCCTTTGCAACTCAGTGAGACCCTGTTTCAAGATAAAGAATAAAAAATAGGGCTGGGGGTGTAGCTCAAAGGTAGAATGCCCCTGAATTCCATCCCCAGGACCACACAAAAAAATTTTTTATGGAAGCATCAAGAGTAATGTTGGGTTAGATAACCAGGGAGGTGTGTGTATACCAGAGGGCTGGCAATTTGAGAGGGTCCTCTTAAAACTCTGCTCATCATCATTGCATATAAGAATGAAAGGTCTTGGAACACAGTCTGAATATGACTATCGGACTCAGGTGAATATCAAGAAACCTGCTGTGCACCAGTAGATATAGAAGTCCCCTTCTAGGGTTACAGAGGGGTAATGAATGGTGGCTCTAGACCTGCATAGTCTCAAGTGTCTTCCATGATATTAGATGTCCCTCTAACAAACCTTTATGTGTGGCACAGAAAGCCTGGTTCCTCCTCTCAGAAAAGAAAAGAGCTTGAAAATCTAGAGAGAAAAAGGTTGTTTCAATTATTTCTTTTAGTATTCTGTAAGAGAGAAATAAACTCTATCTATGGGCACAGATATACCCTGTCTGACCTTTTCTTGAAACTTACCCTCAAACTGATCAGATGATAATGTAGTAGATCTAATTACCTGCCACCACCACAAATGGGCTGCCTACACTCCCAGGTTATATGTTGGGATGGCTGAAGGGATACTTCACTATCTATTCCATGGGACAGCACTCCAGGAGAATGACAGCAGGCTAATTCTACAAGAAAATAAAGAGGAAAACTCATGGAAAAAAGGTTCAGGGGCTCATGTTCCTACATAAAGAGAGCTGGAGCCATGGGGATCCGACCAATATATACTAGTGATACATATTTGCTAATGAACTGTCACAGATATAGAGGATATTACTGAAAGATGATAGTATAAGTATGCTTACATCTATGAACAAAATGAATTCTCAGATAGGCTGCATCTGAAACTTCAAGAAACTAAAAGGCATGAAAATACTGAAACACTAGCTTTTGAAGCTATTTACTATCCATCTATGGATAAAGACACTGAGCAGGAAAGAAGAAATTGTAATTTTATGCATTCTACTAGAGTCAATATCAGAAGAGAGATGTACTTAAATTAATCACATTTTAAAGATAAAAAAATTTACCAGGTTATTATCTTTTACATGTATAGATAGTGCTTCTTTCCCATGAAAGTCAAAGTTATTTACAAACCAGAAAAATTCTTAATCTACCTGTGTTTCCAGTCTGTCAAACATATAAGAATATACAAAAACTGGCAATGCAAATGTTCTGCAGGAAAAATTTAAAAATATATTCAAGACTAAGCATGATGGCACATGCCCATAATCCCAGTACTTGGGTTGCTAAAACAAAAGGATTGCAGGTTCAAGGCCAGCCTTAGTGACTTCACAAGGCCCTCAGCAGCATAAAAAATTTTTTTTAAAGTTCAGGGTGTAGCCCAGAGGTAAAACACTTCAGGGTTCAATTCCCAGTACCAAAGGAAATAATGAAAAAAAAGTATATTCAAGAATAGTTTTTAGTTTAGTATGATTAGTGCTGAGAATTCTGACTATTATAAGGAATAAAGAAAGATCTACAAAGGCACAATCTAAAGGGTACCAAGACATATAAAAATAAATGAGTACAAGACAATGATTATACTACAAGAGATTGCCATGTAAGATGGCCTTGGGGATAAAGAAGGCATTTGAGCTGAGCATCTCAGTAGACTTTTACCAGCTATAGGCTGTGGAGGAGACATCTAGGGCAAGGGTACATTGTCTGTGAAAGTGTGAGTATGAGATGAGGTAAGGCTTTACAAGGAAGAAGGAAGAGGATAAAATGGATGGAGGCAGAAACAGAAGCATAAATGTAAAGGTATGGTTTGTGATATATTTTGAAAATCAAGTTACCAATTTTTTCTTTTTGTGTGTGTGTGTGGTACTGGGGTTCCTGGAAACCCTTCTACCTCCGGGCTACACTCCCAGACCTATTTTTTTAATATATTTTTTTAAAATTTGGAAACAGGGTCTCCTAAGCCAGGAGAGGCTGGCTTCAAACCTGTGCGATCCTCCTTTCTCTGCCTCCCAAGTGTGGGAATTACAAGCGTGTGCCAACACGCCCCGCTCAAGTTATTAATTTTAATGAGATGTTTTCGTCTATCTCCTGAGGCAACAGAGATGTAATGGTGCAACATTGTGGGTTCATTTTGGATAGGGAAAGAGTACTGCATTAGTAGATGCAGTCAAAATTAGAGCAGCATCATGAGAATGAGACAAAAAAGAAAAACCTGGGAAATGGTACAAAAATGGAATTGTGCTCTGTCAGTTACAATATCTATAAAGTCATAATCTGCATGAGGTTCATTTGCTTTCATTTCATAACTGATACATTACAAAATATCTGTTAAAATAAGAGAAACGCGGGGCGTGGTGGCGCACGCTTCTAATCCCCGCGCTTGGGAGGCAGAGACAGGAGGATTGTGCAGGTTCGAAGCCAGCTGCGCTGGCTTAAGAGACCCTGTTTCCAAATAAAAAATATATAAAAAAATATAGGTCTGGGAGTGTAGCTTGAAGGTAGAAGAGTTTCCAGGAACCCCAGTACCACCAAAAGAAGAAGAAGAAGGAAGAGGAGGAGGAGGAGGAGGGAGGAGGGAGGAGGAGGAGAAGAAGGAGGAGGAGGAGGAGGAGGAGGAGGAGGAGGAGGAGGAGGAGGAGGAGGGAGGAGGAGGAGGAAAAGAAAAGAGAACATCAACATTATTGACTTTCAGGATATCAAAACAATGGCATTTCTGGCAGAGATAAGGAAGCTGAGGGGAAGAGGTGAGGGGGAAGCTGTGAGCATATGTCCTCATCTCTCAGTATGAGAGCCAGGAAATACTGCTCTGCCTGGTAAACAGAAAGCATAGGTCTAAGCTGGGTGCTAGAGGTTCTGGAGCCAACCAGAGAAGAAAGTAAGGTTTGTATTGCAACTAGGTCTGCAGGAAGAAGGGATGCTGAGTGATGAACACCAGTGAGGAGGTCAGCAGACAACATTTAAAGTGGGTTAGTTGAAAATAAGTCACATAAAAATACTGTTCAGAGCTATGCATGTCCTCACTGAAAAAGAAAGGGGGTGAGAAATGGTAAGCAAGGCTAGCATATGGCAAGTGGCTGCTGTATTGTGTCACAAATTCTTCTACAACTCTTTGATTTCTAACCATATACATGCATGATTTTGATTAAAGTATAAATTAAAAATCAAAAAGTAATTGATAAAATTGGCAGCAGTTTCAACAGAAAGGGCAGAGTCAAAGACTGACTCACTTCCTACATCTAACTGTCAGAGAATTTGGTGAAACATACACACTTATTGAGGAAATCAGGTGAGATACAGAGTTTGTTCCACTGTGAATTTAAATGTTAAAGTGGTCTTAATGCAGGTTAAAGTGGTTATGGCAGGTGTCACAGGACTGTAGTCAAACTTTCAGGCTGGACCAAAGAATAATGCTTGGGATGAGTAAATTCAATAACTAGGAGAAAGTACAGTGGAGAAAATATCAACTTGCCAAGTTTTTCAGATCAGCATAGCCAAACCTGATGTGGAAAAAAGATCCAGAATGATCCTATGATAGCTGAACTAAAGAGAAATCAAAACTACCCATCTCATGCTCTTCCCTCTTCCGAGATCAATGAGTTCAGCCTAACTTAATAGAGAACAATGGAGCTGAAATAGGAGGAGACACAAAGGAAGCTTTATGTGTCTTAACTAAATAATAAAAATATATAGCATCACCTGTGAAGGAACACCTACCATCCTGAGTCATTTTCAAATAATATCAAATATAAATATACAAATGGTGAAAGGATAAAAGTGCTTCAGATAGCAACCTCAGGCAATATTTGAGATATTAGAAAAAATGATTTAGAAATTATCCCTAATAGGGTATTGTTCAGCTAACTTTGATAAATCAATTCAAATGATCAAAAACTAAATACACACACACACACACACACACACACACACACACAGAAGAGACAATGGATAAAAAGTATTGTCAAATCAACAGAACTCCTTTGGTGTCCTGGAACTAAAAAAATCCCCCTCGCTTTGGAAAAGAATGAAAGATAAGTGACATTATGAAGGGAAGATAAATTATTGCATCCAGATCCATTTCATTACTGGATTTCTTCTTAAAAGTCTGACTCTACCTCTGATGTTGGACCACTGGCAGTTTTCAGGTCCTCCCTCTTCTTTGTCTCCCCTTTTGCCCTATATTTGGGCAAGTTGTTAAGAAATCCTAAGCACTCCCTGCTAGAGATGTTCAAACACCAAAGCCTGGGCCATTGGGTGAAAATCCCCTCACCAGCCTGCACTCTGATTTAAATGATTAAAACCTTATGATTAAACCCAACATCACTTATCTTTCTTTTCACTCAAGCTATTCTGTAGTCACTTGGGTGCCTGCCCCCACTCTCTTCAGGAAGCCACATTATGTGTGCATCAAGCTCTCCCATACTCTCTTTATTGGTGTTTGTGTGGCATTAGTCTAGACATCCAGGACAGTTTAGGGTGGGGCGCCAAACCTGCTCTCCATTGGACAACTGAAACAAGTACATTTCCATCCCCCTTAAGATAAATGGAAAAGAACAATAACAGCTACCACGTACCCAGGTCTTCTTATGTATTTGACACTGTTGTAGGACTTTCCATTGATCAGTTTATTTAATCTATGTGAAAGTACCATGAGATGGGTACTATTATTATCAACCCCATTATATGGTTGAAGATACAAGATTTATAAAGGTGGAGCCATATGACCAGTGTCATATAGCTAGGAAAGAGCAGTGAAGGATTTGAAACCAGGCCCCTGGCTTTAGAAGCAATGCTTTTATTCACTCCCCTGTAATGTTACAAGTCAGATACACAAATGTTTAAAAATCTGGTTTTGTCACCTGCCCAGATAGATGTTGGTACTCACCCTGCTCTCCCAGCACAGGACTGGCCACCGCTATTTTCTCCCTTCTTGACCAAGTTCACTCATATTGAACCTTAAACTTTGGAGGAAGCCTTTGACCACCCCCTTCCCACCTGTTTCCCAGGTATTCCAGATCTCCCCGTTATGGGTTTCATCATGTGTCATGCAAGTTCTTAATAGTATGTAATGTTCCTTTGTGTCATTATTTGACTCTTTTTCTCTCTAGGAATCCATAAGCTCAGTGACAGAAGAAGCCATGTTTATTTTTATAAATTGTTACACTTTGATCATACCTAGTGACAAAATATTTCTCTTATTGATGTTATATTTGCTGAATCAACAAATAACACACAGACATTTTGATATCAGATAGCCATATAGATTGCCCTTAACTAGCCTGGCCCCTTCAGCAGAAATTTATAAGAAAATGGGCTTTGTGAATTGATCCAGGTTTCCCTCTTTGCAAGTATAATCCTTACAGGCATTTGGGGTTTCTGAAGGGAAAGAAGGCACATGATTCCTCTTCCTGGACTCCTTTTGAGTCTTCTGTGATGCAATTACACATTCCAGCAAGGCCTTAGAGGGTCTGCAGGTGTCCCAAACAGCAGAGTGGGATAGAAGCAAGACAACCCCTGGGTCACAGGGTGTTTTCTCCACAGTATGCTCACTCCTCCTCCTGTGCCCAGGCAAAGACAAACCCAGGTCTGCACACAAGCGTGTGACTCTGATGTGCTGGGATCTCTTCACTGTCAGGTCAGAGTATGTGGGGTTTTGCTGATTTCCCTTCTCACCAGACTGAAAAATCTGCCAACGGAAAATGGCAAAGATAGACAATAAATTTGAGTACTCACTGTCTTTGAAGTGCTCTGAACAACTTTAAATTCAATATTTACATCTCTTTGAAGCAGCTGATATTATCTCCAATTTATAGATGAGAAATGGAAGAACCTGAGTTGTATGCCTAGCATATGGCAAGTGAGTACCGCAGAACCGAACTCGGATTGAGTGGCTCCGAAGCACACATTCCCTCCATCTCTGAATGATGACTTCATTCTGTCCTCTAAATGAAAAAAGGAAGAATTTCAGTGTGTCAGAATATAAGGAAACAAATATTGCATAAAGCAACTTTCTAGTCTCATAAACAAATTCATTTTAAGGTGCCTTTTAAAAATATTACAAAGGGATAATTTTACCTATTAAAAAACAAACTTTTCCTCATAGCTTGGAAATTTTTAAATTAATAATTGGTAAATAAGAAAACAGATGGCCTAATTGCTAAAGATTGGTTTTTCTTGTGGCTAAGTAGGAAAAATCATATAAATGAGTAACTCTCTCTTAAAATAAGACGGTGATAAGGAGTCCACATTTAACTCTTTGTTGATAGGAGAAAATGAACAAATGAGTGGAGGATGGACATAAAAGCCCATGAGATTCAGCAAAGACAAGACAGTAATATGAAGAGAACTTCAAAAATTTTGGTGAGAAAATAGTTGAAACTAAACAAACAACAACAACAACAAACAACAACAACAACAAACAACAACAAAAAGACTGGATCCTTAAATTAATTAAAGAGTACTCCCAAGGTCCCAAGATTGAGCAGGGCTCTACATCACATGATGTAGGTAGAAAGCAGCAAGTGTGTACCATAATGAGCAGGAGATGGCAGGCGGTTGCACAAAGATACCAAGGGAAGACTTAGAGAACGAGTCTTTTATCTGCCAGTGAGAGCATGTCTTTGAGGGACTAGTGGCATGCGTTAATACCTTGAGGAAGACAAGAAACAAGAGTTAGCACCACTTTCTGCACTCTTCCAATGCTAAAAATCGTTCAGTCTATCCGGAGAGCCACCTGGTACATGTCCAAATATCCTCTGAATGGATCTCACTCAATCACTGCCTTTTCAATAAAGAAAAATGGAAAGAAAGGAGAACGCACTAAACCAGCACAACCCAACATTCCGGCCTTGAGATGACAGATGAATAGGTGTGCGCTGTTTGTTAAAGAATAGCAATAAGCAGTTCAGTCTGAGTGTAACTCAGAAGATTTCTTAGCAGATAATTAATCAGTTCTAGGCTAGCCACACAAAGGTCCAGGGTGCTACACCCACTGAAAGGCTTTTCTTTCTCCTTGACTCATGTTTATATGTGTTGCATCAAAAACAAAAGCAATGTTTATGGAAGTTCTAACACATCATGAATCTCTAGAAATATTTATTCCATGAAGGATAAACCATAAGCACAAGTTTGTATTCATGTAAAAAAAATTATTAGTTATTTTTTTTTGTGTGTGTGTGTGGTACTGGGGATGGAACCCAGAGGCTTTCTACCTCTGGGGTATACTACCAGACCTATTTTATATTTTATTTAAAAACAGGGTCTCACTAAGTTGCTGAGAACCTCACTAAGTAGCTGAGGCTGACTTCAAACCTGTGCAATCCTCCTGTCTCAGCCTCCCAAGCGTGGGGATTACAAGCGTGCGCTACCACGCCCGGCCATTAGAGAGTTATAAAGAATGAAAAGCAGCCATGCATGGTGGTGCATGCCTGTAATCCCATCATTCAGCAGGCAGAGACAGGAGGATCGCAGTTCATGGACAGCCTCAGTTACTCAGTGACGACCTTTACAACTCAGTGAGACCCTGTTTCAAAATAAAGAATAAAAAAATAGGGCTGAGGGTATAGATCAGAGGTAGAATGCCCCTGGGTTCCATCTTCAGTACCTAAAAAAAAAAAAAAAAGAATGAAAAGCAATTCAGGTTTGATTTAGAATGACTATTGGGATCAATTGTATTCTCTAAAAACAAATGGCTAAATATGGAACGCATACAGTTATGTGGACAACTAAAGAACCAAACTAAAATCTTCAAAAGAAAGGCTCTTTAAAAAATGGTGTTATTCACTTTCATTGACGTTACATACATATATAAAATTATCAGAGCTGATCTCAATTTCATGCACTCATTCATGGGGATGGGGGAAGGGGGGAGCTGAGAAAAAGTTCAAAAATGCTGTGTGCATGTATGTCCCTATCACGCTGAACTACTTTATGATATGAGATTACAACAACCAACAGAAGTATATTAAAATATTTTTAAAAAGAAAAATAGTGCTTATGATTCAATTTGATACTGAAATTCTAATAGGCTTGCTTTCATTATTGGTTATAAGACTTGGTCATGGAAATATCTCTCGGAGAAGTCTCTGAAACAGTCCAGTGAATGTAACTTCACTCAAATATTACAGCTGCAAGGAAATTCTGGCATTTTGTTCAGTGCCAGGATCTAGAGATTCCTGCTACAATCTCTAGATGGGAAACACTATATTCTTTATATCCTGCACTTCCTGGAGCAGGGACATCTTAGAATATATATCCATATATTAGCAATGTTCTGCTAGGAAGAGTGCCATGTCCGTGGCAATGGACAAGAACTCAGGTGCAAGTGGGAAGCAGGGATAGCCCTAGTACTTAACTTCAGGCTTCTTTCACTTAGAGATCTGGAGAGAAATTCCCATGTGAAATCAGTGAAGGAATGTATTGGTATGTCTTCACACTGCTGATGTTTTAATGAATGCCTATAAGAAAATAGCTGGTGATAATGAAACCTCCTTGTCAAAACCCCTTCAGCTGTCCCTTCCACCCAGCCCTGGTCTCTCTATTCTGTTTAATTGTCTTTCCAGCCCCCCCCCCAATTCTTATATTTGCTAGTTTTGTTTTGTTGTTGGGGTATGGAATGGGAAAAGGATATAGAAACAGTAGAAAAATAAGGGAAAAAACTAAGTGGGTATTTTACCTTAAAATTACCGTAATACCAGATGATAAGTGAGTTTGTGTAAAAAAGATGCCCATTTTAGAAACTGACATTTTTGCATCATACAATTAGTTGGCAGAGTGTGTGTGCATGGTTCAGAGTGCCTCCAAGGTACAAGGGTGGTATTTTCATAAATGTCCATTTTACTTATCTCTCTGCTATGGACTCATATAGTTTGGAGGATCTGGTACAAGTTTGCAGAAAAATAAATTGTGCATATACAAGTGAGGCCACTTAGGGCCTAGCAAATCTTCACAACTAGTGTCTCCAAGCACTGGAGGATTTTTATTACTGGTGGCTTAGAGGATCCAAGATTAAGCCTGACTTAAGTGCCATGAGGCCACCTTGGGTATCTTGTCAACCTCTGCATGATTCGTATTTTCTCTATATCCAACCTCAGGGTTGTGGACTACTCATTATGACTAATCGGATCTACACGTTTTCATTGGAATTTCTTTTTACATAATAGGATGAAAATATGTAGGCTCCATTCAACAAGACTTAAAGAAAAGGTTCTAAGGCAGACAAGTTCCGCAGAGCTTGAAGGCATTTACCACAATAGCACTAGTTCAATGTGGTTCAGATCATCTGAAAACATCTTCAGTCACTTGTGTGAGAGGAAAAACCAATTTTAACAGCATGCCTAAAAGGAAAGAGTAAGATGTCCTTACTCACAAAAATACTGCCACAGTCAATACACAGGACCAGCCTTCCTCCTAGGTTCAAGAGGGGGGCTGCGAGTCAATCTTTCTCCTCTCAGTGTCTGAGTAGACCTTTGCAGGCAGAACAGAGAGGGCCTACCAGCATCATCCCACATGTTCAAGAAGTGATGGCTATTATCCTCTTGGCTTTATGATAAAAGACTCTCAACAGTCTCTATGGCCAGTCGCACAATCCCTCTCCCAGACATTCCCTCCCTGTTAAAGCCTTTCAACAGATTTTTTAAGGTATAAATTTTTAATTGTTATGAATTTGAAGTTATTTGGTAGGTCACAGATTCCCACTTAGCCTGCTACAGAAGGATTCCTAAAGGAAACCATTAGAATTCTTTGTTCTTAAACAAATAAAGTGTGTTCTTTATCTCTCAGGAAGCCGATCATATGATAGGTGCAGCTTTAAGGACTAATTATACTAAATAGTGGGGCATAACTCAAAAGAGATACTACATCTATTATGTGGAATTCCCTAAAGAAACATTAGAAATTTTACATGCATTGATTGCTAGTTAGCATTAGAAAGACGTTTATGAGGTGACTCCGCCAAAGCCAGGACTGTTTGCATTAGCAAGAAGGCAACATAAGCCAACTGATAAGAACACAGTGATATAATGCAATTAATACAGTTGTGTCTGTTAATTAGTGTTTTCCAACTGTCAAAAGAAGATGTCTTTTAGGAGCCAAACTTATTTTACTGATTAAAAATTAGAATCCGTCTTGTAAAACTGTGATGGACCTTCTTTTGATCTAATTAAAGGGAGAGTTTGCATACTCGAAACTTGCGCCTCCCTGACACAAATTAACATATTTATAAATGAGATAGATGGATATTTTGCAATTAACATGGGACAAAGAGAATAAAGCCTAATTAGTAAACATGCTTTCTTTATTAACTTGCAGGTCAAGCTCTGTTTTATTATAAACCAATAGTAAAAGAACAGAGTAATGTTTTTCAAAGAAAAACTATTGGCTCGGAAATTATGTGGCACTCTATCACAGAAATATGACTCATTTCTTCATTTCCAGACACCTGTTAGCTTATAACCAGAAGTACACACAAACTGCTGGGTTTTTATGCTCAACTGGAGAATTCTAGCTGGGAGCAGGTCTATGGGTTTCCTGAAAGAGTTCAATTTCACGCTCATCACCCTCAGGGCATTTTACACTGCCTGTCCAAAGGCTCTCTCAATCCTCAAGTGGAGATGTTTCCTTCAATGATGTGCATCCGTGGTACCCATTAGATAAATTTTTGGTTATGCTTTCAGTCTAAAAGAAGCAGCCCTGCCTAGACTGTATAAATGTTTACCTTTCAAACTAGATCCTTGATCAAGAGCACATTATGGTTGCTTTATTTGATTAATCCAAACAGTTCCTAGAATATGATGTCAATATTTTCTTCCCTCAACCCATTGACCTCCCTCGACCATTTTCTTATTTTCAAATGAAGCCAAGGGTCCCACAGTGATCAACGCAGAGAGAAGCATACCTCTCACCCCTAAAATTTTTCAAGTCCTGACTAGATTCTACCCAGAGCATCCTGAAGGGTAGTGTAGCTACCAGTTAAAAACAAAAAGTTACAGAAGCCAGGTGTGGTGGCACATGCTTGTAATCCCAGCATTTAGGAGGCTGAGACAGGAGTATCACAGTTCACAGACAGCCTCAGCTACTTAGTGAGGACCTTTGCAACTCAGTGAGACCCTGTTTCAAAATAAAGAATAAAAGATAGGACTGGGAGTATAGCTTGGAGGTAGAATGCCCCTGGGTTCCATTCCGAGTACCGAAAAAAAAAAAAAAAGCCACAGGTACAATCTTAGATAATCTCAGTAAAGAGTTCAATTTAAGACTACCAAGGTCACCCCAGGCACTTTAGGGTGTCTCTTCAGGATGCCATGGGCCAGAAAAAAAAAGACCACACAACACATAAGCCCAGTGGCTGGTTGACATTGCTCAATGAACATATTTTGCTTTTCTTTACTTCACACCAAAAACACCATTGCTCACTGCTGCACTCTGCCCCAGAATGCTTTGATTCTCTTTTCTAACTCTTGAAATTGGTTCAAAGTACATATCTCTTGGTTCTCTAATTTCTTTTCACACATAAAATGTCTGCCATGCCAGGACATCATCATCCCCAATTGCTTTTTGCTTGTTACGATTATCTTCACCACTAGACCATAGAGATAGGAAATTTGGCATCTCTAGTTTCAATACTCTGCTAACTGTGTGGCCTTGTAAATATCTGGGATTCCTCTGGGCCTCAGTTTCTTTATCAGTACAATGATGATGATGGTACCTACTTAGCTAACTAATATATTTGAACACTTTATGGAATGTCTGGCAGATATTAAGTGCTAGCTACTACTATTATTAATTCAAACATTCAAGGAGCCTAGCATAGCATTTGACACCTGTTCATTTAGTAGTAAATTACTTTATATTGACTTAATTTCTGGCTTGACAGAATCTAGGCACCTTGGAGTAGAGAGGACAACACATTTATTTAATTAGGCAGGTGTCCACTAAGTATTTATTAAAATTCTGTGCTGGCATGTGGGGTAGATATGCCTCTTCTCTGTCTGTCTGTTTAGATCTGAGGCAGCAGGGCAGCTGTGGTGCCAGCTAGAACTCCGAACCCAAAGGGAACCATATATTGTTAAAACAACTCCAACCAGTAAGGGGGCCAGCCTCATTGTCCCAGGACTGTGTGTTTTTACAGTTTAGTTCATTTAGATGAAAATCTTTAAGGACAGACACCTTTATACCACAATTTAATTTTTCTACTTACATGAAAAATCCTTCTTTGCCAAACTTGTCTGCCTCCGATCAGAATATTCTTTTGAATGTATTTTCGGACAAGGGTCAGCGTAATGTCATACCAAGTTTCCAGCCTCTTAACAGACATGAAATATTCATAGATTTCTATTCAGATGTGCTCCTTCCTTGGCCTCGACCCTTCTCTTTACATTCCAAATTCAACATGAAAGTTTATCTTAGGTAGCCAACCTTTTTACAGTGATAAAGGTCAATTATGACCTTGCTTTACTGACAGTTATCACTACCATCCAGGATTCACTTAATATACCCAGTAATGCTGCACTCTGAATAAATGTAGCTCTAAAAAAAATCACACTTGTAAAATTCATATGCAAAATGAGAAGAAAGCATCAACTTTTCCCTCCTGTTACCTTTATTTATTTGAACAAATGTCATGAGAAAAAGAGTCTTAGACTTAATCTCCCTCAATCAATGTCAGCTACATTACAACTTAATGGGAGTTTATACTGCATAATATTATTTTCTTTGTATGAACCATTTTCTGACACCTTACATTTAGTTAAATGATTTATCCATGTACATTTTACATGAGGATAAATATGAAAAATGGTTTCCACTCATATTCAGTGGGATAAAGGAAGCAACTTTAAAATACAAAGTTCATTGGCTCAGCCATGCAGGTCCCCTGTCAACAATAGTCACACGTGTATACAACAGTGACATGAGAAAAAATACAGACTTTTATTATGTTTGTCTTTATAGGAACCCGGGATGGCTTCTTATTGATCAGCTGATATTTTAGCCGTTATGCATACCATACACGATGCTTCCTCTCCTCTAACGCCCTTGGCAGGTGAAAACTTAAGCTAAAGGTCATTAAGGTGCTGTGAAATTTACAACTGAGGGAATGGGTTCACTTGGTAAGTTTCAGAATAAAGTCTGTGCCCCAGAAACAATTTTGCTACCCTTGTATTATATACCTTTCGTGAATTTGGAGCAAGCTGTACTGTGATTTTTGGTTTTAGTCTGTTAGCTGAAAACTCACCTAGTTTGAGTTCAGATTTGTAATATGATGATTCCCTAGGAAAAAATAATGCATAACATGGGAATTTTGCAGACTCTGTGATCTAAAGGTTCATTAATTGTAGTGGATTTTTTTTTATCTTTTCTTTTCTTTTCCTTTTTTCTTGTAGTACTGGGGATTGAACCCAGGGGCATTCTACTTCTTACCTAGACCCTTGGCCCTTTTTATTTTTTATTTAGAAATGAGGTCTCACAAAGTTGTGAATAGCTTCACTAAATTACTAAAGCTGACTATGAACCTGTGATTCTCCTGTCTCAGCCTCCTAAGTGCTGGGATTACAAGCATGTGCCACTTCACTGGGA